>NW_006399753.1:20046627-20061543 GCF_000299155.1 Elephantulus edwardii
CCGATTAAACAAGCTTGGAAGGAGGAGTGGCGTCCACTTCCATAATAGCTTGCCTCCGGAAACCCTATGAACCTGGAGAGAGGATGAAAGGCACCCAAGCTTCGAGGACTCTCCTTCATAGGGTCGCTATGAGTCACCTGCGGCTCAACACTTAACAACAACAACAACAAATGTACCTTAATTTCTCAATCTAGTTGATTGTGGTTAAACATCTGGGCCATTTCCACGTTCTTGTGATGATGAATAACACTGCTATGGTAGTATTCTTCTCCAACATCACAACTCAAGGACATCAATTCTTCTCTGTCATCCTTATTCACTGTTTATCTCTTGGATGCAAGCGAGTGATTGAAAAGACCATGGTCTAAATCAGGCACACCATAGTCTTCAATCTGACATCATTGCTCCCCAATATGACTACAGCAATGGGCTCAGCGTCATCCTCACAATTGGTGCTATATTTGAATCTCTTGTTATGTACACTGTGCCCATGTATCTCACAGAAGTCTCTAAGGCCTTAATAATTCTTCTCCAAACGTAAGGTCTTCCTCTAGGGACCAACCTTTCCCAATGAGATATCCAAAGCAAACTAGTCAGTCATAACTTGCATATGGCATTAAAGATACTGTTTTGTAGTTTACATTCAGTTGGGCCTCATTGCTTTGGAAAGAGCACAGTTAGGGTTTCTTCTGATTGATTGTCCTGACAGTTGCTTTGAAAATATCTTGGAATAAAAAGTGTGCACATCCAGTGCTGCACCCATTTGTTGAAGCTTCTACAGGAAAAAGGTAAACGATACAGGAAGCAGCAAACTAAAATGGATGTAATACACAGAGTCACTACACCAGAAAGAATTAATCAGCACTCGATCATTTTTGGAAGAAGCATATGCTCAAGGACTAAAGATGTCCAAGCTACACTTAAGGAATTGGTAAAAAGCAAAGTTGTTGACTCTCTGTGAGTTGTTCACACTTAGACGTCCTATCAGCTCTAGCCTGTGGAGAAAGATGAAATCAACCATCACTGATATTTACAAACAAAATTCCTTTGAAGGATGCTTTGAATGAGTCAAGTACTCTATGATTAGATCTGTCAAGCAAACATTCATCAGGCCCACTGGGATAGCAGGGGATAACTTTCTTTGGTTTAAATTAGAATAAGCTGCACATGACCTCAGACGCTTCTGGATATATCTTCAAGGTCAGCAGTCTCATAAGTGGCCCCGTTAGCTCTGCCAGCATAAGACCATTTGTCAATGAGTTTTCTCCATCCGTCAACTATATCAGTTAAATTTATAAGATCCATTGGAGATATTAACCATTTATGACAACAGGACCTCAGACTTTGTTGTCGTTTTTAGTTGCTGTCGGTTGACTTCTGATTTGCGGTGACTCGACACATAACAAAGTAAAGCCTTGGCCAATCCTGAGCCATCTTCACAATCTCGATTGTTCTTATGCTCATTGTTGTAATCACTGTCTCAAACCATCTCACTGAGCGTCTTCCTCTAGCTCACTGGGGCTCTATGTTTCCAAACATGATGTCTTTTTCCAAGGCCCAGTTTCCCATCAGATCTTACTGGCTTATAAAGTGTTGTTTCTCTCTCATGTATGTACATCCAGTTTGACCTTACTCAATGCCATCTTCACTTTCAGATACAAGCTGACAGTCATCCCTGCTCTGTCATGGATTTCCTGAGACAGTCTTAGTTTATGTCTGTTGTAGAATAATTACTAATAGAACACCATTTCACCATTAATAGAATACATTCTTAAAGTGTCTGGTGGCCAAGATCATCTGGAATAATGCTGCTAACTCCAAGGTGGGACTTCTGGAAATTTAATCTAGTTCAAAGGAAGAAATATCCTCTCATGAGCTTCACAACTGTGGAAACCCTCTGGAAAGTCAGCTACAAGGTGGCTCCAACGTCACAGCAATGAGCTTGAGGAGTTTTTTAGTATTTAAAAGTATTTGAATTGGATCCTAAACTATACTATTTCTTTTCCTGTCTCACTTTTGCATCATTTTATAGTAAAGTGGGGAGGGGGTGAGGAATAGATAAGGATAAAATATAAACTGGCTCCAAAAACTTCTGCTCAGAAATGACTCAGGTCACATCTGGCCACATTCCATTGGCTAAAGCAAATCGCACACACAAGCCTGGGGAGCTCTGGTGGCCTAGTGATGAGAAGCCGTGCAGCAATCCCAAAGGCACCCCCAAATTGGATTCCACCAGCTGCTCCACAGGAGAACCGACAATCTTCTCCTGAGCTATTTACGGCCTCTGAAAACCCACTGGAGGGACAGCTATAAGTTAGTTCCAACCTGACAGCACACAACAAGTTCAAAAAGATAAGGAAACCTAGTTACCCCAAGAAGATGCAACTAGTAACATGAACAATATAATCTACTTTCATGTAGAAGACAAATATCAAGAGAAAACAAAGTACTAAGTGGCTTGACCAAGACATGTATGCAAAAGGAGACAAGAGGTTACTGCAGCTTAGGCTCAGTGGATAGGGAGTTGTGCTGCTAACCCAAAAGTAAGTGGTTCATAAAACAACTATGAGATATCATTTCACCCCAGTCAAAATAGCAAAATTTAACAGAACAGCAAGCAACAAATGCTGGCGAGGTTGTGGAGAAACTGGAACCCTGATTCACTGTTGGTGGGAGTGTAAAATGGTGCAACCCCTGTGGAAAGCAGTATGGCGCTTTCTCAAAAAGTTGCAAATAGAGATACCATTTGACCCAGCAATTCCACTACTGGGAATATACCCTGAAGAGACCACAGCTGACATCCAAGCAGATATATGCACACCCATGTTTATTGCAGCTTTGTTCACAATAGCAAGGAGTTGGAAACAACCTAAGTGCCCATCAACAAACAAATGGCTAGAGAAGCTGTGGTATATTCGCACAATGGAATACTATGCTGCATTAAGAAACAAGGAACTCATGCAATATTATTCAAAATGGTTGACTCTGGAGAACATTATACTGAGTGAAATATCCCAGTCACAAAAGGACAAATATTACACGATGCCACTGTTGTAGAATGGGACTGTCCTTGGGGTTGGGGAGAGACTGAGTAAGATGGGTTCAATAATGTATACTGCACGGAAACAGAGGAGGGAGAAAACTGTTTAAAAGAGATATATAACTAGGTATTTCTGTCATCACAGGAGACTAGAGCGAGGGCTACATGGTGGAGGGGACCTGGAGGAGGGTTTGTAAAACAATGAAAGAGTCTTTTCTTTTACTTTTCCATAATTTTTGGACTCATGTACTTATAACTTGTTAGTCAAATTTGTGTCTTCTAGGTTGCAACACCCCCATGATACATCTTCAAGGATATGAACATGTACGGCCAAGCACAATCAATAAGAGTGCATCTAAATTCCAAAATCAATCTCCATAATAGTCTATGTGTTTCCTACTGCCAAAGGGGCCCTTTAGAGTAGTGAGAGAAGATCTTCACCCTGAAACCCACAGCGTCCCTTTTCAGCAGGAAGTAGCTAAGAGAATACGCCATCCCCTTTTCCTTATGACTCAGGGTGAAGTCTCTCTCAGGGAGGAGTGATAGGGAATGGCAAAGGACACACTGACAAAGAAGATTAATCAGAACTGGCTTTGACAAGCACTGTGACATTTGGACAAGAACAAACTGGGAGGAGGGTAGAGAGAATAGTGCAACAATGAATGAATGGAAACCCAAAATCTCTCTAAACGTTTATGAAAATTAATAAAATATAATTATAGAAAAAAAAGTAAGTGGTTCAAATCCACCAGCTATTCTGTGGGAGAAAGATGGACAGTCTCTTCTCGTGTGATATTCAGCCTCTGAAAATCTCCTGGAGGATCTGCTATGAGTTGGTTCTGACTCAAAGGCAGTGAGGACGTTTTTGATAATTTGATCAATCTTCTAGTCCAGTTTACTGTCTTCACCAGGTGAGGAAGTTGAAGCCCAGATGAGAGAAGAAACTCTTCTTCTATGTCTGTGCACTGTGACCTGTAATATGGGACCTTATTTATATAACAGAAGTAAAAATTAAGGATGATAAAACCACATATACTCAAGTATTAAGTAACTTCAAGACAGTCAATTTCCATAGCATTATGCTGGAGTGTTGGCTATGCATTTGACTTGACGCAATGACAGTTAGAAAGAGAGATGACAGATGTGAAAAATACAGTTGATTAAAAAAAAAAGATACAAAAATAAAGAAAAAAATTTTAAACTACAATAAATGAGAGAATACCCAATAAACATGAGAAAAGTGTTAGAGAACATAATTCAACTTTTTTGATGAGAGATAATTTTTAGAGAAAGTTCTTACCATAATTCAAACATTTGTGGCTTGTAAGTGAGTAATCTGGCTCCCAGATAGAAACCTATGTGTGATTTTACTTACAGCTTTGACCACAAGCTATTATAAGGGCTTTGCCTGTTAAATGTCAGGGTGAAAGCTATTCTCAGAGTCGGTGCACCACTAACACATTAGTCTCTGAAGGGAGTCTGCCGCCCTCTGAAGTCTCCCCATCAGGGGGAAAGGAGAACAGACATTCTCCTCCACGCTCACGATTAAACCCATTGCAATTCGAGGAGGGATGTGAAATAGAGAAGTTAGCTGCCAGTCTGTGACTGTACTCTTGCTCATATCACAAGTGATGAAAGTTTTGCCTATTACATTCTTTTTCTCTAGTCGTCTTCATCTGAGGAGAAAGGAGTCCAGTGGTGCCATGGTTAAAGCATTCAACTACCAACTAAAAGCTCCACCACTTGCTTCACTGGAGAAAAATGTGCCACTGAGTTTCAACAAAGATTTACAGCCTTGGAAACTGCACGCAGCAGTTTAACTTATGTGGTCACTGAGCTGAAATCGGCTGGACAGCAGTATGTTGGTTTGATCTTCTCTGGCTACTTCAGACGCATGGTAGATCCATTCATCTGCCTCACATTGCATCCACCTCCTTCTTATCACTAAATGCTGTGCCTATTCCTCTGCTCCAGGCCCAGTTCCATGTAGATCTGTGGTCTCCACCTCAGCTGCCCCCTTAGTGATCCCCATGGACTCTGATTCATGTATTAAGGAAGAAGGTGCAGGAATTATACCTTAGGTCAAAACTCCCGGGTGGTTCAAATGTGCATCCAAGATTGATAGGCATAATATTCTGTGCACCAGTATAAGAGACCTAATTTTTGGTCTAACAAATCACCCTGATAAGGATATCTGCTTGCTTTTTCTCTTAAAAATTTCCCAAGTCCTATTAACATGAGCTCTGATGGTCTGGCTGTAAATAATTGCACTACCAAACCAAAGACATATGGTTCAAATCCACCAGCTGCTCTGTGGGAGGAAGACGGGTAATCTCCTCCCATGCAATTTCTGTCTCTGAAACCCCACTGGAGGGTCAGTTATGAGGTGGTTCCAATTTAATAGGGCACAACAATAACCACGTGGAGCTCTGACAGTGTCATATATGGTGTGTTGATCAGCTGTTCCTCTCCAACAACTCAAATCCACCAGCTACCCATTATAATCCAGAATTAACTGCAATGGGAGTTTTGGGTATTTGTCATGATTCTCGTTGTCTCTAACAGTACACACCCTTCCACACCCCAGTATGGACTGTTTGTTTGTTTGTTTGTTTGTTTGTTTGTTTGATCTATTTGCCTGTGATGCAGGTAACCAGGTATCCAAATCCGGCACTTCTGAAAGTGAGAGAGTGTACTATTTCTCTATGTAGAAAAGACTTCGGGCCTTAATTTGAGCAATAAAAGTCTCTATAACAAGTACAAGACTGTTGTTGTTGTTATGTGCCGTCGAGTCGCTTGCGACTTATAGTGATCCTATGTACAACAGCCCTAAACTCCGCTCTGTCCTGTGCCAATCGCACTGTCTCTGACACTCCCATCCCAGTTATCCCAGTCACTGAATCAATCCACCTCATAGAGGGCCTTCCTCTCCTGCGCTGTCCCTCCACCCTCCCAAGCATGATGTCCCTCTCCAAGGACCGGTCTCTCCTTGCAACATGTCCAAAGTATGTTAGACGGAGCCTCAGAATCCTTGCCTCCAAGGAGCCACCCAGTTTAACCCTTTCCAGGACAAATCTGTTTGTTTTCCTAGCAGTCCATGGTATTCTCAATACTCTTCTTCAGCACCACAGCTCAAAGGCATCAATTCTCCTTCTATCCTCCTTGGTCATTGTCCAACTCTCTGATGCATAACAAGTGATTGCAAAGACCATAGCCTGTATCAGACGCACCTTAGTCTCCAGAGAGACACCATTGCTCTTCAGTACTTTGGAGAGGTCCCTAACAGCAGACTTTCCCATGGCAATGCGCCTTTTAATTTCCTGACTGCTGGTGCCAAGACTGTTGACTACAGAGCCAAGCAAGCTCGAGCTGTGTACAATCTCAATCTCTTCACCATCCATCCTGATGCTGCCAATTGGTCCCTAGTACAAGACTAGGGGTTAATAAACCCACGATCTAGCCTTAGTTCTGCAACTTAACCACCCTTGGACATTGACTAGGTCACGTCACCTCCCTGGATCTAAGCTTTCCCATCGTAAAGCAGAATCAAAACAGATGTTTTTGTAAGGCCCTCCCTTCCTGCTGCCAGGAGCCACCCAAGGCAGTAGTTCTAACTCTCTTTAAAATTGGTGAAGCTCTTTAAAAATGCTGAGGCTTGGGACGTTTCAATCACCCCACCCTCACCCCAACCTGGTTTTAATTGTTCCAGACTAGGAGAGGCTGATATATTTATATTTCTCAAAAATCTCCCCAAGGAAGCTTCATGAACATGTGGGGTTAAAAAAAAAATCCATTGAGCAGTTTTACAAAGTTTCATTAAGGAGAGCAGACACAAGAAGATGAAGTCATCTGTCAGAAATTGCATAGCTCGTAAGTGGCAGAGCCGGGACACAAACCCTGCTTGTCTGGTTACAAAGCGCCCTCCACTGTGGGTGGTTCAGCTCCAAGTCACCCAGCAGAGTCTGGCACGTTATCAGTCCACGGGGCCAGTTCAAGAGCTCTAGCTTTGGGGCTTTTGGCTGCTTATATTTCAAAGTTTGTTTGACTGATCTGTCAGCCACACTCACCTATCAGCCGCTGCAGGTGCCAACAACTGAAACTTTGGCTTCACCAAGGACTGGGGGTCTTTCTTCCATCTGGTCCGGGGAGGGAAATGCAAGGACCCTCTTATCAGTGTGCTAAAAGGAGTATAAAATGCATCGAGAAAAATTAAGAATCATAAATATAAATGTTTGTAGATTGTTGTCTTTATTTCTACACAGAACCATTTTCTGCTACACCACATTGGCATTTTGATGAATGTTACGTTCTTGGCTCATTCTTCAGTTGCAGCGACATGAAGATTGCTGTCTACATGTACTATTAACTGTCATCTGAGCTTCCCACTCAACACAGCTGATAATTGCACATTCTGGAAGCTGAGTGTCACAACCAATTAACTTGACAGGCTCTGCTGATTTGGGGAGAAATGGAGGCTGTATAAGTCTGTGTTGTGGTATCTGAGTGGAAATCAAGAGGCAATTAAGTGCAAGGTCAATAAGAAAATGGAACTGGCCTGAACCCAGGCATGTGAGGACTTTGTAGGAAGGTTTGGGAATTTGGAGCCAAAGAAACTAAAGTTCAAATCCCAACTCTGCCACTTAATAACTACTGGCCTCTGTCATGGATTGAATTGTGTGTACCCCAACCCACCTCAAAGTAAATGTATATAATAACATACAACATGTTGTTATGTGTCATCGAGTTGCCTGCGACTCATAGCGACCCTATGTACAACAGCCCTAAACCCTGTTCTGTCCTGTGCTAATCTCACTGTCTCTGACACACCCATCCCAATTACCCCAATCACTGAATCAATCCTCCTCATAGAGGGTCTTCCTCTCCTGCACTGTCCCTCCACCCTCCCAAGCATGACGTCCCTCTCCAAGGATTGGTCCGTCCTTGCAACATGTCCAGAGTATGTCAGATGAAGCTTCAGAATCCTTGACTCCAAGGAGCTGCCTGTTTAACCCTCTCCAGGATGAACCTGTTAGTTTTCTTAGCAGTCCATGGTATATTCAATACTCTTCTCCAGCACCACAGATCAAAGGCATCAATTCTCCTTCTATCCTCCCTAGTCATTGTCCAGCTCTTTGACACATATAAATAGTTAAAAGGGAGCTCTGGTGGCCTAGTGGTAAGAAGCTGCACTGCAATTGCAAAGGCATGAGGTTCTAATCCACTAGGAACTCCTCAGGAGAAGGGCAATCTCCTCACATGCTGAAAACCTGCTGGAGGGTCATCTGTGGGTTTGTTCCAACTCAACAACACACAACAGCAACAACAATTAAATACACACGTATAATGCAAAATCATGTATATAATTAAATCCAGGTATGTAATGATCTCCCATGATTCTAATAAATGAGGTTGGAATGCCATGCACCTTAATTCCATTACAACCTTAATCTGATGTAAAGAGATTTTCTCCTCAACAATACTTTTATCTCAGGAGAGATAGAAGGGAAAGCCAACAAACTGAGGAGGAATGGGGCAGCCTCAGAACCATCAAGAGATTATTGTTAGGAGTGCAGTGCATCTTCTTGGACCCAGAACCATGCACAACAAAGCTCTTGTTTGTTTGATATATTGTTTTCACAACAAAGCTCTTTGACACCAGAGAAAGCCAGGACTCTTGGAGGTCTCCAGGGAAGCCCTGACTTACAGATGCTTGAGAAAGCTGATATTTTTTTCCTCTAAAACTAACACAGAGAGGATCTGCCCTAGAGCCAGCACCCTCAATTTATGTTAATAGCCTCCTGAACTGTAAGAATGAATTTCTGTTGTTAAATCCATCCACTTGCGTTGTCCCTGCTGTAGGAGCAAGAGATAACTAAAACAGACCTAGACAAGTTACTTTCCCTACGTCTATTTTCAACCATATCCCTACAAAGAGGTTTATTTAAAAAAATGTGTGAGGTTTTCAAAGAAACTAATGAAATTAATTTGTAATCGACTCATTCTGGTTTGACTTGCTGCTACTCAGAATTTGTCTCTTCAACCCCAAATATACTAAACCAATATGTATGGTGTAACAAGACCTCCAAGTGATTCTTATGTATCCAGAAAATCTACGACAATCTGTAAAAATCATCTAGAGGTACAACCATTCTGGAAGGCAGTTTGGTGCTTCCTCAAAAAGCTGAACATAGAAACCCCATATGACCCAACTATTCTATTACTTGTAATATACCCTGAGAAAATGAGAACTGAGGCACAAACTGAGATTTGTACATCATTGTTCATAGCAGCATTATTCAAGAATTCAAAAATGATTCCCAAGAATGTGGAAACAGCCCAAATGTCCAACCACAAATGAATAGATTAAGTAATTATGGTACGCTCACATGGAATACTATGCAGCACACAGGAACAATGATTTTGTAAGTTATTACCTAACTTGGGAGGGACTGCAGAGCATTACGCTGAGTGAACTAATTCAGTTCCACAAAGATAAATATGATATAAAACCATTATTGCACCATGAGTATAAGGATCCAAGAGGGGTGGGAGAGGTTGGAAACAAAAGGATGAGGATGTTCACCGGGAAAGAGGGGATTAATCATGGGGTTGTGTGCAATTTGATGGTTATAGGGGTGAGGGAAATTGAAAGAATTTGTTCTTGGAAACAATGTATTCAAATTTTGTAAATAAACTAGCAGAAATTTTTTTAAAAAGAAATATATCTAATGAATACCTTACCTGGTTTCATGCACCTTTTGTTCATAGAGGTAAGTCTGTTGTTGCTGTTTGTGTACCATCTAGTCAGAACTGACACAAAGCAGACTCCACCCCCACCCCCAGCAGGTCTTCAGAGGTAGTAAATTGCATGGAAGGAGATTGCCTGTATTAATAACTGTTGTATTTCCCTCTGTAGATTACCATCTGTACATGTATCCCTAAATACAGTTGTAATATGTTTACCTGTTTTGAATTTTAGAATCATCCTGTGTGTTTGTGTTTTCTGTGTCTTATTCTATTTGTTTCGTATTTTGTTCAGAATTGAGGAGCTCTGGTGGTGTAGTCCTTTGCTAATGCAAAGGTCACATGTCTCTGGTAATTTAAAACCACCAATGGCTCCCTGAAAGGAAACTACACAGTCTCTTCCCATCACAATTTACAACCTCGGAAACCCAATGGAGGGTTGATTTATGAAACAGAACAGAATTTTCTCGACAGCCCTTCATCTGAATTTCATCCAGAATTAGCCTCCATTATTGTGTGTGCTGTTAGAAATTATTTTAACATGTAATATTCCACTAATTGAATATAAACCAATGTATGCAACTCTTCTGTTGGCATTTGAGGCTCTTCGTGTTGTGAATAATGTTAATAGAAGCATTTCTGCATCATTTCTTCCAGTGTACAATTATTTCTTAAGAACTGGGATAAGCAAAGTATAGTGTAGAGGCCAGCCATGTCTAGCCAGCTACCTGGTTTTGTAAATAAAGTTTTATTTAAACCAGCCACATGTATACATCCGTTTTGTTCTATAAATGCTTATTTCACTTTCCAGAAAGCTACTCAGAAAGCCCATGGAGCAGTTCTATTCATCCTACAGGATCGTATAGCATCAGATTTGACTTGATGGCAGTAAGTTTGGGGTAGCTTTTGGTTTTCTTCCAGGAAGCCATTGGATGGATTTGAACCAAGAAGTTTCCATTCAGTGGCCTATTGCAAAATTGGCCTGCACCATGCAGAGCCCTGCTTTTCCACTACAACAGCACAGTCAGAGACCTTATGAGAGCCTTATGGACCACAAAATCTAAAATATCTACCCTCTGGACCTTACGTGAAGGAGCCTTGGTAGTGAAGCAGAGAAAAGTTGAGCTTAAAAATCATTCTACACTGTTGTAGAATGGGTCTGACATCAGGGTTGGGGTATGACAGAAAAAACTGGATAAATTATGTATATTGTATTGAAACAGATGAGGGAAAGAACAGATTAGAAGTGATATGTGATTATTATGGTTAGCACAGAAATCCAGAATTAAGGTTGCATAGAGAAGTGTACTTGGGGTGGAGGGTGGGGGGGAAGGGACGTGGGAATTGTATACTAATGAAGGAATATTTTTTTTTCTTTTCGGAGGAGGGAGAAAGCTGGTGGGGAGGGGTGGGCAGGGAGAAAAGTGTGGCAATGAATGAATGGAAATCCAAAACCTCTGTAAAGGTCTATTAAAATTAATAATAAAAAAAAGAAAAAATCATTCTAACCTCTGCAGTAGAATATATACTTAGGAGTAAAACTGCTTGATTGTAGGATATATGGGAAGCCCTTTGTGTTGGAAAATGGTAAGTGCTTTTATCAACTTAAATCCTCTTACCACTTTAAATTCCTTTGAGAAGTCTAACAGAATGCCTCTGGTTCTACTTCTCTTTGCCAACAGTTAGAATTGTCTGTCTTTTTAATTTTTCCAGTTTAATGGGTCTTTAGTTATATGTCCCAACCCTCCATTTCCTAATCTCTAATACAGTCACTTAAGAAGGTGAGGTTTTGTGTGTAGGGGTCGGGGGAGGGGTTGTGGACCAAAATAAAAATCATCCTGGAAATTCTCCCTGACATAAGTATAAGTCTTACAGATGTTAATTATATTAGTCGTTCTTATTATTGCTAATACATGTGACTAAGAGATATGTCTGCTCTTATAGCCACAACTAACAGGAGAACAGACTTCATCACAGCCTCCAAATATAATTATGCCTTTCATAACCTGCTGCCTTCCTGCATTGCTAGGTAAATGGACTATATTTCAAATCAGAACTGGAAAGAATATCACATAAGGACCCTTCAGTCAATATCCTAAATTTACAGATGAACTTTCTGAGACAAAGAAAGGAGAAATATATTACACAAAGTCATAAAGCTCACTAGTTTCAGGACACAATGGTCTTAATATAAAGATCTTGTAGCTTAATCTCTACCACCCTAGAAATCTCAGAAGGTTTGGCGGAGAACCTGAAGACGATTGAAGATTCCCATCTACACAGAGGCTGACCCACACTGATAGGACCGAGACCCAGTGCTTTTCAGTGGTCACTTTCTACATGGAGTTCTTAGGTGGTTAACAAATGTGACTCCTAATCAAAAGTGGAAGTTTTGAGAGCATCCTGAGGCCCCACAGAAGAAAGGCCTGGACATCTCAATCTGAGGGGGAAAAACCCATTTACTGGATAGCATAGGTCTACTCTGATACAGACATCCCTGGGGTCAACAGGAGTCAGAATCAATTGGAAGGCAACTTCCAATATCATTTCCTCAAGGTTTGTCCTTATTTTTCATAGGTGTGCATTTCCTGTCCTGAATTATTCCTCTCTCCCCTAATTCTTAATCTCCAAATTCTTTACCTTTCCATTTGGGGTTGGGGAAAATCATCCTAGTTTCTCTCTTTTACCCTATTCTTTAAAAATCATATCTTACTGGTCTTGTAAAGAAATAGCCTAAATTATTAGCAGCTGCTTTAAAAAAAAATGTAGTTTCCTCTCCTTGAAGGTAATAAGGTTAAATTTCAAACACTCTGGAAGGTAAAAGGAAATTATTGTATTCAGTCGTGGAGGTGGAGTTTTAGTCCTGCTGGCAGGAAGAAGAGGAAAGAATACTGCTTGGAAAGAAAAGCATTGCCCCTTCTGTAGTCTTTCCTCCTCCGTCTTGTATTTCCTTGTTTTTCTTTAAGGGAATCTTTCCCAGGGACAATCCTTTCCCTTTCCTCAGAACAACTTCATCTAGAAATGACCAGGGAAGATTCCGTAAGAAACCAGTGTGTGGGTGAGACTGGCTTTCGTGGCCACCACAAAAAAAGAATGCCAAGAATCTCACATCTTGTGAGTTTTCAAAGGGGAATTCATTGCCTCCTTCCTTCACAGTAGATTCCAGTCTCATTTCTTCAGAACTCTACTGGGAAGTCCCTGAGGTAGCTTCATCCTGAAGCCTATTATTTCCTCCTGGTAAATACATGTCATTCCCACTAAGGGGTAAGTGAGTTTAGGGACTTGACTTTGGACTTGACTTCTGTAAAGACAAGACTTGGGAAATTTTCTACTACTGAATACTGAGACTTATCCTGACTCTTGTTCTCACACGTTCTTGTTAAGTAAGACACTTGGTTATCCATAGTTATAGTTGCTGTATCTTATGATAGGCAGAAACATGGTGAACATGTAGAGCTGATTCAGGTATGCCTAAAATGTAAAAGAATCTTTTTTTTCTTAGGCACAGGAACAGCTGCAAAATGTAAAGGGCCCAGAACAAAATGAAAATTCAGACCTCTTTGTTCAGAAAGTCTTAAACCTTTCAGGATTGTAAGAGTAGAACATCAAACCAAACGCATACTCCTTCTAAACATGTGGTCTTGTACAACCACTCTCATATCTAGTTGTTGTTGTTATGTGCCGTCTAGTCACTTGCAACTCATAGCGACCCTATGTACAACAACCCGAAACCCTGCTCTGTCCTTTGCCAATCTCACTGTCTCTGACACACCTACCCTAGTTACCCCAGTCACTGAATCAATCCATCTCATAGAGGGTCTTCCCCTCCTGTGCTATCTAGAAAAAGAGATAAATGCAAAAGTGTTATGAGTCAATATAGAGTGACAATTGTATTAAATATCAATACAAGTAGTGTGTATTGGAAGAAGCATGACCAGAGAGCACCTTAGAGGTGAGAATAGCAAGATTTCACCTTTGAAGACACACCTACTTACTTTGCATATATTATCAATAGGTTTTCAAACTATTATAACTATGCTATCAAACTATGGAGATGGACATGATATTTGGAAGAGGATGAATGAAAAAAAGGAAGACCTTCAACAAGATGGATTGGCACCATGGCTATGCAATGGCTTAAAATAGGACAGTCGTGAGGATAACACAGGCCCAGGTAACATTTTGCCCCATTATGTATAAAGTTGCTATGAATTGAGACCAACTCAATGGCTCCTAATAACAACAATATGTATTTCATTCTAAAGGATATCCAGGATGAGTACCCCACAGGAAGAGGTATTTGAACTGGATCTTAAATGAGTGAAGAACCCATTTTCATAGGTCAAGAATCTGACCACATGCTAGAAAATTCTTGGCTAGAAAAGTCTGGTAACCTTTGATTTGGTAACGAGCAAGGCAGAAGAGCAGAGAGATTGGATCTCAGGCTGATGATGAGTGCTACAGGTCATGTGATCCAGTGAACCTACAAAGATCATTTGAGGAGGGTTGCTGGGTGCTCTTGGTATTCTGATTTTTTTAAAATTTTGAGCTTGTCTTGAATTGGTTTACTGAACTTTCCAAGAATATGGATTGTTGTTGATTTTCCTGAGACTTCCAAATATTGGTAGTGGAAATGGGAGCATGACATGATCGGTTCTGGAATTCCTGAAAAACATTGCTCTGGTGATACTGTAGCAAATATATCCGAGAAGGAAGGGGCCACAGATGGGGAGAACTGCCAGGAAGTAGTTAACAGCATCCAAGGAGAGAAGATCTAATAGCTTATGCTGTAGGTAAGATAAAAAGTGGTAGTGGCCCTGTGTGCTTGGGAGAGGGAGGAAAGGGAGTGTAGATTTTGGGGAATGTATGTATTGCTTAAAAAGAGTGAGCTAATGGAATGGATTGGTTATAAATACTCATGCAGGTCTCCCAGAGAACTTGGTACCAGTCTCGGAAAGAGTGTAGGTTGTCCACCAAGTAATGAACAAGAACACGTACCTCTCACGTACTCTAATCAGGGGAGCTATTAGTATGTTTAACTTGTGGGTGTCACAAGACAGAGGACCTGTCCTGAATCACCTATGTCACTATGTGTGTGTGTGTGTGTGTGTGTGTGTGTGTGTATCTCTTAT
>NW_006399753.1:20061853-20065897 GCF_000299155.1 Elephantulus edwardii
AATATGTGTGTATATATGTATATATACGTACGTGTGTGTGTGTATATATATATAAAATAGATGGCACACAGTAAAATATATATATAAAAATATTCCCCCCTCTACCCTGCTGGGCTACTAAGGTATATGAACATAGGTACTAAACATCTAATCCTTTTAAAATGCTTAGATTCTGTAGAAAGCTGGATAACTCAGCTAAGTTTTCCCAGAAAAATCTTCTGGCATTTTCTATATTAAAATCCCTCAAAGTATCATGTCTCTAAAAATTAACAAGTAAGTGGGAGCCAGAAAAATCATTTTTTAAATGTCCCTTCAGGCTCTGTATAAAGACCTAAAAAATCATCACTTTGCCGGTAGAAGAGAGAAGAATGCAGGAGTAAGCCAAACTGGAAACTGAACTTAGATGTAGCCCCAATGGTGGGCTGAACCAAATGCAGGACACATTCTGGAACTAAGATAATCCTTCTATGTCATCCCTGAGGTTGGGCGTAACACCTTCATCGTTCCTGAAGACATGGTAGAGCACCATACCCGTCACACTCAACACCTCGCCAAGGTCAGAATTAGTGTATTGAAAAAAACACCCACGTCCATGACATATCTTGGTTCCTATGACTAACGTGGGCCACAGGGGCATTATTTGTTATTCCCTCTATAGACCTATCTACTGTTTGGCTGAAAGGCGAGCCTCAGAAGTGAGTTCTGTTCCAGGCCTGAAGGTCATAGACTCAGGACTTCTACCAATTGTTATCAGACCTATAAGTTTTGTTCTTTTCCTAATTTTAACTGTGTCCCACATTTTCCTCCCACTCTGTCCAGGATTCTCTTTCTGACCTTGATCAGAATAGTTGAGCCTCATCGAGGTTCTTCTGGCCTCAGGCTAAGGAGGTTATAGTTTGTGTTGTTTATTGGCCATTTGAACTAGTTCCTTGAGTCTTTGATTTTATTTACTTTTCTTTGCTCCAAAAAGAGGAGTAACCAATATTTGCATCTTAGAGGCCAATTGCAAATTTTTAAGACCCCTGTTGCAACTCACCAAAGTAGGGTGTAGAACATTGTCTTTGTGGAATATTTATACTAATGCTAATTGACCTGTTGTTGAGTACCATAGAGTCAGAAATGACCCATAGCTGACTCTCTGGCGGGTTTTCAGAAACAGTTAATCGCACAGGAAGGGATTGCCCATCTTTCTCCCGTGGAGCAGCCGGTGGTCTCGAACCACATGCCTTTGGGATTGTAGCCCAGCTGCTTGCCACTAGGCCACCAGAGCCACCTACACAGCACCCAAAGATTTTAATTCCATGATTCCAAATCGAGTACCTCAGACATGGTTATGGTTAAAACTTTTTCATGACTTTGTTACTTGTACACTCTCAGAATGGAAAACAGTCCCTCAGAAGGACATCATGCTTGATAGAGAGTCATCGACCTAAAAAGGAAGACCCTCGATAAAATGGACCAACTGCAGCAATGGGATCAAACATAGAAATGACTGCGAAGCTGCTATAGGGCCAGACTGTGTCGCATTTTGCTGTCATAGGGTCACTGTGAGTCAGAACCTATTTAGCAAAGCTAACAACAGCAACATGTTCTACTATATGTTTGAATGTCTTTCTGACATAAACATATATGCACATAGATACAGCCTCTGCTAAAACTATCTATGCTCTTGAATGCCCTCTCATACTTAGGCCGTCTCACACTTGTTCAGCTTGTATATCTGCTACTGTTATTGTTTTGCTAGCAAATGAATAAGTGTTATTACTCTGTTGCAGGACTATGTGTGTAATTACTGTGTCACAGGACTGTGTGTGCAACAGCAGTTCCCATGTTGCCATTTACCCTCATGTACCTCCCAGTATCCTTCCCTACCTTGGCCCTGTTGGGCTTATCTCCCCTTTACCATGTGCTCCCTTTGTCTTCACTCAAGTTAATATGTGTCGACTTTCGTTTTAGTGATTTTTTTCTCCCACTTTGACTCATGTCTGACAATCATCAATACACATTTTTTCTATGTGTAAACTTTTTCTTGATTCTTTATAATAGTGGTGTCAAATAATATTTGTCCTTTTGTACTTGCCTTAAGACTTTCCATATATGGTATCCCAGGTTCATCTATTTTATGACCTGTTTCCCTAAGTCATTATTCTTCTTTAATGAATTGAACGCTTAGGATATATCTTCTTAAAAAATAAGCCTTCTCTTCAAAAAATAGATGGCACACAGTAAAATATAAGTTTCTTCCCCTAATATAAAACTGGACCATCTGTGGATTGCTAGAATTGGAGTAGTTGAATAGAGAGCCTGATTCAAGTCAAGGTTCTCCAGTCCCCTGATGATTTTATTTCAGACGAGAAGTTTCCCTCTTCTGAGACTTCATTTTTAAAATAAACATGATATTACTTATTAGCAAACTTGCCAAGATTATTATATTCGACAAAAAGAGAGATCCAGTGTACAAACAAGCCTTGAAACCACCAAAGCTCCCTAGAAATCTAATAGGTTAGCTGTAGTATTACCGACTTCAGTGGGTTGGACAATTTTTATTTCTAAGTTTTAATCTATTCCTTATAGCATACACAGTCCCCAAAAAATAATGAAATAAAAATCCAGTTAAATTGCTGTTATTGATGTCTATTTCTTTATGTAAAAAAACTTACACAAAATATTGGCAAATATGATATTTAGTAACAAATCTGAGCAGAAGAATGAATAAAGCAGAGTAAGCAGACCTACCAAATCCTTCCATTATAATTAAGAAAGTATAACCCATGTGTGTTTAAGTGAATCCAATAAATACTTGCGAATTACATTTATTTCACTTCCCTGCTCTCCAAGATAAAATATTCATGAATTATCCAATTTATGTATATGCACAGTATCACCTCCTACCTGGCTGCTTCTGGATGGGCAAACTGATTATGGTAAAGTCAACTGCTCCTGAATGAAGAATTCAGTTGACTCTTGCTCTGATACATCTTAAGTTCAATTAGGTGGATATGTCCCCGCCTGCTCGCAAGAAGGCTCTTGAAGGCAGGAACTGTCTCCACTGTTGTCTCTTTGGCTCTTCGCTCAGTGCCTGACATACATTAGGTGCTCAACAAATGGCGAGGGAATGAGTGGAGATTGAAGAGTTCTCTTAATTTTATGTGCCCCAGGGTTGTTTTTTTTTTTATTTCCATATGACTCTCAGGTTTTCATGAGTAGATTTTCCTCCTGTTATATGTTTTTCCAAAGAGAAAAAAAATACTAAGAAAGACAGTCTTTTATGGGTTTTTTTTGTTCTTTATTATTATTATATCATTTCACTAATACACAACTTCAACCTTAACATGGTTGTTTTTAAATCCAACCCATTGTGAATTTGCATTGGTGATAACTCTCCACTTAATTTCCAAGGCTGTAAATCTTTTCTGTAGGAGGGTCCTTTTCTCCTGTGGATCACCTGGTGGATTACGTAGTTGTAGTAAGGGTTAGAAGGAGTTGCAGAAGTAAAGGAGTTTAGCGTTGATATGACACATGCTCAACTCCATTCACTGCCAACAAGCAGATTCAGACTCCCAGCAACATTTTCTTGGTTTTCCAAGGCTGTAAAGCTTAATAGAGATGATTCACCTTTGTCCCTTGGCCCGACTGGTTTATTTAAATGACCAGAGATACATGGCCTTCGGGTGAGCAGTGCAACAGACCATGAACTATATCACCACATGTTGTTATGTGAGCGTCAAGTCACCTGCACTAATAGCACCCTTATGTACAACCAAACCCCAAACCCTGCTCTATCCTGTGCTGATCTCACTGTCTCCGACACTCTTACCCCCATCACCACATGATATATGTTGTTGTTATGTGCCATCGAGTCGTTTGTGACTCATAGCGACCCTATGCACAACAGCCCTAAACCCTGCTCTGTCCTGCGCCAACCGCACCGCCTCTGACACACCCACCCCAATTACCCCCAGTCACCGAATCAATCCATCTCATAGAGGGTCTTCCCCTCCTGCGCTGTCCCTCCACCCTCCCAAGCATGATGTCCCTCTCCAA
>NW_006399753.1:20067037-20097280 GCF_000299155.1 Elephantulus edwardii
TTAATATTATTAATGACCATGACCAACAAAGCAGTGATTCTAAAGCCCAAGTACCTAGATCCATGTCTTGCTTCTGCTTCTGACTAACTAAGCGACCTTGGACATGTAATTTAACTTCCCAGTGACATGGTTGCGGCATCTCTACAACAGGAGCAATAATGCTTCTCAAGTCATAACATGTGACTTGCTGTGAGGCTCATGTGATGTGAAGGAAATGCAATGGACATACACTGTCAGGAACACAGTATTCCAAAAAGACTCAAAAGCAAAGCCCACGAAATGTTTGTTAATCACCCACCATATATGAGACTCTAGTGGTGCTGCTATGGAAGAAAGAGAGATGAGATCCAAACCTAACACTCATAGAATTGTTTAGAATCTAAGCAGAATGGGGCTCAACGTAAACCTGTCAAAGAAGTAGTTGGTAGCAGAAATAGTGAGACTTTTTCTTGACAGTTCTTTCAGAGTCCTAGGACAGGAAATACTGACGGGGGTGGATAAAAATAAAAGAATTTTTACAGCAGCCACAGGAATGGACTGCAAAACGTTTCCCAATATTGTTTGTGCTGGACATTTTGTATTTTAGCTAACTCAGTCCTTATATTTTCAAAATAAATATAGTTTATTAACTCCATTTGGGGCTATCTAGTGGTGCAAGAAGGAGCTTTGATGACTTGGTGAAAGAAATTGTGTTGCTAAGTCAATGGTAAGTAGTTCAAGCTCACCAGCTGCTCTGTGAGAGAAAGAGAGGAAATTTCCCATATAAATTAGTGCCTCTGAAAACCCACCAGAGGGTCAGCTGCGAGTTAGTTCCATCTCCACGGTCATCTCTCAACGACAACAAGCACTCTGTTTCTAACTGAAAAACTGAGGATACAAACTCACTCGTGGCCTCAGTGGGGAGGAAAGAACTGGAGATTTGACATCTGCTCCTGTGAAGATTGCAGCTTAGAGAACCCTATGGACTCAGAATCAACTCGAAGGTGGATGCCTAACAACCACCAGTCCTATTGTACAGGGTGAACTTCAGAGATGATAAATCATTACCCGTGGCTGCATACCACGCATGACCATAGCTGGTTGCTTGAACAAATATAAAAATGACTAATGGTAAACCTAATAGATGTTTACATCTCATTCATATAAGAAAACTGCAGTGTGAGTAAACACAATGGAGAACAAGCAAGCAGCAACTTCCACTGGGTCGAATGCACTCAGTTTGTCTTGTTATGCAACAACAGTGGGATAAGGTAAAAACAGGGACACAGGATGCCAGGGACACTGACGCCCTCAACCTTAGCTTCTCATCGATAGAAGCGACACAGTGGAGGGAGTGGTTTTAATGGGCCAGTCCAGGAAGTAGAGCACCACCTTTGTTACTTTCCATTGCCTGGAATTCAGTCTTATGGCCACATCAACTCCAGGCAGAATTGGGCTATGTAACCCCTGGCTGAACAGCCACTTTCCAGTTCTAATTATCCTCTAAAGAATGGGGATGGGAATATTTGTGAGCAAGCAGCCTTCTCCGGGCAAAAAAAAAGCCAAGATTCCAACTCAGGTCTGACTTGAGTTGAAGTTTTCCACCATTAATAAGGAGTTTTTCTTTTGCTTTTCAAGGAGAAGAGCAAAAGGGACGGGGGAGGGGTTTGTGCGGGGAGAAGGGTGCAACAATGAATGAATGGAATCCCAAAATCTCTGTAGATGTTCATTGAAATGAAAAACAAACAACCTAAATTTAAAAAAAAATAATAATTATAAGAAGCATCCTGACTCACGCATGTGCCCACGATCCCAGTACTGCCTCTAAATCCTATCCATATTTCAAATCATTTGATCTTCTGGACAACTCTCCGCAGCAAGTTCTATTATCCAGTATACAAAGAAAACATAACCCAGAGGGATTAAACAGCCTGTTCCAGTTCTTTGAGGACAATTAGGAGATAGTGTGTACATTTGATCAGGGCCTGCATTACTCCTGTCTCTATTCTCCCAGCCTTGTTCCTGCCCTCAGTGCAACTCTAAAGCTGTGCTCTGAAACCAGCTTCAAAGAATCTTGTCTACCAGCTATCCCAGGAACACAATAGATCTGTCTCCTCAGGATGCCACCAGAGGCCCAGGACATCCAATGAGCAATTATTCTGGCCTCAAACATGCCAAGGCTAGATGATCTAACAGTCCAGATAGTCCTTAGTGTGGGTTATCCGGGAATCCCACAACAAAACGTCCCACTGAGAGAAAAGGATTTTGGCTTCGACACAAAGATTTCATGTATTGCAGATTTTGGAATATATTTTCCCAAAAGCTTTTCCATAAAATGGTGACATTTGTCAAGACACAAAACTACAATTCTATTCACAAATTACTTTGAAGTTGAAAACTGAAGTTACATTTTCTGGACATCAATTTTAAAAGTTCTATTTTTTTCAGAGTAACCACAAGTAAATTGTTTATAGTAGAGTTTTATATCAGAGTATATTTCATACTGGTCGGACCTTCTAGTGGGATTTAATGGCTTTGTGTCTATGAGCCCAGCCTTTGGACTCAGATTTTACATGTTAGTAGTCCTAGCAGTGCAGTGCTTAAGCACTCACTTCCTAACCAAAAGGCTAGAGCCCACTAACCTCTGTGAAAGAAAGATGGACCAGTCTGCTCCCATAAAGATGACAACATTGGAGGTCCTATGTGACAGTCCAGCGCTATAATAGGGTCATTACGAGGCAGAGTTGACTTGAAGACAATGGGATTATCTGAACAAAGGTAATGATTTATAAATGTTTACATCTCGCGTCCATTCTTTCCAGTTGTGTAGACAGAAGAAAGGTAAATAATCTTCTGTGTCAATATTTCCTCATCTGGTAACACAAAGTGGAGGTAACTCAAGTGCCTACTTTAGGGAGTTGCTCAGATGATGAAAGGCTTCTGTCTAAAGCAGTCACTCCGGACAATGCTTAGTCTACGGTAAGAACACGAAGGCACTGGTATTTCAGGGGCACCATTTTTGCCTCCTATGTGGGAGACTAGATTTTGTTTCCTGGCCATTGGAACACAGGTACGTTCACAACTCATTCATCAGAGACAGTGTTTCTATGACATGAACACGTCCAGTGGAGCTTCAAGACACAGTCGAGGGATTTACTTCTGAAAATCAGCCAATGACCATCCGGTGGGTCACAACACTCAGTCCTATATCCAGTCACAGGGACAGAGATATTTCCATCCCTATAGCCCAACAGGACTGGATGGCATTTCCTTCTATTGTCTATGGAACCACCATGAGTTGGGGTCAACTAGGTGGCAGCTAACAACAATAAAATTCTTGTAGAAACACTCAAGTCTTACTGAGCCAAAGCTAATATTAATGTGGATGTGTTTTACGATCTTTCATGGGTTGAATTGTGCCTTTTCCCATAAAACAACTGTGTTAACTTGGCTGAGCCATGATTCTCAGTAGTTTGGTGATTATGTAATGATGTAATCATCTCTCAGGATGTCATTTGATGAGAGTGACCAGTTAGTTGCAAGGATATTAGGGAGACATGTTGCACCTTTACTGAAGTCCTAGTGTTGCTCTAGGAGATTTTCTGTGCAATATGACCTGCGTTACATTTCATCTTCTAATTGTTGTTTGGGGGCATTGAGTCAACTATACTCATAACGATCCTACAAACGACAGATCTGAAGCCAGACTTTCTTGTACCTTCCTCCCCATTTCTGATGTGCTCAAGCCCATTGTTGCAGTCACTGGGTCAATCCATTTTGTTGAGGATGAGGGGCCTCCTCTCTTTATCTGACCCTTCACCTTTCCCTCCAAATGGCCCCTCCTTACAACATGCTCAAAGTATATGAGACAAAGTGTCACCACCCTTGTCTCTGAGGAGCACCCTGATTTCAGTCCCAAGAAGAGATAAAAAGGAAGAGCAATAAGCAAATGAGAGAGACCTGCAGCTGCCAAGAAAGCTGTCCAGAGCAGAGCACGCCCTTTAGACCCTGATTCCTGGGCTGGAAATCTCCTAGATGTACAAGAGTGATACCAAGACACAGGACATTTCTAAGGAAAGCTGGTCCCACAGATGAGGAAAGAGACACAGATCATCCTCTTAAATCAGGAGCCAACAGAGAGGGGAGTCTTCCTCAAGCTGGCACCTTGAATTTGGGTTCCTAGCCTCTTAGACTGTGAAAGAATAAATTGATTTTGGTTAAAGTCATCCATTATGATATATCTTTTATAGCAGAGCAAGATAACCAAGACACAACTAATAATCTGATTTCTCAAGAAAAGAATTCCAATCAAATTTCTCAGTACAATAAAAAGGGAGAGAACTCAACCAAAAAACCCCCAGCATGATCTGTGAAGGCCTCAGACTCCAGTACCTGAGCCCCTGTGTGCTCTAAGGCTCCACCTTGGCTGTTCCCTTCAGCCTTCGACTGGCTTCAATTACCTCAAGCTTTTGCTGCACCAAACAACAAAAGTATTGAAAACCTCATTCTTCAAAGCACATTACTAGAAAAAGTGAAATGCAAGGCAACAAGAACTTTTAATCATTAGGATCTTGCCCCTTGCTGTGGCGAAACCACACAGGTTGGCCCACATCCAAGGCTAGAATTAATGAATGAGCAAGATTCTCAGAGAAAAGCTTTCGCTACAGTCTGCTTAGTCCAGAGAGACTAGCCTGTTATTGCTTTTGGCATATCCCCCCACTGTTCCTCATGGTTCACCTTCCCTTGGGATACGTACAGACAAAGGTGCAGCCTTATGAATTCATGTTTCCATTTCTTTTCTTCTCTTTAGAAAGGGACTTAAGGAGATTTAATTACGCTGGAGCAGGAAAGTCTTGTGTCTTAAAGCTAAGACAGCAATCAATTGTGTTCCTCCTCTGTCATTTCTCATCTGTGGGGAATTTGGCACTTGTTTGTGGCCAAGGTCCTGAGTTGCAGTGTCTCTGACACTGAATCTACTCTAAGCTCTGGCAACATCAGCTCACATACCCGTCTTACCTTGTCACATTGGTCTAGAAGAGGAGGGTCATTGTCATAAGATGAGGTAATGACCAGGTTGGGTCTTTGAGAGTCTTTGGGCTTTGTGAGACAGCAAAGTTAAACTTGACTTTATTCCTAGAAGTCTTCTCTCCTAACAGAAGGAAAACAGGCTGAAGGTACCTTGTGACTTTGGAAATGTTGTTGTTCGCTGCGGTGGAGTTGACACTGTCTCACTGCGAACCATGTGATTGAGCAGAACTACATTATAGGATTTTCTACACTGTGATCCTTACGGAAACAAATCTTTCTCTTGCAGAGCTTCTAAATGTGTTCCAACCACCAATATCTTTCAGTTAGCAGCCAAGAGTTTACCCACTAAACTCATTTACCAACCAGAACTCAATCTGTGGATGTTGGAAGTGCAAAAATTCCATTTTTCTTCTGTGAAAGTCAGCTCAACTTTCTTTTGAGGAATTCTCTCTACCCTGACTGGTAGCACAGGGTGTAACAGCATGTCAGGATGCTAACTGAAAGGTCAGCAGTTCAAACCCGCCAGCCGATCCTCAAGTGAAAGACAGACAGTCTTCTCCCAGAAAGGTTCATGGCTTTGGGAACTCAGGAGAGAGTTGCCGCCTTGGAACCTAGTGGGCACATCTGTGGCTTTGGTTTGTGGGGTTTCACTAGACCTCGCCTGGCCATTGGCAGTGGATGAATTTTCTCACCTCTAGCTAAGGGGCACAAACATGATATATGTAGGACCACACATAGGCTCCCTGAAAGTTTCATTTCAATAGAATGATTTTTAAAACACTAAACACGCTTAGATTATTCTATTTGTGAGGTGCTTGGGGGAACATATATTTTATCAGTTCGTGCCATGGAGAACGTTCTCACCCATTCCCACTGTCTCAGCCACACATATGCAGCTGTTGGGGTCCCTTGTTCTTAATCATTCCCTTCGACTCTATGAGCATCTCCACGTCTTTCCAATCAATTCCCCCTTTGCATAAGTTAACCAGAGTCAGTTCCTGTTATTTGAAACCAAGCAGCTGCATAATAGATTTCTTTTTCCTTTTTTTTTCTCCTCAGTTTAATAAAACCAGCTCAAGGATATAACCAAAACCCTCCTCTCTAAAGATGAACTGCGCTTTCAGTCCTTTGAGGAAATCTTGATAAATGCATCTTATGCTGTGCATCACAGAGCTGGACAATGACTAAGGATGACAGAAAAAGAATTGATGCCTACGAGTTGTGGTGCTGGAGAAGAGTATGGAACATACCACTGACAACCAGGGGGAAAAAAATAAATGGGTCTGTCTTGGAGAGGGTGAAACCAAGTTTTTCCTTGGAGGCTAGGATTTTGAAGCTCCATCTCACATACTTTGGGCATAAGGCCAGGAGGGAGCGGTCCTTGGAGAAGGACATAGTACTCAGAATGGGAGACGGACAGCTCAGGAGAGGAAGACCCTAGATGAGATGGATTGAAACAGTAACTGGGGCAATGGGGGTAGGTGCATCAGAATCAGTGAGACTGGCCCAGGACATGGCAAGCTTCAGAGCTGTTGTATATAGGGTCGCTATGAGTCACAGACAATTCAACGGCACATAACAACAATAACATGCTTACCTAGCACTTTAACATTTGACAGTACTGTCTACGAACCTGATGGTGCAGTGGGTTAAGGGTTGGATTGCTAACTGAAAGTTAGTGGTTTGAACTCACCAGCCACTCTGTGAGATAGATGAGGAAGCACGCTCCTGTAAACACGTTTCTAGCCTTAAGAACCCCACGGGCTCTTTAAACCAGGAGAACTGGATGGTCCTCCGCTTCACCGATGACTTTTCCTAAAGCGATCATGTTTGGTGATAGCATTGCTGTGCATCATAGATCCCTTGACAGAACTTAATAGAACCTAACAACAATTGAAAATGAGTGAATATGCATGTAAATATAACAAAATAGAGAGGGAGGGAATCTCAACTGAGAAGTACACACCTCTGGAACAGCGCAACTACTGTTTACATGTAATCATCTCTAAAGCACAATATAAACATGCTTGCTCCAAAAACAGGGAAGTTGTAACATCCTCAAATTATTCTGTTCCCAGTCCAAAAATGTTTTCAAATACAGCACAAGATACCGTATCATTTAATAGTGATGCATTTATGCAAAGTCCTTATTTCATGTTGTTGTTGCATGTCGAGTCTGAATTGACTTACAGAGGACCTTCCTATTGTCTTTTAAAAGGCAGTAAAGTACACTGGAGGGGATTGCCCATCCTTCTCTGGCACAGCAACTGGTGGATTCGAACTGTAGGCCTTTAGGGTTGCAGTGTAGCTTCTTACCCCTAGGTCACCAGTGATCTCTATAGAATACCCTAAATATTAATAAATATTAAACAGCCCCTTCTTATTTATTTAAATATTAAATAATCAACTCTCATAGACCCTTCAAATACCCTAAGATGATATTATTATTATTATTATTATTATTATTATTATTATTATGTAACTATTATTATTATTGTTGTTGTTGTTATTGTTGTTGTTTACCATCAAGTCGGAACTGCCCTGTAGCTGATCCTCCAGCATGTATTCAGAGCACAGGACACTGCCCATCATTCTCCTGCAGAACTTCTGGTGAATTTGAGACACCCGAGAGATAAGTCTTGTTATTAGTAGTACAATTCCCTGCATACTAGGCCACTAGGGCTCTGCCTGAAGTCTCTGTTGTTGCTGTTAAGGACCACGGAGTCAGAACCAACTCATAGCTGACCCTCCAGCAGGTTTTCAGAGTCAGTGAACGACACAAGAGGAGACTGCCTGTCACTCCACCCGCTTGACTTTTGGTTTGCAGGCAAATTCTTTAACCTCTGTGCCACCAGGTCTCTTTAGAGATAAAAAAAAAAATCACTTTTTCAGGATCTTCTTCATCTTCATAAAGGGAACTCTGGTGGCCAAATGGTAAAGGAGATGCACTGCAACCCAAAGGCATGAGATTCGAATCCACCAGCTTCTCCTCAGGAGATAGATGGGCAATCGTTTCCTGTTCCATTTACTGCCTCTGAAAACCGCTGGAGGGTCCCCATGTTCCCTTGCTCCCATTCATTCAGCAGCCTCTTGGTCTGGGCATAGATTTTACACGAGCTCGATGAGATGCCCTGGGATTCCCATTCTTCTCCATGTTAACCATAATTTGCTATGATCCACACAGTAAAATACCTTTGCATAGTCAATAAAACACAAATAGGCATTCTTCAGGTATTCTTTGCTTTAAGCCAGGATCCATCTGACATCAAGAATATCATCCCTGGTGCGACATCTCCTTCTAAATTCATCTTGAAATTCTGACTCTTCTTTGCCCTATGTACAGTTCTAGCCATCTTTAAATGATCTTCAGGAATATTTTGCTTGCATAATATTGATTTTATGGTTTGATAATTTCCACAATCTGATGGATCACCTTTCTTGGGAATGGGAACAAATACGGATCTCTTCCAGTCAGATGGCCCAACAGCTATACTCCAAACTTCCTGGCATAGACTAGTGAGCACATGTTGGGCTGCATCTGTCATTTGAAACATGTCAATCGATATAACATTGATTACTGGGGGCTTATATTTTGCCAATACCTTGATGGCAGCTTGAACTTCCTCCTTCATCATCATTGGTCATCTTGATCATATGGACTTCTTGAAGTACTTCAGTGTCGGTAAATTTCTTTTGGTACAGTGATTCAATTGTTCTCTTCATCTTTTTTTGATATTTCCTGGATCATTCAAGAGTTTGCCTACAGCATCTCTACATATTACAACTCAAGCCTTGACATTATTTTCAATTCTTTCAGCTTGAGAAATGTCCAGTGAGTTTTTCTTCCTTTTTTACTCTCCAATTCTAGGTCTCTGCCCATTCTCTTATAATACATTGCATGTTTTCTCAAGCTGCCTTTTGAAATCTTCTGTTCAGTTCTTTTAACTCAACACTTCTTCCCCTTTTTTCTTTCTTTTTTTTTTATCTTTCAGCATGCTAGTACAATTTTCCAGGTCTCTTCTGACATCTATTTTGGATTTTTCTTTCTCCTTTGTCATTGTAGTGATCTTTTGCTGTTTTCGTGGACGGTATCCTTGATGTCATGCTACAACTTATCTGGTGTTGGATCATTGCTATTCAATGCTTCAAACTTATTCTTAACACATTGCTGCACACATTTAAATTGATGACTGTGCTTAGAAACACATTTTTTTTTTCGCTGTATAACCATCATTTGTGGCAATGTGTTAAGGTGATTTTTAAATTCAGGTGGAATAGACTTAAGATCATTGTTTGATTCACATAAACTTGGGTTTTTGTGGGTTTTTTCCAAGCAAGATTTTTTTAAAACTGTGTTTCATTCATGTTAGTTGGGAGTTTTTTGTGAACTTATTTTCATTTTCTTCAGCCTCAATTTGACCTTGTACATGAGCAACTAATGACCCATTCCACAATGAGTACCGGCTTGGTTTTGACGGCTGTTCCTGAGCTTCTCCAGTGATTCCTTCCACATATATAGTCAATCGGAGTCCTATGCTATCAGCCAGGAGAGGTCCATGTGTAAAGTCACTGTGTTTTTTAAAAAAGGTATTTGCAAAGATTAAGTGACTGAACAGCTTAAAGTATTGACTGGGTACAAAAGATTACAACCCTAAAAATCAGACGGGGCACAACTGTACTCTAGGTATGTAGGGCCACCACAAGTCACAGTCATGTTGATGGTAATCCATTGTTTTTTCTTTTGTTTTAAACATGTTAGTTAAAACTTAGAAGGAAAGTGTGCACACACACACACACACACATACACCCTAGTGGGTAATGAGTTACTCCAATCAACCCATCAGGCCAGCAGTTCAAATTCACCAGAAGGGCAGTCTCTTGCCATGTAATTTACAACCTCTGAAAACCTTCTGGAGAATTAATTGGCTGTGAGTTGGTTCCAACTCAAGGGAATGTTGTTATTGTCATGTCAAGTTGGAACCTACGTATAATTGATCCTCAATGGGTTTTCAGAGACTATAAATCTCAGGGGGAGAAGATTGCACATTTTTCTCCTATGGAGCAGCCGGTGGTTTTGAACCGCCTGCCTTTAGTAAGGCAGCACCGCTCCTAAGCACGAGGCCACATCCTTGTGGCATGCTGCTTAACATATTGCACTGCTGATCAAGCCACACAGTTGACAGATCTAATGGTCCATCTGCTCTGAGAGAGAAATATGGGCAGTCTCCTCCAGAAAAAATGGGGACCCTCAGAAGCCCAGTGAAGACGTGCTGAGTCAGAACCCACTCAAAAGCAGTGATGTTGTTAGTTCGCCTTCTAAATTTATCTACTTTTCCTGATAATTTTAAGATCTATCAGGGGTAGTCAAATGGTAGGATGCACAAAGCAGAGCAAAAAGAGTGGATCAAAGGCCAGTCTCAGCCTCCTAAGCTCAGTTCCGGGTTCATGCAGGAGTCCTTTTATCTGGGGCAGTCTGCAGGGTTTCTCTCTGATCTTGTTGTTGTTATTATGTGTCATTGAACCACCTGTGACTCATAATGACCCAATGTACATAAGCTCTGAACCCTGCCCTATTCTGAGCCAATCTCATTTCTCCAACAGACCTGATCCCTTTTCTCCAGTCATTGAGTCAGTCCATCTCATCCTGGGTCTTCCTCTCCTACGTTGTCCTTCCAAACTTCTAAGCATTGTGTCCTTCTCCAAGGACTGGTCCCTGTTGGCCACATGCCCAAAGTATGCAAGACAGAGCTACAAAATCCTTGCCTCCAAGGAGCAGCCTGTTTTCACCCTCTCCAGGACAGACCTGCTTGTTCTCCTGGCAGTCCACATTGCCTGTGTTCAACACTCTTCTCCAGCACTACAACTCAAAGACATTGATCCTTCTTCTACCATCCTTAGTTATTATCCTGCTCGTGGATATATATAGCAAGTAATGGTAAAGATCACAGCCAGGAACAGGTGCACCTTAATCTCAAGACTGACATCGTTGCTCATCAGGACTCTAGAGAGATCCCTGACAACAGATTTTCCCAATGCAATTTGTTTTTTTATTTCCTGACTGCTGGTGCCAAGAGTGTTGGTTGTGGAACCAAGCAAGCTGAAGTTATTAACAATCTTAATCTCTTCACCATCTATCATGAAGCTGCCTATTGGCTCAGTGGTGAGAATCTTTATTTTCATGATGTTGAATTTCAATCTATATTGAAGGCTGTCGTCTTTGACTTTCTACAGCAGCAAATGCCTCACATCCTTTTCAGTTTCAGCAAACAAGGTTGTGTCACTGCGCAATGAGGATTGTTGATGATTCTTCCACTGATCCTGATGTCACATTCTTCCTAATAAAGTCCAACCTCCCAAATGATCTTATTTTAGAAGGGAAAAGAGAAAAATATAGTCAGCGGTCTGTGGCCTCCTGAGTGACCTCAGAAACAATCTCAATTAGGCATCTGGTTCCTTAACAAGAATGCACTTATTGGATTTTTTTAAAAAATATGTAAATTCCATAACTCACTTTATTAAAAATTTTTTTTAAATGTGCCAATTTCCATTCTTTATATTACTGTGACCAAGAAAATGGATAAATGAAGGAGAAACAAAAGAAAGTTAGAAAAAGAGGTAGGAACAGAATACCCAAGTGTAAAGAAAAAGTCAGGGTAAACCCAACCTAATTACAAATACAGAAAGCCTCATTAAAATTATGGAAAACAAGGGACTGGCCGCAAAGCTGCATCCTCTAGGGTTAGGGTGTCCCCTAGTGGAATTGAAGGGTAATGCATGTTCATGTTTCAGTCCATTTTCTCACCTACTCCCTTCCCTGCTAGGATGTCATCAAGTCAAGTAGGAATTATAGCGACCTTATAACCAATAGAGAGGAAATTCTTTCTATCCTGTACCATCTGTCGATTTCAGACCTGCTGAGGCCTTTATTACAGTCTCCATGTCTATCTATCTCATTGAGTCCGCCTTTCTAAGTGGGTCTCCAATGGCTTTAAACATTAAACAAACAAACAAAAAAATGACATTAATAAAAATTTTTTTAAAAAAACAACAAAAAAAGCCCAGTATGTCCAAAGTATGACGTTCATACCCCTGCATTCACATGACTGCAGCAATGAGCTCAAATGTCTCAGAGACGGTGAGAACAGCACAGGATAGGACAGGATTCAGATCTGCTCTTCAGAAGGTTACTATGAGTCACATTCGACTCAGCATCGAACAAAAAAAAGCAGCGCTTCTTCTTAGTTGCTGTTGTTATGTGCTGTTAAGTCACTTGCAATTCATAGGTACAACTCTAGGTACAACAGCTCTGAACCCTTCTCCATCCTGTGCCAACCTTATTGTCCCTGACACACCTACCTACCTCCATTATCCCAGTGACTAAATCAATCCATTTCATTGAGGGTCTTCCTCTCTTATTCTGTCCCTCCACCCTTTCAAGCACGATGTCCCTCTCCAAGGATTGGCCCCTCCTTGTTACACACCCAAAGTATGTCAGACAAAGTTTCAGAATCCTTGCCTTCAAAGAGCAGCCTGGTTTCACCCTCTCTAAGATGAACCTGTTTGTTCTCCTAGCAGCAGTCTATGGTATATTCTTCTCCAGTACCACAGCTAAAACGCACTAATTCTCCTTCTTTCAACCCTAGTATTTGTCCAATTTTCTGACGCATAACAAGTAATTGAGAAGACTATGACCTGGATCAGGCACACCTTAGTCTCCAGACCAACATCATTGCTCTTAAGTACTCTGGAGAGGTCCCGGACAGCAGATTTTCTCAATGCAAATATTAAAAGTTTATTCATATTGTGCTTGTAATTCTCCACAAACCCCCAAAATCTATAAGATTTCCTTGCCCCCCTCATTTTACTGAGAGGACAAATTCTTTTGCTATCAAACATGGAGACTTATTTTGTCAAGTACAAAATACATTTCATACCGTGGCAAAACCCTGATTTTAGGCATTAAAGAGGAAAAGGCTGGTTCTTAAGCCAGAAGTTTACCAACTTCAGGTATTTTTTTCCCTAAGTTGGCAACATCCAATATTTACATGATTTATTTGTAAAGCATTAACAAGAATTGAAACATTATGGCCTGATTATTTGCTAAAGTAATTCACTCAACAACAAAAAAGTAATTCAAGGGGTTGAAAGTGAAAGGTCTAAAAACAGTCACATGTCAACAATAAAGTTTTATTACTGTTTGTACTGGCCTAATTTAGAAATACCTGTGAAAAAGGGGGGGAGGGGGAAACCCTGAATAACTTTCTCCCTTTTAACATAACTATAATCTTAGCTCGTAGTTTTCAAATTATGACACGATTACTTTAAACTTTTGTATCAGGGCTGTTAGTATAAGTAATCAAAAATAACTACAGAGAGTATCAATTCTTACATTAAACACATCTTATGAGGGGGAAAGAAAATAAAAACAACAGAAAAGCTGAGATGCACCTGATTTTCCAGCTCCATACTAGAACTGTCCTTGAAATCTACTAACATTTTTCAGAGGAATATATAGAACAAAAGAACAGAGATGAACAGAAATCTGCTGCTCCTCCTTTTGATGTTACTGCCGTCTCTAATTCTCACGCTCTGCAATTGCTGTGTGGACCTGTCTTCTCTGGGTCAAGTGTGAAGTCTTCAAAGCTTGTCAGCAGCTCACCAGTCTTCATGTGTACACCATTTGCTTCTCTCTTGTCTCTTGTAGTTTAGCAATTCAATTTTAAAACTGTGATATATTACTTGTTTAACAAGTATATGAGTGAATCAACACATTTCAATACGGTGTAAAGAAACTTTACTTCTGACTCCCAAGCAATGCAAATATGGTCGCTGTGTTTACCTTGTCTCACATGTAAGATGTCAGAGCTATCACAGTCAGAGTTCTAGGACTCTTCCTGCATTTTTTTAAGTACTTTATCATAACAAAACACAACCAGGTGTCCTCTGCCTCAGCACCTAAGCACACTGTTTGCCCCTCTCACAGATCCTTAGCTAATCCGCTTGCTAAAATTCTGTCAGCACCTTGCAATTAAATTAGTCTCTGTCTCCCTCTGCAGGTTGTAAGGAGATCGGCAAACACCCTAGACTCAAAAGGAGCAGTTTCCAAGAGCAATAGAAGAATACCTTTTCTATTAACGTTAAAAAAAATTGCTAATTGATTAGTTCTGTTTTTGAAATGTTGAATACTTTCCTCTTCTATCCTCCTCGCCTGCTACATTAACACTTCAAACGTCTAAAGAGTCTTGGGACAGTTATTGGAGAATCTGAGATACATTTTCAGGATGTATCCAACAGTACTTTTTTTCCTAGCCCCAGACTATTCTCATTTGATTTTGTTCAATGACCTCATCCTGTCCTACATATAATTCGAACCACTGTACCATTTGGTGATTAATGTTATTTGAAGATGTCATTTTTAATCTTCTTGCCTATCCTGCCCTGCCCCCACCTAAATAAATAGGTAAATCAAACTCGACTCTATGGAACTTAACAACAACATAGAGAGAGAGATCAGTTGGCCTAGTGGACAGAAAATTATACTACCAAGCCAAAGGTGGATGATTTTAATCTGCGGCCCTCAGGCCTGGTTTTAATTTCTTTTAGTCAAACATTCTGTCCATTTGCTGTACAGAGGTAACTTGTGGTTGCTGTGATGCTAAACACTGTGACACTCATGTGTCAAATGTGATATTGGTTACCCAGGGTGGACAGTGTGTGGTGGAGCTCCCCAATTAAAACAAGCTTGGAAGCAGGAGTGGCATCCACTTCCGAAATAGCTTGCCTCTGGAAACCCTATGAACTTGGAGAAATGATGAAAGTTATACAAGTGTTCAGATCTTTCCTTCATAGGGTCGCTATGAGGCCTCTCCAACTTGATGGCACTTAACAAGAACAACAACATTTAGCCATTTAAAAGCAAAAACAAAAACCAAGAACCATAACTTAATGCAAAATACTCATGGTCTGTTCTTTTGCACAAAAATCACGCCAGGAAAAAAGGTTCCCCAGTAATTCTTTCTGGGGCTTGAAGAAGACTGCCATTGTCTTCACGGTAATTATGAGATTTTACTGTAAGAGGCAAAATCAAATTCCTTGAGGGAGATGACAGATGATTGCCTGTGAAGAGGCTTATGCTATTCTTAACAGATTTTGGAGTTAGTTACAGATATTTGAAACCACAACTGAACATACATATACAAACCCAAAATGTTAGCTGAAATAGCAACAAAAAAAACCCACTACAAACCACCATTTCTACAGGTTCTATTTAGGGAGCTCTGATGAAAGAGAGGAAGACCTTCAACCAGATGGACCGACCCCCTGTCTGTAACAATAGACTCACGCATATCAGAGATGTTGTGGATGCAGCAAGATAGGGTGAGGTTCAGATCTGCTGTTCCCGGGGTCTCTATGAGTTGCAGTGGCCTCACGGGCACCTCAAAACAGCCTATTTGTCTGGAGAGAGTAAAGGAGATTGCCAGGAGACTAAGGAAATCTAGAGTAGATGTGAAAGCTCAGAGTGGCCACACAACGGTCTTTCAGGAACCTTAAAGCTAAGGCAAATTTAAAGAGAAAGGCATTATTGCCTTTGGACCCAAGTACCACAGTGATTGTGACCATGGCACAGTATCTGGCAGGATTTGGTTACGTTGTTTATAACGGTCACCGTAAGTTGTAACCAACCAACTGGAACCTAACAATAACAAGAATAAGGCCTACGTATGAATTTTAAGTAAGAATTTTAGCTGTGGGACAGACATAGCCATGTCCACAGACACTGGGCGATGAGGACCTGGAGTAGCATTCAATTTCTTGGACATCAGCACTTTTGAAAAGGCTGAGGAGAATCTTCACCACATAGAAAGTGTTGCTGAACCCCAGAACGTCGAGAGTGCCTCCCTCAGGTGACTCGTGGGACTGCTGGGCATCATTCTTCAGGGCTCATTAAAAAAGCTTACTTTCTCCAGTTACTAGGAGCATGTAGTAGATGTGTTGGAGAAATATTTGACTAGTGTTATCCAAAAAACAATGAATTCAAAGGGTAGACCTGAAGAAATACTAGCCCAAGTTTATTATCTTGAGCACTGATGGGAGGTATTAATAATATTTGAGGGAGCTTCAAACTTTACCATGAACCACGATGGCTCTGAAGACTTAAGCAATTGGAGGCTAACCAAAAGATCTGCGCTGCAAACCCACCAGCCACTCTGCTCCCAAGGAGTGCGATGAGGTTACGTCCATAAAAATACTTGTAGCCCTGGGAGTTCTGCTCTGTCCTAAAGGGTTGCTATGAGTCAAGATCAACTCAACAATAGTGGGTTTTTCTTCTAAATGTAGCTGGCGTTCCTGGAAGCTCTCTAGGGAGATTCCAGGGAACAGAAAACCTTCTAAAAGCTCCCTTTGGTTCTGTGTTACCGTCTGATACCAGTAGATGGCGGCAATGACAAAAGAACTGTGTGGTCAAGTACTAGGCAAAGCAGAGCCACAGGTGGGAGAGTCAACCACCTTGACAGTGGGGTAAGGAAATGGGAAGAATAATGTTTCAATGGCCTCCGGAAACGCTATGAACGTGGAGAAACGATGAAAGTTACAAAAGTGTACTGGGAATATACCCTGAAGAGACCATAGCTGACATCCAAGCAGATATATGCACACCCATGTTTATTGCAGCTTTGTTCACAATAGCAAGGAGTTGGAAACAACCTAAGTGACCATCAACAAACGAATGGCTAGAGAAGCTGTGGTATATTCGCACAATGGAATACTATGCTGCATTAAAAAACAAGGAACTCATGCAATATTATTCAAAATGGTTGACTCTGGAGAACATTATGCTGAGTGAAATATCCCAGTCACAAAAGGACAAATATTACATGATGCCACTGTTGTAGAATGGGACTGTCCTTGGGGTTGGGGAGAGACTGAGTAAGATGGGTTCAATAATGTATACTTCACTGAAACAGAGGAGGGAGAAAACTGTTTAAAAGAGACATATAACTAGGTATTTCTGTCATCACAGGAGACTAGAGCGAGGGCTACATGGTGGAGGGGACCTGGGGGAGGGTTTGTAAAACAATGAAAGAATCTTTTCTTTTACTTTTCCATAATTTTTTGACTCATGTACTTATAACTTGTTAGTCAAATTTGTGTCTTCTAGGTTGCAACACCCCCATGATACATCTTCAAGGATATGAACATGTACGGCCAAGCACAATCAATAAGAGTGCATCTAAATTCCAAAATCAATCTCCATAATAGTCTATGTGTTTCCTACTGCCAAAGGGGCCCTTTAGAGTAGTGAGAGAAGATCTTCATCCTGAAACCCACAGCGTCCCTTTTCAGCAGGAAGTAGCTAAGAGAATACGCCATCCCCTTTTCCTTATGACTCAGGGTGAAGTCTCTCTCAGGGAGGAGTGATAGGGAATGGCAAAGGACACACTGACAAAGAAGATTAATCAGAACTGGCTTTGACAAGCACTGTGGCATTTGGACAAGAACAAACTGGGAGGAGGGTAGAGAGAATAGTGCAACAATGAATGAATGGAAACCCAAAATCTCTGTAAATGTTTATGAAAATTAATAAAATATAATTATAAAAAGAAAGTTACAAAAGTGTTCAGATGTGACAAATTGCCTAAATTGTTTCTATTTGATTTACACAGCCATACAGAAAGGATTTGAATCAGGCCAAAGCTGTGCTTAAAGAGAAAAGTGGAGTATCTGTAAAGTGGGCATTTGTAATCCAGGCACTGCCTGTAGGTTCTTTTCTTACTATAAAGCAGTTTTTATTCAAATATTGTAAGAATAATCTATTAGATTCATTTGGATGTAGTATAGTCTCGTTCATACAGTTTAAAGTAGATGTGGTTATTTTTTTTCTGTTTAAAGAAAATTAACCTTTATCTGGGAAATATGAATCAAAACATCAATTGTTGATGACTCAAAAATACAGTGAAGCAGGGTCTGGTGGCCGAGTGGCAAGAAACAGCACTGCAATCCCAGAGGTATACTGTTTGAATCCACCAGATGCTCTGCTGGAGAAAGAGGAACAATCTTCTCCTGTACCAGTCAGATCCGATTTGAGGTACACACACACACACACACACACACACACACACACACACAGTGAAAGCTTTTCTGAGGAGGTGACTTGGAGGAAGAAACCTTAAGGAAACCTGAAATCACTGCATAATTTGCCACGAGGCCCCCAGAGCTCCCCTAAGATCTAAAGGGACACTTGTCATGTTGTAGACTCAATCATCTGAAAACCAACCAACTAAACACAATTTTTTTTAATTAATTAAGCCTGATAGTCCTATAATTTATCTAGTAAGAGATTTCTGCCTTGTCCTTCATTTCTATTTCTTAGATTTCTCGCTGCCCTTGAATCAGTATCCGAAACTTCTACCATCCTTGAATTCTCCTTCAGGGTCTCCTAGTATTTATTCTTCCTAAGTTGTCAACATGTGCTGAACTAAAAGACATCCCTTCTATGTCCACATAGTTCTACATTACATCACTAGACCATGTTTATGCCATACTCCCTGATATTTTGGGGAATCCTGAAGCCAGTGCACAACCCTTATATAAACTTATGCCCTCGGTCTTTACATAACCCTACACCCTTAGAGATGTGGTTCTTAAAGGGAATTAAGCAATGCTGTTATTGCTGGACTCATGGAGGTCCTGTCTCTGTGAAGACCCTCCCTCAATGAATCATCATCTGGTCCTGCTTCAACCTCACAATCATGGTTGTGCTTGAACGCCTCGTTGCAACCACTGTGTAGCTTCCTCTCACTGAAAGGCTTCCTTTTCTTCATTGCTCTGATGCTTTCTCCAAGCAGTGTCCTTCTCCAGGGACCCACCTCCCGGTAATATGTCCAGTGTGAGACCCCATGTGGATCAATTTGTGGTGCTGTGACGGCATCCCTGTTGTGGTGCTGGAAGCTGGGTCACCCTTATTTCAAATCTCAGTGGGGTCATCATGTGGTGCACAAGTTTCAGCAGAGTCTAGACTGAGTTAAAGTCGAAAGCAGGATGGGAGGCCCATTTCTGACATAAAGAGCCAGTACAACCCCATGAATAGCAAGAGAACGCTGATGCAGCGTTACAAGATGAGGCTGGAAGGTGCAACACAGCATGACTTGAGACCATCTGGCTCCTCAAAGTAGAGTCAAGCTGTTGCTGTTGTTGTTGTTGTGTACCAACAAGTCAAAACCGACTTCTACCTGACCCTCCAGGGGGTTTTCAGAGGCATTAATTGCACAGGAAGAAAATTGTCCACCCTCCACAGTCAAGCAGTAGTTACAGGCAAATCATCAGCCTTTTATAAAAAACAATGCACTTAACAATGAAAGAATTTTTTTTACTTTTCAAAGAGAAGAGCGAACTGGGGGAGAGAGAAGGGGGAGCAGGGAGAAAAGTGCAACAATTTATGAATGGAAATCCAAAGTCTCTGTAAATGTTCATTACAATAAATAAGAATAAAGCAAAACAAAATAAAATAAAAACAAAACAAAAAACACAATGCACTTAAGTAAATCTTTGATTGACATATGTAGCTTCGCAAAGCCTACATAATTCCATTCTCCCACACAAGGAGAGCAGGGTCCAGGCACAACACCGGAAGAAGGTTCTCTTCAAAAGCAAAACTTGAACTAGACAAGTGTTTTCAATCTCCTTGGAGAAGAATAATGTTAGAATTACTAACAATCTTTGTAAGGGACCTGAGCGAACATTGTTGATAACTGGCATCTCACTTTAGGGAGACTCTGCTGGCCAACAGGGAATCAGGAATTAGGGAATTATGCAGCCAACCCCAAGACCGAGCCTCTCTGATTGTTGGAATCTGGTGGCTCCGCAGGCGAATGAGAGGTCATCTCCCCGTGCAGTTTACAACCTCAGAAACTCAATGGAGGGTCAGCTAAGAGTAGACTTCAATACAACACCAACAACTTGAGTTTTGCGTTGACTTCACTTTCAGAGCCTCTGATAGCACATGGAAAGATGGGCTTCAGAAAACATTCCAAAGTCACACTGTGTCAGGCAACTCAAAAGTCATGACCGTCTTCCCTTCCCCACCCCTCTTCTGTCGGTGTGCGTTCTCCAATGGTGCGCCTGTTGCAATGATGCTGGAAGCTCTGACACTGGTATTTTAAACACCAGCAGCATCACCGGGTAGATTGTATTTAGCAGTTTCTAGACTAAGACAGATCAGGGAAACAATGAAAAAAGGCCTGATGATGCACTTAGGAAAATCCACCCATTAAAGCCTCACATATCACAACAGAATAATGTCGTAGGTAGGGCTAGAAAATGCACCCTTGAGTTAAGAAAGCATGACAAATTGGCCGCAGCAATAAACTCAAACATAACAACGTTCATGAAGACAGAGTAGAAAAGGCAGCATTTGAGTACATTGAGTTCAGAGTCTCAATGAGTTAGAGGCAACTCAAGGGAAAATTCCTAACTTCACATTCACGGATTCTCCCAGCCAGGATTCAGCTCTAGCAGAGGGGTCACAAGTGTCTCCCTTGTAGAGAAAGAAACAGACACACAGCCCCAGACTCTTCCTGTCTTTGAAAGACGAGATGTACAGATGATGCTGGCTTTAGCAAAAGATGACCCAGGCTAAATACTTGCTAGAACACTGCCCCCTGCAGGTCTTTAGCAAACCGAGCAGGCAGGCACTGTTGTCCTCCTCATTTACTAGAAGCAGTAGAAGCAGCTTTGGCAGCCTGGTGATTGGGGGGAGTTGTGATGCCAACTGAAAGGCTGGCAGTTTGAATCCACTCACTGCTCTTTAGGAGATTGGTTGGCAATCTCCTGCTCGCTTTAGAGTCTCTGAAAACACACTGGAAAGTATGCTCTGAGTTCGTTCTGACTTGACAGCAATGAGGGGTTTGGGTTTGGGCTTTCTTCTAAGGTTTTGGTTGTTAGAGTTGGTGGGTTTTTTTTTTTTTGGTGGTGGGGTCAGGGGATTTGGGGGTTTGCTATAATTTTTATTTCATAGAGGAAGCAACTGAGGCTCAGAGAGAGTAAACAGTGTGCCCGTGACCTTACAGTCACCTCGAGGTGGAGGACTGCACAGCCGAGTGAGAAAAGAAAGATTCTCTGGGGTGTAAGCTAAGGACTCTGTTTTCTGGGAGCCCCTGGGTCAGCACCACTTCCTGCTCAGCTGATGGATGGGATGAGAAGGGTGAGAGATGAGAATATGTGGTCCTTACCCTTCGCAAAACTTGAATCAGAAAATCTGCAACAAGTCCCCACCTCCACCCAAAGCAAGTAGGGAGGCTCATGTCTACAATCAGAAGAGAGAAATCCATTTATAGCCCACTGCGTTGACTCTCTCATGGTGTTGGCTCTGTCTCCTGCTTGTTTCGTTTGGGACATTACCCAGTGGAAGCTTCCCATTCCAGGCTGAGCCTGGGATTTATCTGCAGACAATGAACTTAAACTTGATCCATTCCCAAGGCATCCTTTCTCCTGATGGGTGATGACTACCAAGCATAATCCCTACCACTCAGTCCTCGCTCAGCACAGCAAGAGAAAGATCCAGCTTCCCCAATGACCGTCCTCCAGATACCAAGCCCAACCTCCTGAATTCTAATTGTTTTATGTCAGTCACCAGTTTATAGGGGGGGGGGGAAATCTATTCCTTCAATAAATTCTTTGTGACTATTCATCTTATTATGGCCATAATTATTGTTAACAAGAGAATGGCGGGGGGTGGGGGAACAAACAAGAGAATGGCAAAGAATTTACAAATCTCTGATACCTTCATCTGTCTGGTAAGTGCAGACAACCTCAGAGAGATTGCAGGCTTGCTTCTCGACGACCACAATTAAATGAATATCATATTAAAGCGAGTCACATAAAGATTTTGCTTCCCAATGCATCTATGAATGGATGTCTTTGAACTGTGGTGTTGTCAAAGAAAGCTAAATGTAGCATAAACTGTCAAAAAGCAAACCAATAGGTCTTGGAGGAAGAATGTTCCTTAAAAGTAAAGATGATGCAATTTAAAAAAAAAACAAAGACGATGCAATTTCATCACACATACGTAGAACCTGTTATCAGGAGGGGTCAGCCCTGGAGAAAAACTTCATGTCTGGTAAAACAGAGCCAGTAAAAAAAGATAAAGGCTCTCAACTCGATGGATTAACACAGTGGCCTCTAGAAGGTGCTCAAGAACAATATTGTAATGAAGATAGGGAGCTGGGAAGGGTTTCATTCTGTTACAAGTTGCTATGGGTCAGAGCCAACTTTGCAACACGTCACAACACCATGTGGACACAAGTTTAATAGAGCTCTACTATCATGTATTAAACATGCAATAGCATTATAAACAAGTGGAAATGTTATGAGAATTTTCAAAATGTGACGCAGAGACACACATAAAAGAGCGCCCATAAATCCCAATACAAATACCAACCCCATTCTTCAACGAGATGGAAAAGGCAATCTCCAATTTCGTATGGAATGGAAAAAAGCCCCGAATAAGCAAAGCACTCCTTAAGAATAGAAGAACGGTAGGAGGTTGCAACACCCCCATGATACATCTTCAAGGATGTGAACATGTACGGCCAAGCACAATCAATAAGAGTGCATCTAAATTCCAAAATCAATCTCCATAATAGTCTATGTGTTTCCTACTGCCAAAGGGGCCCTTTAGAGTAGTGAGAGAAGATCTTCACCCTGAAACCCACACCGTCCCTTTTCAGCAGGAAGTAGCTAAGAGAATACGCCATCCCCTTTTCCTTATGACTCAGGGTGAAGTCTCTCTCAGGGAGGAGTGATAGGGAATGGCAAAGGACACACTGACAAAGAAGATTAATCAGAACTGGCTTTGACAAGCACTGTGGCATTTGGACAAGAACAAACTGGGAGGAAGGTAGAGAGAATAGTGCAACAATGAATGACTGGAAACCCAAAATCTCTGTAAATGTTTATGAAAATTAATAAAATATAATTATAGGGAAAAAAAAGAGCGCACATAGTATTGGAAAATAGCGCCAACAGACTTGCTTGATGCAGGGTTGCCACAAGTTGATAAAAGACACAGTATCTTCAGCTGAACGAAGTGTGTCTGTAGGAGACAGGACTCGAGTGTGTAAGAAGCTCTAATTGGTCAGACCCACCCCATTCTGGCCTTCATGTCAATTCTGACTCTGAATGACCCTCCGTAGGTTTCTGAGGCTTTAATGTGAACAGACTGCCCATCTTTCATTCAAGGATCCTAGATTCGAACTGCTAACCTTTTAACTGTGGTTGTAAACCATGGAGTTGGAACCAACTCATAGCTGACCGTCCAGTGGATTTACAGAGGTGGTAAATGGCACAGAAAAAGATTACCCATTTTTTTGCACTGGAGTATCTACTAGATTCAAACCATGTTTCTTTGGGTTGGCTGTGCAACTCCTTACGTACCACCCCACCGGGACTTGTAACAGTTCCATTTGCTTTTTTCTGAATTATTTCAATGGACAGGGATGTGCTTCACAGAGACTTCCAGTTAAGGTTTGAAGAGAGACCCGCATGCAGTCTGAGCCTCTCTTCCTCACTGTGTCCTGACAAGTCCTGTTTCGGATTTGCACTGTGACTCTAGCTACGTCTGCAGCTGCAAGCTCCTTCTGTTCCTCTACTCTCCTCTCCAAAAGCCATCCTTTCTTCTCGCTTCTCTGGGATTGCAGTGCAACTTCTTGCCCTTTAATATATGTTTTTATTTTACTTTACTGTTTTGTGTGTGTGTGCCGTCAAATCGGATTTGACTGGTATAGGAGGAGATTGCCCCCCCTTCTCCAGCAGAGCATCGGGTGGAATCGAACCACCTACCTCTGGGATTGCAATGCAGCTTCTTGCCACTAGGCCATTAGAGCCCCATCCCTTCAGATTTTTAAAAGCATATCCCAGACCATTGCTACTAACATCATCACCCTAGGAAGCTCATAATTTTTAGATGGAAAAAAAGTCATAAATTTGTACTGTTATTGCTAATTAAAATTAAAGATTACAGAATTTTCACATGCTTTCTAAAAATCCTAATCTACAACCTTATTCTGTGATTGGTATCTTCCAATGATATTCATTGATTATTTCATTGCTTTATCCCACTGTCCATATTATACTATTCAATTGACAATATAAATATCACTAGTCAATCCTAGTTGCAGCCTTTAGTCCTGTTCCTAGAAGTGCTGTTGTTAGCTGATTCTGCCTTCTGGTGCCCCCATGTGTACAGGGTAGAAATGCTGCACAGAATTTTTCATTTATTTTAATTAGGTAGTGTGTGTGTGTGTGTGTACCATCAAATCGGCTCTGACTGGTACAGGAGGAGATTGCCCCTCCTTCACCAGAGGGCATCTGGTGGATTCTGCACAGGATTTTTGAAGCTGTGGCCTCTCAGGAGCACAGTGTCAAGTCTGTCTTCTGAGGCATCTCTGGGTAGACTTGCTGCTGTTGTTGTTGTTGCTAGGTGCCATTGAGTCAACTACAACTCATTGTGACTATATGTCCAAGAGCCCGAAGCCTTCCTCAATCCTGTGCCATCCTCACAACCTCCACCATGCTCACACTCACTGTGGTCGTCTCTCTGTCACTCCAGTTCATCGATGGTCTTCTGGTTCACTGACCGTCTTCTTTCCCAGCACTATAGCCCTTTACAAGGACAGCCTCTCCTGATACGTAGCATTGAAGGCTTGTAATCCTTGCCTCCGAGAAGCACTTCAGCTGCCCCTCTTTCAAGATAGACTTGTTCGTTCTTTGTTAGCTCGTGATATATTCAATATTCTCTGCCAATGATATAATATTCCCCCCTAAAACATAAACATTTTAAAAAGCTAAATCAGTTGTTGTCATGTGTATTTAAGCTTAAGGTGACCCATGTGCCGGGGTAGAGTGTGCTCTGTAGGGTTTTCAAGGGCAGATTCTCAGTAGATTCCTATGCTTTTCTTCTGAGGTGCCTGTGAGTGAACTTGAACGTGAAGTGAACTTTCCATTAGCAGCACTGAATCTCACATGTTATCGAGGAATGTAATTCTAACATGTTTTCATTAATTAAAACAGTTATTCTTTTTTTATTATTATTAAATTTTATTAGTATTAATGAACATTTACAGGGATTTTGGGTTTTCATTCCTTCATTGCTGCACCATTCTCTCTAACCTCTTCCCCAGTTTGTTCTTCTTCCCCTGCCCTCCGAATGTCTGTTTTAATTGTCCAATTGCCACAGTGCTTGTCAAAGCCAGTTCTGATTAATCTCCTTTGTCAGTGTGTCCTTTGCCATTCCCTATCACTCCTCCCTGAGAGAGACTTCACCCTGAGTCATAAGGAAAAGGGGACGGCATATTCTCTTAGCTACTTCCTGCTGAAAAGGGACACTGTGGGTTTCAGGGTGAAGATCTTCTCTCACTACTCTAAAGGGCCCCTTTGGTAGTAGGAAACACATAGACTATTATGGAGATTTATTTTGGAATTTAGATGCAAAAACAGTTATTCTTGAGATGCTTGTGCTTGGAAACAGATACATAATAATTTTCTTTTTTTCTCCAAGTTTGTTTTTTTATGGATTGTTGCATTTTAGCTTTATTTTTCTCTTCAATTTCTTCTTTTCTTTTTAACTACATAAAATATTTACATGCTTCCTGCAGAAGCAATGATTTTGAAAATCCCTACCTCACTTGGGAGGGACTGGAAAACATTATGCTAAACTAACTCAGTCCCACAAGGACAAATACTGTCTAAGACCATTATTGTAGAAATAGATTACTAGTAAAACGTGCATGAGGATCCAGGGAGGGGAGGAGAGGAGTAGAAGGGTGAGGATGGGCAGGGGGTAATCATAGGTTCGCACAATATGTTGGATAGAGGGAGAGGTGGGTAAAGGAAATGAGAGAGATCTGGTGTGAAGAACGATGTCTATGAACTTTGTAAGTGAACCTGTATAAAATGAAAATTTTATTTAAAAGAAAAACCCAACACCACCAAAACATTCATATGCTTCCTAAGTCAAAATACCAAATAAATATCTCTTACATCCTGGTCTCTTTATTGCTTTAAAGTTTCAACTTTCAATTGGCTCTTAGTTTATCCCTGAAATTATAAATAATTATGTCTTTACTATTCCCCGCCTAGCAAGCTTGTATGGTGTAGACTGCATGTAACCCAGAGACTCCCCTTCTCTAGCGGTTCAAATCCACCAGGAGCTCTTGAGAGGAAAGATGAGAAGTCTCCTTCCATGTAGTGACAGCGTCAAAAGCCCAAGGGAGGGTCAGGTTAATTAGGAGTAGCTTCCAACTCCACAGCAAGGAGTGACTGAGGGATCTCCCTTCTTTCTTAACCAAACTATAACCTACTAGAAATATCATCATTTTCTTTTCCTTACTTATCAATATATTGGACATTGTTCAATTATCATGAAAGACAAACCATTTTCGTTCCTTTTACAGCTGCACAATATGACCTTGTTATTGTTGTTGTTGTTGTTGTTGTTAAGTGTCGTAGAGTCATAGGTGACTCATAGCAACCCTAGGAACAAAAGACCTGGACACCTGTATAACTTTCATCTTTTCTTCCGGTTCATAGAGTTTCCAGAGGCAAGCTATTATGGAAGCAGATGCCACTCTGGCTTTCAAGCTTGTTTTAATCAGGGAGCTCCACCAAACACTCTCCACCAAGGGCAACTATTCTCACATTTGACTCATCAGTGTCACAGTGTTCACCTTCACAGCAACCACGAATTACCTCTGCACAGCAAGTGGACAGACCAAGGTTATACGACCTAGAAGAATGTTTCACCAAAAACAATTAAAGGCAGTCCTGAAGGCTGCGGAGTAGAGTAGAACTTCAGTATAAAAATTCAGTTATAAAATTCATGTCCATAATGTCAAATGGACATGAATTTTATAACTGAACTAGTCTTAGACATTTTAGGCTGTTTCTGGCCTTTTATACTGAAGTTCTAACTTTATTTTAATCTTCCCAAGTCCTATCATTTTGGTCAACAATCTTCATTTTTGTAAAGGTGGTTAAAACTTGACTAAAGCCATGGAGTTGGTAAGGAGGAGAAGGAACAAGGATTTTTCTTCCTTCCATAACATCCACTTCTCTATGTGAGTCTTACTGTCCTGTAAATATCTGCTAACACCTTTCTTTCAGAGCCGGAGGAGGGAGGAGGAAGCACAGGCTTTGGGGTAGACTGTGGAGGAAAATTTAGCCTTTAAGTTCAAGGCTGGAATTTTAGGCATCAGCCAGGCTGTGGGAAGAGTATCTGAGGGAACAGCTGGCCTTGCTGGCTTTGTTTCCAGTTAAAGGAATGCCAGATATCCACAAGCAGGTGGGTCTATTTTTGGCAGAAGGGCCTTCTCAGTGTCTGTTAAAATCACATCATGTCCTGAGTGCAATCCAAGCCCTGGGCGCCCACAATAAATCCACTAACAACTCCCACTGAAGGGTGTGGAGCGATCCATTCTCTCCCATTCCTCTCACCCCTGACCACCCCCTCAGCCCCATTTTGGGCTCTGCAGACCAGAGCTCAGTTACATACGCCAAACTAAACAGGGAAAGCTCTGTTCTGATCAAGGAAAACTCAAGTAAGCATTTCTTAGAGGATGCTATACTGGAAGTAGCCTTAGAAGGCCTACCAGAATCTAGAATTAATGTCTCCTTTTTTCTACACTCTATTTATTTTTAAGCAAACAGATAAATTTCAAAGGAAAATAAATCCACATTATTATGTTATTGAATAAGCAAGCATACATAAGTAGGATTGAGTCTCAGAATACTTTTACTCAATCTCTCTCTCTCTCTCACACACACACACACACACACACACACATACACACCCCGTCCTCTCCACAAAACCACATTGAGAATAAAGACCTGAAAAGAACCTAAGACATCATCGTCATCAGCTTTTCAGCTTCAAGACACAAATCCTACTGACTGCTCACTTTTTCCAGAGGTACAACAGATGGCCACTCCATTTTATAGAGATTTCACAAAATAGTTTAAACAAAGAGGCTTTCTTTTTTCTAATGCACTAGTTGGACTACTTCATTCTCTGGGCTGTCCTGTTAATAAAGGGTTTATTGTGCCATTGCTAAGTTTCTGAGACCAAACAGCTCCAACAAATTAGACACAAGATGGTCGCTACAGACTAGGCAGCAGTGCTCCTGGCCAGTCCACTGAATCTGATTTCATCAGAGACGTGAAAAGTTCCCTAGACTGACTTGCCAAGAACTTGCCAAGTTCGGCTGAGTAGCCCTCTCCTTGAGCCAAAACTCAATTCTAGCCTTCCCTTTACTGAGACACAAACTTTGGAATGAACGTCAAAGCCTTGGAGTTCACTCATTCAGAATCTTATGGATCATTTTCTTGCAGGGTTTCGGAGGCATAGAAAAGTTATAAACAAGACGCATTCTCTGTTTACTGAAAGCAAATAGAAAGTATTTAAAATAGTACTACACAAGTTAACTACCACTCATCTGTCAGTTGGTGGCTTGTATGTTGCTATCATGTCCTAAGTTATATGATTCATATTTCAGATACCACAATGTCATCTATGGTGGACCAGCTCCAGTGTAACTTCCAGACAAAGGGAGAATAGGAAGTAAGGCGTGAGGACCTTCTTCCAAAAATTAGTCAATAAAAATCCGGTGGGGATAAAGCCCTGGCAAATTAACTGGACTGCCAAGATTAGAAGACTTCTGAGACTACTTCCCTGAGTTATTTCTCAAACATTGCACTGAAACTACCTCTAGACATCATCTTTTACTGAAAGGAAAAATGAAATTGAAAATAAAAGATACTATCTCTTAGTGTCTCTTAGAAATAGCTAGGTGAATAAAATAAAAGTTATGTGAGTCCCAAAGAGCAACCTTTATTCTAAAACAAATTGGAAGAATCTGTTATGGAAAACGATGTATTCTAATTTTGTAAATAAACTAGTATAATAATAATTAAATAAAAATAGTGAGATATAATTCTTAAAAATAGAACACATTAATGACAATGTTGATACAGTATGAGAAATTCAACTAAGGTCATTGATAATTTTGTGTGAGATCTGCCAAAGGGAACCTAACTTCCTTTGTAAATTTTCATCAAAAATACAAAAATTCACTAGTTATCCTTCTGTTTTTGCAGTAATGGTCTTGTGTAGTATTTGTCCTTATGAGACTGAGTTAGCTCACTCAGCTTGATGCTCTCCAGTCTCTCCCAAGTTATGTAGCACTTTTCTAAGTCATTGCTTTTGAGTGCTGCATAATATTCTATTATGCAAAAGTACCCCAATTTCTCAATTCACTTGGTCGCGGTTGAACACTTGGCTGTTCCCATGTTCTTGTGAAGGAGAATAACACTGTTGTGAACATATTTAAAGTGTGTGTAGAAGCCAAAGAAGTGAAAGGATGAAAGCAGAGACATGAGGATGGGGGGGGCGGAAATCTCAGGGTCAAACAATTTGGGGCATAGGTGGGGGAAGGAAATGGGAAAGATCTAGTGCGGGCCTGAAAAGTTGGAGTAATGGTGGGCATAGTCCAATGGTGATAAATGTTATAAAGCACAACGTATGGGAATGATTATATGGAACACAATGTCAAAGAAGGGAAGTATGAAACACACACATACAAAGCACTATGTGAATGAAACATAATTAATATGAATAATTGTATGCATACCTACACCAAAAAGTACAGCAACATTTAAAAACCAGCTCTGTGGAGTCTTTTCACAAAATGATAGCTGACTTCCACTAGAGTGGGTGATGTGTAAGAGAGAAAGGTATTGATATAATGCTTTCCACGACCAAAGCTATGCAATCATCCCTACTTCTACCACGTTCTCATCATTGACTCTACATTCAACGAGAGAGAATCAAGTTCCGTCTTTTAAAGGGAAGCGTTTTGAAGAAGGTACTGGTGTATTCTAAAACTTGTACAGATGTTATTTTAGGCGGTTTGGTAAGTTTATGGGAGAAGGTAAGACTGACAGCAGGTAGACAAATTAGGGGACTCCTGCAATAATCCAAAGAGAGATCAAAGGAAGCCTCCTCAGGATGGAAGGACGCAATAACAAAAAAAGGCATGTAGCTGATGTTAGATGGATCTTGGCTGAAAGCAGAGAATACCAGAAGAATGTCTATCTGTGTTTCATTATTATGCAAAGGCATTTGACTGCATGGATCATAACAAACTGTGGCTGACTCTGAGAAGAATGGGAATCCCAGAACATTTAATT
>NW_006399753.1:20098265-20099835 GCF_000299155.1 Elephantulus edwardii
CTATGAGTTGCAAACGACTCGACGGCACATAACAACAACAACAGATTTGAGAAGGAGCAGAAAGGTACGTCCACACTGAAGGCTGTAGACATTGAGGTTCACCAGTAAGGGGTTCATCTTCACTATCACCAACAAGATTGTGTCTTCTGCATATCTCAGGTTGTCAAGGATTCTTCCCCCAATCCTGAGGCTGTTTTCTTCATTTAGTCCAGGGTCTGGGATTATTTGCTTAATACAGAGATTTGCTGAGTATGATAGAAGACTACCACCCTCACAGTCATGTTTCTTTGTTTTATTTGCAATAACCCCTTATTCCATTCAGGTTCTTGATCTGTGTACAGGTTGTACCTGAGTGCTATTCAGGGTTTTGAAACAATCATGCTTAGGAAAATGTACAACTGTAGATACTTTGGTTAGCAGCCAAGTGTTTTAACCACCTCATGCCAAGGTATCCTAGTTGTTGTTGTTGTAGTTATGTGCCGTCGAGTCACCTGTGACTCATAGTGACCCTATGCACAACAGCCCTAAACCCTGCTCTGTCCTGTGCCAATCTCACTGTCTCCGACACACCTATTTCCATTACCCTAGTCACTGAATCAGTCCACCTCATAGAGGGTCTTCCCCTCCTGCTCCATCCCTCCACCCTCCCAACCATGACATCCTTTTCCAAGGACTGGTCCCTCGTTGCAACGTGTCCAAAATATGTCAGACGAAGCTTCAGAATCCTTGCCTCCAAGGAGCAGCCTGATTTAACCCTCTCTAGGATGAATCTGTTTGTTTTCTTGGCAGTCCATGGTACATTCAATACTCTCCTTCGGCACCACAGCTCAAAGGCATCAATTCTCCTTCTAGCCTCCCTAGTCATTGTCCAGCTCTCTGATGGATAGCAAGTGATTGCAAAGACCATGGCCTGTATCAGGCACCTTAGACTCCAGAATCACACCACTGCTCTTCAGTACTCTGGAGAGGTCCCTAACAGCAAACTTTCCCGTTGTAATAGGTATCCTAGAGGTGGAGAAAATACATTGCAAAAGAAATGTCAAATTTAAGACAAATGTGTATGATTAGAATGATGACAAGTCATTAAGAGAAAAAAGTCCACGAGGCCAGAAGATTAAGGAATACGAATAGATACTGAGTCAATCCTTCTCATCCAGGGTCTTCCTCTCTTGTGCTGTCTTCCTCACTTCCAAGCATGATGCCCTTCTCCAAGGACTGGGCTCTCCTGGCCACATGCCCAAAATATGTGAGTCAGAGTTTCAAAATCCTTGCCTCCAAAGAGCAACTTGTTTTCACCCTCTCCAGGACAGACCTGTTTGTTCTTTTTGCAGCCCATAGTATGTTCCACACTCTTCTCTAGCACCGCAACTCAAAGGCATCAATTCTCCTTCTGTCATCCCTAGTAATTGTCCAGCTCTCTGATGCATAGCAAGTGGAGAAATAATATAACCCTGGCACATGTATTTCCTGATTCTAAGCGTTGCAGTGTTCCCTGGTTCTGTTCAGACAGTTGTATATGTATAGGTTACACATGAGCACAATCTAGGGTTCCGGAATGTTCTTTTTTTTT
>NW_006399753.1:20101295-20126769 GCF_000299155.1 Elephantulus edwardii
AACACCACACCCCAATAAGTTTGTCTTGGAGGAAGTGTAACCAGAGTGCTTCTTAGAAGCAAGAGAAACTCTATTTTCTGTACTTTAGGCCTATTGTTAGAAGGGACCAGTTACTGGGAAAAGACACCATATCAGAAAAGTGACAGGTTAGAGAAAGAGAGGAAAGCCCTCAACAAAATAAATTAACACAATGACTGCATCACTGGTTGAGCATAGGAGAAATAACAAGGGTAGTGCCGGAGGACCAGATCTATTCAGACCTATTCAGATCTATTCATTGTCAAGTTTTTGATAAGTCTCCCTCCAATCCAGATGCCACATTGTTCTGCATATTGTCCAACTTCTTGAATGACTTGTTAAACATGCAAATTAGGTAGGAGTAGAGAAAGGGTACAGCCATGACATACACTTTCTTTATTTTACAACATGCAGTGATTTTTTTTTTTTTTTGTTCTATTTGAAACTGTTTCCAAATGTCTGCTACCAACAGTATAAAAAACTACAAAAAAAAAAATTCCTGGGCATGTATTATTTGGCTGACCCCAGCATACCACCAGGCAGGTCCCTGACTAAGTAGGGAATCACATAACCCAGACCTAAGCTGATTTGGGGGACTTCCTCACAGTTGTGGCAATTTGTTTCATGCTGATTGCATAAGCCAATCATAGCCAGTGAGATTCAATGAGAACATTACCCTGTGTCCTGAGACCAGCCTTCTCCTGATACGTTTAAACAAGAGGTGATACAGCAGAACTACCCTGTCACATGAATTCAACGACTGGTGCCAACACTGTCAAAATCAGCATTGAGAGGTGGAAAGAAACAAGTCTAGATACCATGACTTGGGCTCTAAATTCAGATGAAGATAAAACTTGCTCTGCTCAGTGTCTTATAAATTAAATGGGCTAATAGAATCCTTTTTTTAAAATTTTTGCTACTGTTCAGTCAACTTTCTGCAGTCTTTCTTTGGATTCAGAGCTGAGAGACTGTTTAGCATCCAAAGAGTGGGTAATATGAATCTGAAATTCTGTGAACAAGCTCAGGATTGTCAGTATTAAATAATAATAATTTAATCCACGAGAGATAACAAGTGTACCAAGAGAGAGAAACATTCTGCTAAACTTAATTTTCTTGGGGAGCTCTGGTGGCCTAGTGGCAGGGAGCTGCAACTACAATCCCAGAGGCACACGGTTCGAATCCACCAGATGCTCTGCCGGGGAAGGAGGGACAATCTCCTCCTGTACCAGTCAGATCTGATTTGACGGTACACTCACACAAAAAAATAATAAAAAATAAAAAAAATTTTTCTTGAAATGTCTTAGACACAGAGTCAGAAGCAGCACTGGAGATTACCCAAACACCTTCATTTAATAAATACTAAAGTTGTCTCTCTAAGAGAATCAATAACTCATCCAAAGACCTCTATGTAGCTGCTGACTTTGTTAATAGAGACAGGACTAAAACCTTAGTTTCTCAAACCATCACAAATTCTAAGTTAAGAAAACAGAATTTGATTCAACCAATTTATATGTGCATATGTTATGAATAATGAAGGGTGCACTATAACATTTAGCATTTTAGTGTATAGCACGTTGGCACTTCAAAACAACTTGGAGTAATTTAATCTTCTTGCTATCCCTGTAAAATAGGTGGGCCGTGTGTTTTATAAGTGAGACAATTTTGGACTGGATGACTTTTTTCAGGGTCAAATGGCCAGAGAGGAGCAAAGCCAATGTAAGCATCTAGGACGTGCAATTTCTTCTTCCAAAACGCTTCCTTCTACTTCTCTCTCAACTCAATGATGTTTCACTGAAAGTGCTTAAGGTACAAATTTGATGGCACAGTTTCTCAGAATTTGAGATGACTTTTTTGAAACTACAGGAAAATGTATCATGTAGGCTTTGCTGTTGTTGTTTCTGTCTGGTGCTGTCGACAGACAGGCCTACCACTCTTATCAACTATGAATAACATATCAAAACAGTACTCTGTCCTGAGTCATGGTGAGGTTCATTGTTGGAGTCACTGTGTCAACCCATATCTTCGAGGTCTCCTTTTTCTTCACTGATCTTCTCCTTTTCCCATGAGTATCTCTTTTTCCAACTATTGGTAACTCCTGATAACATGACCAAAGGATGTGAGACACATTTTACTACCCTTGCTTCTAAAGAGTACCTTGAACACACATCCTCCAGGATTTAGCTTATTTGGATGTTTTGTTTTGGTTTGATTTTATTATTTCCCCCCAGTCTATGATATATTCTATATATTCTATATATATACCATATATAGATTATATATATATACCATACCATATATACATACATACATATTACATATGTAATAAAAAATATATATATATATATATTATATATATATATATACTGTATACATATTAAATACATACCATAGTACCACAGACTGGTGGGGAAAATAATAAAATCAAAGCCGGAAAATGACTAGGGGTGAAAGGAGAGTTGATGCCTTTAAGCTGGAGAAGAGTATTGAATATACCATGGATTGCTAGAAGAACAAATAAATTCATCCTTGAGAGAATGAAGCCAGGCTGCTTCTTGGAGACAAGGACTCTGAAGCTCTGTCTGACATACTTTGGACATGTTGCAAAGCAGGATCAGTCCTTGGAGAGGGACGTCATGCTTGGAAGGGTAGAGGGACAGCAGAGGAGACAAAGATCCTCAATGAGACGATTGATTCAGTGACTGGGGTAATGGTGATAGGTGTGTCAGAGACAATAAGATTGGCAAGGAATAGAGCAGAGTTTAGGGCTGTTGTACACAAAGTCGCTATGAGTCGCAGGTGACACAACAGCACATAGGAACAGCAACATGGTATATTCAATACTCTTTGCCAAAAGCACAAGTCTTCAATTCTTTTTCGATCATCCTTATTCAGTTGTCCAACTTTCATATGCATGTGAAACAATTTGCATTTGAAGCCATGGCTTGGCTCCGGTATGACTTGGTCTTTAACTGACGTCCTTGCCCTTTACTAGTCTAAACTTATCCTTCACAGTCGATTCGCCTAACACATGTCTTTTGATTTATTAACTGCTGCTACTATAGATGTTGATGGTCAACACAAGTAAAATTAAGTCACTGACACTTTCAATCTTTTCTCCATGTATCATGACATTGCCTTTTGGTCCAATTGTGAACATTTTTGTTTGCTTGATGTTGAGAGGTAATGCACAGTCAAGGTTGCAGCCTTGGATTTTTTTTTTCAGTCTGTGTTTCAAGTTTAGTTTTTCATACTGTAACACTTTAGGGTGCTAAGCCTTAAAATTGCTTAGTCGTCACCTAATCAGCAGAGAAAATTTAATAAAAGGCGTATTATCTCCTAGAGTTCCTACAGTAAATTACGACAAATTGGTGGCTTTGGAAAACTATAAATGTTTTTCTCTCACCGTTCTGGATACTTGAACCCTAAACTTAACACAACAGAAGTGAACACACCCTACAGAGACTCCAGGAGAGAATTCCTTCTAAGCCTTTGACAGTTACTAGCTTCCTTAGTTAATGACCCAGCACTGTCATCTTTTGTACACACAGCCATCTCCTCCAAAGGTTTGTCCACTATCAGTCTCTCAGAATGCATGAATGCAGATTCCAATTAAGGTCACATTCTCAAGTTCCTGGAATTGTTGGTGTTGAGTGTCCTTGAATCAATTAGGACTTAGTTATCCTGTTGGACAGAGCAAAGCTGCCTCAAGATTTTTATAGGCTGTAATATGTGTGAGAGGTCTAACTTCTGTGATATCTCTAGGGGGTTTAAACTATCAGTTATTTGGTTTTCGGCCAAGTAGAACAAGGCTCTTTTTTTCTTGTCATTAAGATGAGGTTGTTGTTTGCGACTCATAGCTACCCTGTGTACAACAGCCCTAAACTCTTCTCTGTCCTGTGCCAATCGCACTGCTTCTGACACACCCATCCCGATTACCCCAGTCACCAAATCAATCCATCTCATAGAGGATCTTCCCCTCTTGTGCCATCCCTCCACCCTCCCAAGCATGAAGTCCCTCTCCAAGCAGTACATGGTACATTCAATACTCTTCTCCAGCACCACAGCTTAGAGGCATCGATTCTCCTATCCTCACTAGTCGGTGTCCAACTCTCTGATGCATAACAAGTGATTGCAAAGACCATGGCCTGTATCAGGCGCACTTTAGTCTCCAGAGAGACACCGTTGCTCTTGAGTAGAGAGGTCCCTAACAGCAGACTTTCTCATACTATTTTTTGTAATTTAAAGGAGGATGGCATCTTTCAGCTTAGTGGGAGGATGGAAGAGCAAAGGCTCATTTGCTGTAAAATCAGATGTTTTGCAAATGGAGTAAATCAAAGAGCAGCCTGACAAAATTTCCCCAAAAGTGGTCTTCAAATCATCAATAATTTTTTTTTAATCGAGTGACCAATAGCACATTCTCAGTAAGCATGCCCTACCATGAGCTTTGGCGAAGAGCTGTGAGTCATGTTCTGAAAGATGAGAATTGATCCATCAAGTTGTGATTAACTTACATGCTTGAACATGTGCCCTATTCATACGATACCCTCTGTCAGAGTCAAGTTCATGCCAAGAGGCAAACTTGAAAAGCCACTGCTGAAACAAGAGCTCCTGTTTACCTCTGACCAGCATCGCAAGTCCTCTGAACTCCCTCATGGGGAGTCAGGCCCCAACCTGGCTCAGCCTTGCCTGCTCTTTCTTGAGGTAAAGGCTGACATTCTCAACTCTAGAGCCGCAGTCTGTGTTGTGTTACAATCTGTAGAAAGCTCCAGAAGCACAGTCTTTCAGAGACTGATAATGTCATTTTGAAAAACCAAGCCACTTGCTGTTTAGAGAATTCCAATTTATAGTGATCCCTGAGTGCCAGACTAGAACTGAGCTCGAGAGTTTTGAAACAACTATTGTTTAGAAGTAGATTTCAAATTCCTTCTTTGAAAACATATCTGTGTGATCTTGATCCTCCAACCTTTTATTTATTCAGTGAATAAATCGCATCACCCAGAGATTCCAGCACCACTCTACAGTATCTTTATTCTTCCATGTGTGAGATACTCTTTTGTCCATGTTCTTGGCAATGAAAAAGTTGAGCAAGTAACTAGCGCTCACTGATCATCATAAGTATTTTCATTTGTACCCGTCCTGCTCTACTCTTCTCTAGGCCCCAGAAGTCTGACCTTAAAGAAATCTCTTGTCAAATGGCTTCAAGATGAGTTTGGCCAATAGCAGACCTTCAGAGAAATCAGAGAAAGGAAAGAAAAGAGGGTGCACAAGTAATTTCCCATCTCCAAGTGACTATCATCCACCACCCAGAGCTGTTTCTCTCCAGTAAACACTCCTTTTACTTGCATCAGAGCCCCAGAGTATTGCACTATCTTTTGCGGTTCTCCTACACTCTGATTTTATCTTAACAATAATTCTGCTATTGCCTTCATCTCAAATTTTCTTAAGTTGAATGAAGTCCCCTAAAGGGACTTGGGCTGATACAACAAGTCTCAGTCCTTTCGAGATCATTTTCTAGGCAATTTTTTTTTGAGTCATAATAATTCTATAGAGTAAGTATTACTAACTCCATATTTTAAATCAGAAAACTAAGAATTCTAGAGATAATACCACTCAGACTTGGTTACAATGTAGGAAATCAGTGCCCAAATCCTGATTTATCGCACTTCAAAGCCCTTAGATAATCAGCCTTTCCTTCCTAACATTGAAGAAATGTCTTGAGAGATAGGTGGATAAATAGAGAATTTTAAAGCAACAAAATTGTTAAAGCCATTGAAGAACTTTATTAAAAGTTAAATTTTATCATTTCATAAAGTAATTGTAAGGTTCCTACTCTCCCTAGTATTGTATTTAAAAAAAAATATCAATCTTCTCAGCAACAACAATAATTGGGATATAATTTGTGTCTTTACTGGAGTTTCCTAAAAGAATGCCAGAATTAATTATGTTTATAACACAAAGCCAAACGTCTTAAGACATCTCTTTTACTCATCAATCTGTTTCCAGATCTCACATTTTTTTTAATTTAATTTTTCTTTATTTTATTATTTTTGTCTGTGAGTGTACCGTCAAATCAGATCTGACTGGTACAGGAGGAGATTGTCCCTCCTTCCCCGGCAGAGCATCTGGTGGATTCAAACCATGAGCCTCTGGGATTGTAGTTGCAGCTCCTTGCCACTAGGCCACCAGAGTTCCCCTCAGATCTCACATTTTTATTCTGTGGGCACCCAACCACAGAAATCTTTTTCCTGACCAACTTTTCTCAAGATTTCTCCCATCAGGCTCATTCTGCATCTTAATTCTATTGTCCTTTCTCATTTATTTTTCCTTTCAGTAACTTTCTGCCTTTTCCAGACAGAATCTGTCTACTTCCTTCTAGCCTTTTCCAGATTTCTGGCTCCTTTACCATAATTTACATAACTGAAAAGTTAGACTGGTAATTTCTGAGAAACCTAAGCAGCTTTTTTTTTCTCTTCGTGAATATTTTTTTAATTTATTATTAATTTCAATGAAAATTTACAGAGACTTTGGATTTCCATTCATTCATTGTTACACTTTTCTCCCCTTCCAACCCTCCCCCCAGCATTTCTCTTTTTGTGAGAGGGAATGTTGCTAATAGTCTCAAATATTTACTCTTTTTTGTTATACAGTATAGATTTCCCCAGTTATTCAAAGAAAAACAATTTTTTATCTCCCCTGAAACATGCAGAGAATAAGACATAAACTATAAATACTTGAAGCAATAGAATGATGTTAGGAAATTAGAAGGGAAATATCTAATGTAAGCCATGTTTGTCTCCTTAGCTTCCCAAATGGACTAGAGCATAAAGATTTATTGTAATGCAATTATTTGGAACTGCAGATATACTTTTGTTGGTTAATTATATATTTTAGATCCATCATAATTGCATTTGAGTTTAAAATTATAGTTGTTAGTTAATAATGACATTAATGTTCTAATCAGTACATTCCTATTACCCTATGTCCCAATCTCTCTTCTTTGGGCCCCGATTTCTTTAACAAGGCAATCACACAGTCATTCTAACAGCGCCCAGCACAAGTTCCACATCATGAGTTGTTATGATGTGCCATTAAGTAGAAACCAACCAATAGCTGTAACTCCAGGTTTTCAGAGACAGTAAAATTACAAGGGAGGTGATTGCCTAACCTTCTCCTGTGGAGCAGATGGTGGATTCAAGCCACATGCACTTAGGATTGCAGCGCTGCTTCTTACCACGAGGCCACCAGAGCTCCCTACATTCTGTAGAGTGATTATAAATAACACGACACCTCACAGCCTTTCTATAGAAGGTAGAATTACTCAGCATACAGGACAAGCTGTTTGCAGTAGTTTTGGTATTTGTTTAAGAGTATTTATGGATAGGAAACAGCTTATCTAAAAGCATTCAATTTGGCATAGCAAAATGGAGAATGAAAGTGATTAGAATTGGTGGGCTCTGGAACTTAAGGGACAGACTTTCACAGGAATATCACACAATAAAGTTAGCTTGTCCTAATCTACCTACAGTTCATAGCATGGCAGTGTTGCCTCTATGACCCTAAGAAAAGCATCAACCACAACTGGGTAGGCCCATGTATTCTTTTTCCAAAGTCCTGTCAGAGTGGGGTATTGTGATAAAGACATTAAAAAAAAAATAAAAATTAAAAAAAAATAAAAAAGACATTAAACTGCAAAAGAAAAGGCGTTGGTTGGGAGCCACCAGCCTTATTCCAAGGGAGAATGATAAAGCAGTCTACACAAAGGTTTACATCCCTGCAAACACCCCAAAGCAGTTCTACTCTGTCCCATACACACGTTCTGAGATAGAATCAACTTGATGGCCGCAGACTTGACCTTTGATAATTACTATGGAGAGCAGGTGGGAGAGATACAGCTCATTGAGCCCTTGTTATGACTGAGGCATCATAGAGAACTTATCACCATATACGCAAAAATAAAAAGCACATAAAACATATATAGGACCCAAAGGGGGACAGGGTGGGAACAGAGGGGTGAGGATGGATAGGAGTTGAAACCACAGGGTTGAACAGTTTGGTTGGTGGAGAGAGGGGTGAAGGAAATGGGAAGGATCCGGCAGGGACCTGAAAAGATTGGGTAATGATGGCCAAGGTCCCAGGCTGATTGATTTTATAAAACATAATGCTTGGTTCACAGCTTCAGTTTGCTCAGCTCCACAGTCCACACTCTTGGCACCAGCAGTCAGGAAATCAAAAAGCGTATCACGATGGGAAAGTCTGCTGTTAGGGACCTCTCAAAGGTACTCAGGAGCAACAGTGTCTCTCTGGAGACTAAGGTGCACCTGATACAGGTCATGGCATTTGCAATCGCTTGTTATGCTTCAGAGAGTTGGACAATGACTAGGGAGGACAGAAGGAGAGTGGATGCTTTTGAGCTGTGGTGCTGGAGAAGGGTACTGAATGTACCATGGACTGCCAGGAAAACAAACAGATTCATCTTGGAGAGGATTAAACCAAGCTACTCCTTGGAGGCAAGGATTCTGGGGCTTCATCTGACATACTTTGGACATGTTGCCAGGAGGGACCGGTCCTTGGAGAGGGACATCATGCTTGGGAGGGTGGAGGGACAGCGCAGGAGGGGAAGACCCTCTATGAGATGGATTGATTGGGTGACTGGGGTAATCGGGATGGGTGTGTCAGAGGCAGTGCGGTTGGCGCAGGATAGAGCAGGGTTTAGGGCTGTTGTGCATAGGGTCGCTATGAGTCGGAAACGACTCGACGGCACATAACAACAAACAACAACAATGCTTGGTAATGATTCTATGAAACACAATATAAATGAATAGTGTGAAACACAGTGTATATTAACTTTGTGAGCAAACCAATATAAATTAAAACTTGTTTAAAAGCACAGAAGCCAGCATTTGAAGATTATATGTTTACATGTCTTGCCTATCTGTCTCTATCATCCTTCTAAATGATAATATTCAGAGGGGCAAATTGCTGGTGAGGGGAGCCTTGCTGGAACCCCAGAGTCCAGCAGGGAAGGGGCATAATAGAAGGATTCTGAATACAACAATAAGCAAATGAGTTCTTCCTGACTTCAAAGCCCAGGCTTATTCTACTCTGACTTGATTGTGGGTAAGGGGGTGGGGAATGCAAACAAAGGTTGCTCTTAGATGTCAAGATGTCTCTTTGGCGGCTTATCTGTCAGGATAGGGTTTCTTCCTTTATATAAACCAGGATTCTACTGTCCAGACAAGTTTTCTTTGGAAACTGTACAGTGCCATCTAATTAGGTATGCAACCACAATTTATGATAGCAAGCCAACTGATTGTTCTTGACTTCTATGCGCACAGGTAATTAGGGTGCAAGTTGGAAACCCAAAAAGAAAAAGTAGCAGAAACCACTAAACTAATGAAAATTCCCATGAAGCTCCCCCTCTGAGTTGAGTTTGCCTTGGCTGTGTTTGCATTCAATCCATTGTTGGTCCTACGCTCCACCGAACAAGTGGTTTGTCTGATTCCCCCACCCGCCCACTTCGATTTGTCATTGAATTGATGAATCGCTCTGGCATCAGGTAGCCAGCTTTTATCTTGGGAAACAATCATCTTCTACTGGGAGAGCTATTCAGCTGTGTGGTGGTGTTTTATCACCAACGATGCATAAGTGGTCCTGTTTGCAATTTGATAAATACGCAGTGGAAGGCTCCCAGGTCCCCAAACGCAAGTCTGATCTGTAAACACAATCAAATCATGCTGTTAACCAGGGGAATGAACTATGATCGCTCATCATTCTCTGTCTTTTACAAACTCCTCAGAAAAAGTCCTCATTCCTCGTTCAGCACAGGGAAAGTGAGGAGCATTTTTCAGGCTGAGGTGGCACTAAGATGATGGCAAGTATTTTCCATTTGTTACAAAGGGAATTTTCAATCGGAGAACATCACATCAAAACACTCTCATAAGAACCTGGAGCACTTTCAAAGGCTTTGAAGTCCATTTCAAAATACTGGGGAGTACCGAAAGAATGCAGAAATTCATTCCTTCACCTTTCATCCACCAAAGCTTTGGGAATCACAGAACGTCAGATGAGAAGGTACCCACAGACACACACACAGAGGACTACGGAGGCATAAGGTTGCCCTTTAGTTAATGTTTATAATGCTTGCAAACAACTGTGTACTGGATATCATTATCTCCATTTAAAACATTATGAAATCGAAGCCAAAATATTAATCAACTTTGTATCAGTCACACATTTGCTAAGTGACTGTAATGTAATCCCAGGAATATCTAACTCCAAGTCACTCCATTGCCTGGCCTCATCTTCCTAGTATTCCTGTCCAGCATCCCTTGTTTTCAGTCCATTCCAAGCTCAGAGATCTCTGTTGGAGTTTTCTGCTCTGTAAAGTGAATTGATACTTGACTTTCTGTAACTATTGCCTACTGATCCTAGGTCTGGCTTGGAGGTTTACTAAATAAGTGTAATCCTTCTTTTAACTGGCATACTCCTGAATATTTAAAGGTAATTATGTCACCTAGAACCTTCTTTCTCACGGGTAAATGTTCCCTGATCCTTCAACCATGTTTCAAATAATGCAGTTTCACTTCTATGATTGGGTTTGGGTTTTTCTTTTCCTAATTTATGCCTTTCCAAAGAAGGTTTTCACTATCATCTAGGCTCACAGAGAAGACCAGAAAATCCACCCTCTTCTATTAAAAGAGAGCTCTAGTGACTGCCAACTCAAAGGTTGTTGTTGTTGATTGCCTTTGAGTCGAGCGTGACTCATATGTGATCCTATGAACAAAATGCCTGAAGCTCCTCTACAACTATCGACAGTTATCAAAGTTCGTAGAGTTTCCAGAGACATGTCGTTTAGAACATGGATGCCACTCCGGCTTCCGAACCTGTCATAGTATATAAGACTTATGTGACAGAGAGAAAGCCATCCATTCTACAAAGTTGAAACTATGACCAGAAAAGGTAAACTAAAGTTTTGAAGAAACAGAAAATGCATAATGTCATAAAAATGTACAAGTGGAATTACACAATGAGGAAAAACACTCATCTTTCCTCAAGTACACAATTTCTTTAAAGAAGACATTTGAGCTAAGCTTCAAAGGAGTCAAAGGAACTAAAAAGTCATGAATAGTGCCTTTAAATTGTGGTGTTGTAGAAGAGCATTGAATATGGACTGTCAAAAGAACAAACAAGTCTGTACTGGAAGAAGAGCAGCCCGGGCGATCCTTAGAGAATGGTGAAACAGTCTCACAAACTTTGGGCATGTGATCAGGAGCCGCCATTCTTTGGAAAAACACATGATGCTGGGGAAAGTGAGGGGGTTACAGAAAGAGTTCAGGAACACACTCAGCAAGATAGATTGACACAGTGAAGGTAACAATGGGCTCAAGCATATCAGAGGTAGTGAGGATGGTGCAGGATACAGCCGGATTCATAGGGTCTCAATCATAGTTCATTGGATGACACCTAACAGTCAATTATTCACTAGGAAGTGAGACTATACATACAAATGATCTGAGGTGTTTTTTAATTGAGATTTGAGTAAAAGTTTACAAAGCACATTGATTTTTTTTCATTCATTCTTTCACATATATTTTGTTCATAGCATACACCACCTTATTATATATGCCTTTCCCTTCACCCATCTTAATAACAATTATGACCTACTTAGTAATTTTTCTTCCCCTCTGTTCCTTTCCATCCCTGGTAACAGTCTCAGAATGATCCTGCATGTGTGCAAACTTTTCTTTAGGTTTTTATATCAGTAAATACAATATTTGTCCTTTTGTGACTGACTGGCATCACTCAAGATGATATTCTCTAGATTTATCCTGCTACGCAGTGTTTCTTAAATTCTTCTTCATTCTTCCCTGTTAACATAGTGTGCACTATACAACACTGTTGCATAGTTGTGTGAATTTAATGTGCCATGGCTCCTTTATAACAACTCATTATTTGATGGACTTTGAGGTTGCTTGATACAATAAACATGGGTATGGGTATGGTCTTTACTTCTTGCAAAGATTATAGGATCAAAGGATATTTCCATCTTTAGTTTTTCAAGGAAGTGTCAAACTGCTTTTCATAGTAATTGCACCATTTTACATAAAGTCCCACCAGTCGTGCATGAGAATTCCAGTCTCTCTATACTAGCATTTGTTGGTGCCGTGTTAACCAAAAGTTGGCCTTTCTTAGCTATTTTACCTTAGCCCTCTTTGGTGCAGAAACATGGTCTTGCAAATCATCAACAGCTGTGGGACTAGAATAAGAAAAAGAGTGCTCTCCACACTGAGCAAGAAAGTCTTGAAGAGAGCAAAACATGAGGGAGACTGGAGCATGACCCTGGTGACTGTGGTGGAGAGAAATTGTGGCAAGGTATAACCACAGGAACCTTGAGAGAAAGGCCACAGTTAAAGGTTTTACTCTGCTCACCAGATAATTAAGGAGAAGCTGACTTATAATTTCGAGGCAAACCTTGCTGGATTATTGGGGAAACCAGAAGCTTCTTGAATTTGTATTGCAAAACTGGAAGCTGGAGTCTGGACTTTTTTGTGCCTTGGGACCAGTGGACTAAACTTGGACTTGTATTGTCAGATATTCATTGCCTCCCCTGCTCTCCAACTTACTTCTCTAATAAACCCTATTTTCAATGTCACAACTGTGAGTCAACAAGGAATAAACCAATCTTTTGCTGATCCTGTGGCTCTGATGGCACCATAGGGCTTGGCTACAGGATCTTTATCTATATTCTGCTGTGGGGCAGTGAGAGGCTGTGATGCTTTCACTCTCTCTGGTGCCCTTTCAGAGAGAACCTTGTGGCCCTGTATCACCATGTTCCATTTTTCTGCTCTCTAGACAACTGATTACTATCTCACTGAATTTAGCTATTGTTACTGATACAAAGCATACATTACTTCTTAAATACATGAAAGAAAACCTGAATAGCTGGAGAGAAAGAATGTGGAGGAAACTAATGAAAGATGAGACTAGAAAGGGAAGCAGGAGCCACAGGAATTGTATTGGAAAGAACTATCTCATAAGAAAAATTTTAGCTCCTCACTTCACATTGCCTCCTAGTTTAAGCACTCATCATGGATAAAACAGCATCATTTCAAACTCACAAGTCATAGAATATCATTAGTCAGCTTGGTCCCCCACTTAACCTATCAACAAGAGGGGTGAGGCCATGTGGAAGACATTGAGAAGAGGGAGGTGACTTATGACATTATATATGTATATGTATCAACTCACACATATTACATTCACTTTGACCAGCATCTTTGGAATTCTAAAATCCCCAGGATTAGCTGAGTCAATGGATTTTATTGTGAAGATAAAATGAGATATTGAGCGAAAAACTTGAAACAATCTCAGTAGCCTCAGAAAAGAGTGATCACTCAAGAAATGATGGTTGCTCCAGAAAAGAAACCTACACAGGAAAAGTTTTCATGTGATCACCCTCCTGTAGCAGGCAGCCCACTCAATGTCTTGGCAAGTCTCCAATTATATTTATTCTCTACCTGTTATTGGGACTCAATAATATAAGGACCTGATTGAGCTGCCCAGTCACCTGTAAAGATTACACATCTCTGTTGAGAATGACTCTGCACATAGGTCATTTCTGGGGACTTCCGTAAGAGGACCACCCTCCATTTCTGTGCCATTTCTATGCCATTCTTTCTCCATCAACTGAAGGCAGTGCAGCACCCACACCTGCACAAGAAATGAAAATTTTAGATAAAATAAAGTGATTGTTGCACGGGAATTAGAATCAGTCACAGGCACATTTGGCTCAATTTTTGCACAATTAACTAACCCAGCATGTTTAAAAAATATAAATAAGGGAATTTCTTCTAAAAATCAAGATGATTAGCTTCCGAAGAAAACTGGGATATCAGAAAACAAGCAGCAGGTACTGGGTCATTTTAAACCCACGGGAGTTCTTCAGTTAATCATACTCCCCACTCTTCCCTACTGTCCTACACCAATCCAGCTTCACTTATTTACTTACTAACCTGACCCATACAGGCATTTGAGTTGTAAACACTAAATAAGGAGTTATATATAGTCATACTTATCACATGCAAGCAAAATATTGCTGAAGATCATTCAAAAATGGCTAGAACAGTACACAGGTAGGGAATTGCCAGAGGTTCAAGCAGGATTTAGAAGAGACCATGGCACCAGGGACATCATTGCTGATATCAGATGGATCCTGGCTGAAAATAAGGAATACTAGAAGAATTATCTATTCATGCTTTATTGACTATGCAAAGGTATTTGACTGTGTGGATAAAGACAAGTTGTGGCTGACATTGAGAAGGATGGGAATCCCAAAGCACTTGATTGTGCTCATGAGGAACCTATACCTGGACCAGGAGGCTGTTGTGCAAACCAATCAGGAGAACACTGCATGGTTTGGAATTGGGAAGGGAGTGCATCAGGGATGTATTCTGTCTCCATAACTGTTCAATCTACATGCTTAGCAAATGATCTGAGATGCTGGACTCTATGAACAGGAGTGTGGTGGCAGGATTGGAGAGAGACTAATCAATAACCTGAATTACGCAGATGACACAACCTTGCTTGCTGAAAGTGAGGAGCATTTGAAGCACTTGTTGCAGAAGATCAAGGAATGCAGCCTTCATTATAGATTGCATCTCAATATCAAGAAAACAAGGACTCTTAACACTGGATCAATAGGCAGTGGCATGATGGATAGAGAGGAGATTAAAACTGTTAACAGCTTCATCTTGCTCGAATCCGCAATTATCACCATTGGTACGAACAGTCAGGAAATAAGGAGATGCATTGCAATGGGAAAATCTGCAGTCAGGGACCTTTCCAAATTTTTGAGGAGTAGTGATGTCAGTTTGAGGACTAGGGTGCACCTGATTCAGGCCATGGTCTTTCTGATTACTAGCTATGCATCTGAGACCTGGACAATGAATAAGAATTACTGAAGAAGAAGTGATGTCTTTGAGCTGTGGTGTTGGAGAAGAGCACTGAACATTCAATGTATGGCCAAGAAAATTAATAGAATCAACAGTCAACATTATGATAGAGAAAAGAGTGAAGCTGTTAATGATTTCTTGCTTGGATCAACAATCAATACCCATAGTACCAGCAGTCTGAAATCAGTAGACACATTGCATTAGATAAAACTATTGTCAGGGACCTCTCCAAAGTATAAAGGGCAATGATGTCAATTTGGAGACTATGGTACACCTTATTTAGGCATGGCCTTCTCAGTCACCTACAATGCTTCAGAAAGCTGGACAACGAATAAGGACAACCGAAGAAGAAGTGATGCCTTTGTGTTGTGGTGCAAGAGAAGAGCACAGAATATCCCATGACTGCCCAAAGAACATTTAAATATCATTTGGAAACAGTGCAGCGAGAGTGCTCTTTGGAGGCAAAGATGGTGATGTTTTGTCTTTCATACTTTGGACATATAGCTAGGCAAAGTTATTCCTTGGAAAGAGACCTCATGCTTGGAAAGACGGAGGGTCAGCAAAGGAGAGAAAGGTCCCAAAGAGAGAGATTGACACAGTGACTTCAGCAAGGGCTTTCGTGTGTCAGAGATGATGAGATTGGCTGTTAATAGGATCTCTATGAGTCATACTTGACTTGAAGGCACCTAACAACAACAACAACAATAGTCTACCCCAGACTTAACCTGAGCATTTAAGAAGAAAAAAAATGGTAACAGAAGAATGATTTCTAGAGCATTGGACCAATCCCACCCCACATGTTAGGCCATTCTTCTTTGCTCTAATAATGCTTGTTACAAAACACAGTAATAATAGGATCCCCTTGCCAACTTACATGCTTCTTCTGGTTATCAGATGGCCCAGCGGGGGGAATACCTCATGCTGGTAAACTGGGCACCCGCACCCTTTGTACCTGCACATTCTTGCTTTGGTCTGGGGAGGAGATGCTACAGCTTGTGTTGAAAACATATTTTATAGGCCAATCAGGCATCCTCTGACCTGCTAGCCATATGGCCTTGGGCAAGCCAATATACTGCCATTCCTCCAACTACAAATCATAGAGAATGCTATTTACCTTGGTTCATATGTTAAGAACTAAATGCAATGAAAGGTGTACACTTCCTTCTTTTTGCTCAGTTCAGGTACAAACTAATACCAAACCTATCTACTTTAAGAATTAGATTCACCTAACCTGCCTTAACCCATCTTGCTATCACAAGTTTGCTCTGGTCTCTTCCAATTCCTCTTACCCTGAAAGTCCCTCCAATATGAATATTTGGTCTTGGTGGTTCAGGGGGAAAAGCTGGCCAGATTCACTGGCAGCTGCTTTTTTTTTTTTTTTCGAGGCTGCCACAGTTGTCATCAACTCAGGATTAAAGTCGTCTGGTCTCCTTGGTGAGGCCACTGCCACTGCATCGCCGTGTGCTGCTTCATGTTTCCAAATCACCAGACCCACAAGGCCAATGAAGCTGAAGAGACTGTCCAGTTCAGTGCAGCTGGTCTGGTCAGCTGTCAGAATTTTTCGAGAAGGAAGAAATAAATTGTGGGTATAACAAGTCTCTCTCCTCTGGAGGTCAATTCAGCTATGAAAGAGTCACTACCTCATCACTGGCTCTACAACCAATCTTACAGGGTTTTCGCTACCCGATTCCATTAGCAAATGCATAGGCTAGGTCACTTTCCCTAAAGCACTGCCAGACCAGCAAGGCCAAGTTGAAAGATGTTCAGAATCAACAACAAAATAAAGACAGAACCATCCTCCTTATTGTCCCTTCCTTAAGTGCTATAGGTATTGGCAGTAGAGAAAGTCCCTCGCTCTCACAATTTCAAAGAAGCAGAGATTTTTATTTCTGATATTGGAGTTGAAAGAAAAAGAAATCTTATTTATGACACTGAGGGATGATACCAATATGTTTCTGGACTTGGAGCCATTCTTAAAGCTTTTGGAATGTGTGTTTTCTCATTTGTAAAAGGAAGACCATTGCTTATTTGACTACATTGTTTTGGGAAAGTTGAGATACTGTTGGTAAATATATGTGATAAATGCAATAAAACCATAATGAATGTTAGCTGAAGGAATGTATAAGTTGTGTATCTAAAACTGTCACTGTTCTCTCAATTGCTATACCTTTTTAAAGTTTCATTGAACTTCACTCCTTGAAAATCCTGAAGTTAATTAAAGAGTATTAATTCAGTCCATAACACAGCAGGCAGACAGAAGAATTTTACTCGGGGCTCTTTCTACAACCACATCAAACCTGTGTATGTGGAATAGATTCAATCCATCACCACACAGGTGGGACAACGCAGGTATATCTACATATTCACTGCTACAACCACAGTCAATTGTGTAGAATAGCAGCAAAATTATCCATCATTTGTTATGGTTCACACAGTTGAATGCCTTTATATAGTCAATAAAACATAAACATCTCTGGTATTCTCTACTTTCAGCCAAGATCCATCTGACATCAGCAATGCCTTCATTCCTTCCACACCCTCTTCTAAACCTAGCTTAAATTTCTGGTAATTAGTTCTTTGCTGATGTACTGCTTCAACTAATTTTGGATTATTTTCAGAAAGGTTGTTTGTTATAGTTTGTTATAGTTATATAATTCAATAATGTCTGCATTCTATTGAGTAATCTTTATTTGCAATGGACACAATATAGATCTCTTTCAGTCAATTGACCAGTTGAAGTATCACAATTGTGGTACCAAGAATGCGATTTGCTAGGGAAATATGTTGAGGAGTGAGAAACACAAAGACCATCTTACAGTGCAAGTCCAGGTTTAGTCCAGCAGTCCAAAACAAGATTAACAGCAAAACAGTACCTTAATTAGTAAAAGTTCTGGTTTTAGTTCAGCCACACAAATTCCAAAAGCATCTTGTTCCCTCAATCATCCAGCAAGATTTGCCTCCAGGTAGTTACAAATCAGCTTCTCCTTCAGTCACCTTGTCACAGATGACAACCTCTCTCCACCACTGTCTTTCCAGGGGTCTTACTCTCACTACATCTCACTTTATAGTGTGGGGAGTACTCTCTCTCCTATTCTAGTCCCATTAGCTATTGATGATTTGGAAGACCACATGCCTGCAGTTAAGGCAGTTGGAGACCAGCAGGTGTTAACACGATAGCCAGAAAGAAAATTCAGCTTGTAATTAACACCACTGTTTCCCAGCTCCAGAACTTCGCATATTTCTTAATATTTTACTTTGACTTCTCAATCTGTCCTTTACAAATCTTCTGCCCATTCCTTTTATTTAATTCTTTTTTTCCATTTTCTTCAGCTCCTCTACATTCAAGAACAAGTTTTTTAGTTGCTTCTGATAACTATTTTGTTTTGTTCTTTCTTTCTTGTCATTTTAATTACTTCACCTCTTTTAATGAATTTATTTTACAACGGTTGTACCACATAATATATGATTTTAAACACCAACATCTAACTCTTTAATAATATAAAAAAGACAAGAACATTTACCTTATCAAAACAAGATATATTATCACATTGTTGTTGTTGTTGTGTACCACTGAGTCAGAACCAACACATTGCTGACCCTCTGGCAGGTTTTCAGAGGCAGTTAATAGCATGGGAGGAGATTGCCCATCCTTCTTCTGCAGAGCAGCTGGGGGCCTCAAACCGTGTACCTTCAGGATTGCAGTGCAGCTTCTTGCCACTAGCTCACCAGAGCGTCTTCATTATCACGTATTGCCTTCAAATATTATTGTGCTTTTACTTCCATTCTCTGTGTTGCCTGGCCTCGACTTGTACCTGCACGCTTCCAGGCTCCGGGTTCTGCCCCCGGCGTGTCCCTCCGTCTGCCCCTTTCTCCTCCCAACCGTTTTACTTCCATAATTTTACAGTGTACTCATGAAACCCTGAGAAGCTCTGGTAACCTAATGGGTACGTGGTTGCACTGCCAACTCAAGGCATGCAGTTCAAATCCACTAGCTGATCTTTGGAAAAGATGAACAATTTATGGCTTCTAAAAACCTACTGCAGGGTTAGCTACGAATTGGTTCTGACTCAATGACAATGAGTGAGTGAATGATATATGAAATAATCTGTAGATAAGTATTGTTTTTTGGTTTTTTTTATATTTTTTTTTATAAGTATTGTTTTAACAGACAAGTTAAAGAACACTTAAGTACACATGGCTGTCCTAAACTGCCAATTAGGTATGAATTTTATGAACTAGGGAGTGTTGTACCCTCTGTGAACAGCATGGTGAGAACCACCTATACTGTGTGGAATGTGTGGTCTTTCCCAAGATCATGGCTCTTGTGAGCTGCAGATGTCAGCCCCACAGCTCCCTGTGAATGTGGAGTGGCTTTATCATCTACTAGGTATTAGCATTTCTTCTGATAGCTCATGGAATAGATCCACAAGGATGACTTCAAATTGTTTGTATGTGGGATCTTCTCCATCCCACTAAGAACTGAGGACTCACAGAGCTTCACAGCAGTAGTGTCCAGTTCAATCTTTAATAGACTGAAGACATTAAACAGGCTTCAGCTAGTGAACACCATGAAAACACAAGTTTTCCATATAAGCAAAATCCTTCAGCCAATCCATAAACCTGCTTGGCTTTGTATCCATCCTAGTCTGTATTTCTTGTCCAGCATCTGAGAGTGGGCAGTACCACCAGCAGTGGACCCTCAGAGGAAAATACATTGCGTGGTCTCCTGATTCTTCCTCCATAATTTCTAGACACTGTTGTTAGTGCTCATCTTGGTTTACTTGATGACTGCCACTGGACTAAAAAGAAGACTTTATCAGTCTTTTATTTCTTCATGTTAGATGTCATCCCACAACTCATCTGTTCTTTAGCCATTCATGTTCAGTGCATTAAATACAATCTGGAAATCATCTCTATCTCAGATAGAATATACCCAAGGTCATACTTTAGCTCTCATGGATTTGTTTTCATATTCTTCAGCTTCAACTTTAACATGCACATGGTCTAATTTATTGTTGGTCCCTGGCCTTGTTATAACTGATGACAGGAGAGAAGGACAGACCCAAATAGAGATTAGGCACCCTGACTTTCACATGTGCTACCCTCTACCTGTAAACTGGCTTGGTTGTGAATCAAAGACCCTCAGTATTGTGCATTTGCTTCAAAACAGCCAGGGGTATTAACTCTGAGTCATCTTTTCCAAGAGGGTGTTGTATATAATCTCTTGTAAGGAAAATGATGGTCTTAATATCTTTGAAAGTTAGCAGAGTATTGAATATATCTTGAGCTTCCAAAAGAACAAATCTGTCCTGGACGAAGTGTAGGTAAAATTCTCTTCAGAGGCAAGGATGGTGAGACTTCATTGCAACAATGGGTTTATGCCAAGAGGAGATTGTGGGAATGGCCAATATCTGGGAAGTTTTCAATCCATTGTCCAGGGGTTGCTAAGAGTTGAAGTTGACCCTATGGCACCTAACAAACCCCACCAACCGTAGCTCCTCACACATCACAGACAAGCATTGTTTGATGGGGAAAAAAATGAGAATGAGAGAAAAAGCAACTAATGAAAGATTTGAAGACATTGCAAAGAAAGACTCAATTGAATAAAGACATAAATGACAAACTCTCACAAAAACTGTTTCTATGGTGTCTATTCTGACTCGCAGTGACTTTATAGCACAGAGAAGAACAGTTCCACTGTGTTTCCAAGGCTAACTCTTTGCAGAAACAACCATCATATCTTTATTCTTTATAGCTGGTAGGTTCGAACCACTGACATTTTGACTAGCAGCTGAACATGTAAGCACTGCATCACAAGGCCTCGTTGACAACAAAAATCTAACAAACTGCCCAGTAGGGCTTTTCAAAGTCCCTAAAGATCAGAGACTACCTGAACTTGGCTTTGCACATTCAGGAACTAGACTTTATCAGGAGAGATAAGATTGCCAGGCCCTTAACCCCTATCAATAAGTCATAAATCAATGACTAATTCATCAAAGTGCAAACTTATTCATTTAATACAATAAACCTTAACTTCTAACAAACAAAGGAACTGAGCCCAATTTTTGACTCATCGTAAATATTCAACATGACTTGCTGGCACAGTATAATATTTAAGTCAACAAATATTTAAGAAGTGCATTCTGTGATCGAGACATTGAACTTAGCACAACAGACACATTAGTGAACAAATATAGATACATATGGTACTCTCTGATTGCTAATTTCTTTAAGTCGGTTCAAACCAAAGGGACCCAGTCTGGTGCTGTCTGGTAACCTTCTCCAATGGAAAAGTCTATTTGAGAAATAGCCTTAAAATGAAGAGGGCTGGTTGGTGCAGATTGAATTAGAGAAAAATAGAAATTGGATAATCATAATGAATCATTTCCTCTAACTCTGACAGATTGCATTTCTATCTTCCTTTTCGCCTTGGCTGAGTATCTTACTTTAAGAAGGGCTGGCGCCAAGTATTTAGACCATGAGTATTGTATTTCATCCTGGCTTGACCTTTCCCTGGGATCGTTTTAGCTTGAAGCAGAGTATTGTACATTAGCTACTTATTTACTCTCATTGCTGCATGCTCCCCAAAGCCTTGCCAACAACACGTGGCCTTTACTGTCCAGTACATCATGAAACATGGCAAAAGTACGGCACTTTATTAGGAGCCAGAGATACACATGCACGTATGTGTTTGGGTTTGTCTGAATAACAGCACTGATGATGCAAAGAGGAACCAGGGAAAGGTGTCATTTACTATTAAAGAAATTGAATGGTTATCAAGATGTTATATATATATATATAGGCAGTGGGTTTTGTTTTCCTGGAGATTGTTGGAATGAATCCCTACATGATAAAAATAATTTAGTCCTTGAATACTAGGTCAGAAAGTTGACAATTCAAACTCACTCAGAGGTGCCTCAGAAAAAAACCCTGGTAACATCCTCCCACAAAGTCGTGACCTTGAAAACTGCTGTGAATTGGAAGTAACTTGACAGCAATTGGTCTTGGCTTTGTACTATGATCATTTTAATGATGAAGATATGCCATTTCCCTGATATTAAAATGACAACTCTTAATGCCTGACTGATATTTGATTCATTATGTAATGTGAGTTCGACATTTAGGAGGAAATGTCGAAGCTTCCAGTCCTAGTAGTACAGTGGCTAAAGCCCTTAGCTGCTAACTAAAACCAGGTTGTCCCCACCAGCTGACCCATGGGGGAGTAGTGTGATGATCAGATCCCATAAAGACCTGCAGCCTCAGGGGCCCCGGGTGGGAGTTCTCTGGTTTTGCAGGGTTGTTAAGTCAGAGAATCCTCTAAGGCAGTGGGTTTGACTTGGGATGGAATTCTTCCCTCACATTTGGTGTCTGCATTTAAGCCTCGCCCAGCTCAAGGACACTTTAGATTCTGTTTCTGGTGAGCACATCATTTTACTAAGCGACATACCTAGGTAATAATAAGCTGTCTGAACCTGGACTAGTTTAATCTCACTTTGGACACAATGCCCAGTGTGTATTTTGGCCCTCAACCTGGGCTCAAAGGCTCTGCCTCTGACCCATTTTTGAGTCACCAGAGCTTATTGGCTAATATCAAACAACATCTCTTTTGTTCTTAGAAAGTGGATTAACGTGGAATTTGCTGTCGCTGTTAGCATCCCTTAAAAGGGCTGCAATCACAGAGCCAAGGAAGGCCATATGAGGCGGGCAGATTGTTTCTGTGCTCCCTGTGTGCTTGACAGTCCTGGGAGCAGAGCCCCAGCACCATGCCTCCAAGCCACAAGTGGGCACCCCGTGGGGCCCGGCCAAGGAACTTCAGTGCCTGCCTTTCATCAGTGCAATCAAGGCCAATGCCACATAAAATGCAGTTCAGCTGTCCCTTGGCTCAATTCTCACTCCTACAGAGAGAAGGGTCAGCTAATGGAAGCCTCGGATTTCATTGTCAGCAGGAGTTCAGGTTGAAAGACGAGATTGTAGGGGTTATTTTTTTTCTTTTCTTATGAGGAAATAAAACCTATTCAGTCCATTAGCTATGCATCAATATTTCTTTTTGTTCAGATTTTTCTGAGTACCTGGAACTGAAGCAGCTTGTAAATGCAGTGACTAGTAATGCCGGCAACAGAGCTGGAGCCGCTTGAGTCCAAGTACAGGCTCCAAAAGAACGTCTCACATTGAATCACATGATATTCCCAGCATTCAATCTGTCTGAAATGGAACTCGAGCCAGTGAGGAGGTACATTGTCTCTTTACATAATAAAACCAGATGGTTACTTTATATCAGATGGGTTAAGGTTAATAGGAAGAAAACTACTTACTCACTTAGAATAATAAAAAATTTCTGGGAAAAGTTATGGGTAATATAGATAAAATTGCTGTTGTTATTTGTAATATGTCATTGAGTCACTTGTGACTCATAGCGACCCTATGTACAACAGCCCTGAACCCTTCTCTATCTTGAGCCAATTTCCTTGTCTCTGACACAACTACCCCCATTACCCCAATCCCTGAGGTAATTCATCTCATCAAGGGTCTTCCTCTCCTGTGCTGTCCCTCCACCCTCCCAAGCATGACATCCCTCTCCATGGACTGTTCCCTCCTTACAACATGTCCAAAGTATGTCAGATGGAGCTTCAGAATCCTTGCCTCCAAGGAACAGCCTTGTTCTACCTTCTCTAGGACCCACCTGTTTGTTCTCCCAGTGTTCTTTTATATTTTATATTGTTGTTATTGTTGTTAAGTGCTGTCAAGTCATAGGCGACTCGTAGAGACTCTATGAATGAAAGACCTGAACAATTGCATAACTTTCATCCTCTCTCCAGGTTCATAGGGTTTCTGGAGGCAAGCTACTTCAGAAGTGGATGCCACTCCTGCTTCCAAGCTTGTTTTAATCAGAGAGCTCCACCATGGGTAACCATTACCGCATTTGACACATTAGTTTTATATTATATTTTACAGTCGTTCTTTTGACCTTCTCAGTGTATTGTCAGAGACCAAGCTCTTTCTATCTTCCTGTCAGATCTAGCTTTCATCTTTGTGGTAGCAGGAAAGCTGCCATCACACCTGCTTTCCAATTAGGAAGAAAGTGGGAGAGCCACTCATTTTGCTTGTTGGAAACCCTACATATCAGACTTTAATTTATATAGTAGGCCAGAATTGTATGACATAGTCACTGCCCGCTAGATTATAGCTAGGAAAAATGAATACTTAGCTCTCTAGTGTCTATGTTTGACAATGACTAAGGATGACAGAAGAGATATTGATGCCTTTGAGATTCATTGTTGGGGAAGAATACTGAATACCCCATGGACTGCCAAAAGGACAAGTGAATACGTCTTGGAAAAGATGCGACCAAGCAAAGAGAGTGAAACTTTGTTTCACACGTCTTGGACATGTTATTAGAAGCCAGTCCTTGGACAAGGACATCATGCTTTAGAAAGGGAAGGCCAGGGAAGAAGGGGAAGACCCTCAACGAGATGGACTGACACAGTGACTGTAACAATGGGCTTGAGTGTGTAAGAGAGAGGGAGGATGGCATAGATAAGGCAGGGTTCTGATTAACTGTTCATTATTGTTGTTGTTGTTGTTGTTAGGTGCCATCGAGTCAAGTACAACTCATAGAAACCCTACGAACAAAAGATCTGAAAGCTGTTCTATTCTGTGCCATCTTCACACTTCCTGACACACAAGAACCCATTGCAGCAGTCACCGAGTCAATCCACCTGGTTGAGGGTCTTCTTTGGCAACCTTACATCCATTTCCAGCATCATATCCTTCTCCAAGGAATAGCACCACCACTTAGTAACATTCCCAGAGTATGTGAGGCAAAGCCTCATCATTCTTGCCTCCATCAAACACTCCAGCTGCACCCTCTCTAAGAAAATCTGTTTGTTGTCTTGGCCGTCCATGAGATGTTCAGTGATCTTCTCCAACACAACAGCTCAAAGGTGTCAATTCTTTCCCTGTCATCTTTACTCATTGTCCAGCTCTCAGACATACAGCAAGTAATGGGAAAGACTAGGCTCATTGATCATAGAGTCTCTATAATCCATAGTCAACAGCACTTAACAAGTGTCTATGTTACAGGAAAGCAAGGGGATGCTGTTTGAGAATCACTACTGAATGAAGTAATAGCAAGGTATAGATGAGCAAGAAGAGGCCAGTTGCTTAAGAAAATGTTTGGTGAGCTCTGGGCCAAATGGCAAGAAGCTGCACTGTAATCCCAGAGGTGTGCAGTTCAAGTCCACCAAACGTTCTGCTGTAGAAGGAGGGACAATTTCCTCCCGTGCCAGTCAGATCTGACTTAACGGTACACACGTACACACACACACACACACACACACACACACACACACACACACACTGTTCAAATAGAATATATATTAACTTCAGTATTAAGATGAGAAACTAGGGCTCAGGGAGATTAAAACTTGCCAAGACGTAAAGGCAAGATTCAGACTCCAGTTATTTTTGTCTCCATATCTTTTCTCTTAAAACAAGACTAACTCATG
>NW_006399753.1:20127281-20202161 GCF_000299155.1 Elephantulus edwardii
CATGTTTTTGACAAACGTCTAGAGTGTTCTTAATAGGGCCAGAGCAGTGTTCTCTATTAGAACAAAGGAGAAACAAGCCAGTCTGCAGTTGGCAAGATCCCTGCGTCACCAGCTTGAGGACACAGTGGATGGACCATTTAGCTGGTTAGTCAGGGTGGAGGTGAACAAAGCCCACCAGATCACTGCAGCCACTGTCTTCCATGCTATAGGCAGAAATGCTTCTGTTCTGGGGCCAGTGAGAAGGTCTCCTACTGGATTTAAGCACCAGTGATTGTCATCACTGCTAGTAACGGTTTAAATAGACAAGCCTTTTACAGTCATTTTCATTCAAGCAGTAAGCAGAATGATGTTTATACTATTTCCCTCAAAAAGAACACAGAAAAAATAATAATAATAATAATAGGCTTCTCAGAATTTGTCCAAAAAGGTGAACAACAAGGGATCTATAAACTGAGAAAGAAGTTAGTGGTGGAAGAGGCTGGAAGGGTCTGAGTTGGCTTCCTGATTTTGTAAACGGATGGATTAGGACTGTGAAGAGTGGAATGTCGCATAATAAACAAACTGCAAGTCAGAGGGAAGGTCCACATGTCGTTCAGGAGACAAGGATCTTCTGCTGACTCCGATGACTGGTTATGTGGATGGCAAGCTTATCTTCACAGTGTGAGCCTGATGGGTCCGACTATGCTTCATGGAATAAAGAGACACATCATTTCAAGATAATATCTTCTGCATCACGACGCAGGGTGAGTCACTGACAAAAGCCCAGCATCGTGTCCTTGAAAAAGGAAACTAAACCACATGATACATAGAATCAGAGTTCAGCTAGAGTTCTAGGGTTGGAGGAGACAGCATCCGAGAATTTGCTTTGGAAACTGGGCCACAGTGAATGACGTATCCATTCGTTCCACGAATCTTCGTTGATCACTTTATTGAGCTAATCCCTGGGACTCTGCTTGGTGTAATGTAACTTGATCACAGGTTGTGGAAGCAGTGGCCTGCTAGCAAACGAGGCGTCCAGTTCAACCAGGCACAATCTTACTCTTTAAGAATTATCAGAAGGATAAATCTATCTTATCACCCTTCTCAGAAACAAAGGGGAAGTGAACCCACTGTTGAGAGCATGAGAAAGGAATTCTTACTAAGACTTGAAGGAGATCTGAAGCCTTAATAGGTAAGAACCTTTTGTTAAATAATCAAACAATTAAGAGATTTGTGAGAATCACGCTAGGCTTATCCCAAAGCAAGCAAAAAGCTATTAGTCACCTGCTGGCATTCCAATTATTTATTCAACAGGATCTTGGAAACAACCTAATGCATACAAATCAAACTTTTAGAGATATTAGTGGTCGTGTAGCATAAATTGGTGACCAATTTCTCATGGCAACTTTCTAAATTCAGCATTTGATCCTGACCCCAGATTTTCCACTTCTTTGTGTGCACCAACACTCACTCATTCATCTCCTTTAGTGGCAAATTTAATTTGGTATTGAAATTGTCTCATGCACTAAAAATTTTCCAAGGGCTGTGATGTTTTCCTGGGTAGTGTAAATGGTTAAGCACTTGACAGTTATCCAAAAAGGTGGACGTTGGTGGGTTCTCATCCAGAAATACCTCAGAAGAAAGATCTGGAAATCATCTTCTGAAAGACCCACTGTCGTAACAACTCAATAGAACAATTCTGATTCAGGCCATGGTCTCTCTTATCACTTGCTGGGCATCTAAGATCTGGACAATGAATAGGGATGACAGAAGAAGAATTGATGCCTTTGAGCTGTGGTATTGGAGAAGAGTACTGAATACCCATAGATGGGCAAGAGATAAACAAGATATGTCTTGGAGAAGGTGCTACTGGAGTGCTCTTTGGAGGCAAGAATGATGAGGTTTCACCTCACATATTTTAGGCATGTTCTTAGGAAGAGGGCGTGATGCTTGGAGGGTTGGAGGGGTTGGCGAAGGAAAGGAAGATCGTCAACTAGGCTGATTGGCACGGTGACTGCTGCAATGAACTGTGTGTCAGGAACTGTGAAGATAGCTCGGGGTTCAGACCCTCTGTTCATAACGTTACTATGAGTCATACTCTACCTGAGAGCACACCTACCAACAATAGTGACAGCTCTGCACTCAGAGAATGACCCAAAGACAACTAGAAACAAGGGAGGGCTGAGAACACTGCTATTTATTTGCATGTAGGAGGTTCTTGGGGGCTAGCGGTAAGAAATAGCACTATAATCTCAAAGGCATGCAGTTCAAATCCACCAGCTGGTCTCTGGAAGAAGGATGGGCCGTCTCCTTTCGTGTGATTAACTACTTCCTAAAACCCACTAGGGGTCTGCCATGGATTGATTCTGACTTGATGGCACACAACATTAACAACAGTCGTTAAGCGAGCTCTGATAGTATAGTCCATATCAAGTTGCACAGCTAACCTCAAAGGCTGTACAGCTCCAACGTTCTCATCCACCACGCTCCTCAGGAGAAGAGAAGCGATTTCCTTTCATTACAATTTACAGTTTCAGAAACCCATTGGAGGGCCCCTATGAATCAGGACTAACTCGTCAGTAGTGAGTTTGAAGATTTTATTTTTATTATTGTTCACGTGTTGTGATTTTTATATTTTTTTTTGAATGTGTGTATAAGCTTAGAAGTGCTGGTAAAGCATGAGTTAAGCTCTAAGTTGTTATCCAAAATGCTGAAAGTTTAAATTCACAAATTGCTTTGTGGAAAAAAGATATCTCAATCTACTTCCATTAAGATTGTTGTTAGTTGTTGTTAGGAGCCATCGGGCAGAGTGACTCCTAGTAACTCTGTGATCAAAAGATCTGAAATCTCTCATATTCTGTGCCATCCTTAACATCCCCAATGCACTTGAGCCCATTGCCGCAGTCGTCGTAACAAGCCACCTCTTTTCAAGCATGATGTCCCTTTCCAAGGAATACCCTGTCCTAATAGTGCCCTAGGTACAAGGGAATAAAATAATGTCCATCCTGCAATAGGCTCACAATCACTGTTACGGTCAAGGCCATTGCTGAGACCACTGTGTCAGTCTGTCTCAATGAAGGTTTTCCTCTGTTTCTTTGACCTTCTACCTTACCAGGCTGATGGCCTTCTCCAGATGACCCCTCCTAAGAACAAGTCCAAAGTATGTACGAGAAAATCTCACCATCTTCACCTCTAATGAGCATCTGGGGGTGGTTCTCACATGACAGATTTGTGCATATTTCAAGATGGATCGATTCTGTGAGTGAAGTGGTGGGAATAAGTGCATTTGGGATGGTTAGGTTGGCACAGGATAGAACGGCATTTAGAACTCTTGTATATAGGGTCGCTATGAGTCGCAAGCGACTCGATGGCACATAACAACAACAACAATAGTATATCCAATATTCTTTATCACTACCCTAATTCAACGGCATCATTATTCTTCAGTCTTTCTTATTCATTGTTCAGGCTGTACATGCAAAAAAGAGGATTGACATACCATGTTGTTGTTGTTGATTGCCTCCGAATCGAGCATGACTCATAGCGACCCTATGAACAAAAGACCTGATGCCCCTCTACAACTATCGACATTTATCAAAGTTCATAGAGTTTCCGGAGACACGTTGTTTAGGAAGTGGATGCCACTCCTGCTTCCAAGACATACCATGAGTATCTTTAAAATGGCATCTTTACTTTTTTTACAGTTAAAAAAGTCTTTAGCAGTAAATGTGTTCAATATGCCTTCAAGATCACCACACTGGAAAGATTATAGGGAAGTTCAAACTGTCCTTCAGGGTCACTAGACATATGAATTGACTCTAAAGCAACAGGGCTCATTATAGACGATCTAAGTTTTCTCTCAAATGTAAGCTTTATAACAGGTCAGAAACCTCACTTAAATCAGGGACATAGCAATAATGAATACTAAAGAAAGAAAGAAAACAGAACCATTTTCTTCCAAACCATCTTCTTTGTTCTTCTTGGAACCAGAATCCCTTCTTAAAGTCACATGAAGATGAGAAGAATTTTTCTAAGACAGATTCTTGGGTGATATCTTCTAGACTTCCTCAACATGACTTAGAACCCGCAGTCCTTGGTTCCAGTGCTTAACATCCTGTATTAGAGATGGGTGCAGGTTCTCACCAAGACATATGGACTCGCTCAGTAGCTAATAAGTTGGTACTGTTTCAAACTGATGTTCCATATTTATTTAGTTTAGTTAGACAAGGAGAAAGAAATTTGACTCTAAATTAAATTTATTCTAAAATAGAATCACTTAGTAATTCAAGTCCACTTGCCAAAGCACAGAAATAATTTGGCAAAATAATTTTCTTTTCTCTGAAGTTCACGTTTATCTTCCTTTGCCTTGTGATACTCACTGAAAAAGACACCTTCTTGGAGGAGCATGTTCAAGTGTTGACATTTTAGATCCTAAAGCAAATTCTTGGGCATAGCACTATCTAATGCTTTATTCCTCTTCGGAATTTCAACAGACTTGCAGCAATGGACATGAGCATCACAATAGCACTTAACAGAGTTAGGTGAGCGCTAGCGAGGGGGATCTTTTCTCTTTTTCACTTAAAGTATTTTGGCATGAGTGGAAATCATTAAACAGTGTAAGTTATAAGTGTTAGAAATCCGAAGACACCATAACGGGGATTTCTTCTAGGGATGTTTGAATGACTCACCAGCTTCTGAAAAGTTGCTCATCTAGCATGTTCCTGTTATTCAGTTAAAACTACAGAAAGATCTGAAATGATGCCTCAAGGAACCCTATTTGGAGATTCAATGAAGTTTAAGAGTATCATCTAACAGGAATCCTAACAGAATCCCAAAGAAGCTTATCTCAAAACTGTTTGTAGGTGTGACTTTTGCCTCATAAAAGGAACCTTAGTTAAGATTCATGCAGCTCTGGTGTCCCAGTGGTAAGGAGGTGTGTTGCCAAACCAAAGATATATGATTCAAATCCACCCGCTTGCTGCTCTACAGGAGAAAGATGGGCAATCTCTTCCCATGCAATTATACTGGCTTTGTAAACCCTCTGGAGAGTCAGCTCTGGGTCGGTTGCCACTCAGCCATATACAACAACAGTTAAGAGTTACAGGAAAGTCACAATGTTGTAAAAAGGAATTGGCAAAAATAATCCAAGCTTGAAATACAAAATTGAAAACAGCAGATACAGACGTGGTCCATGAGAAAACTACAGACCTGGAAATATGGTTACATTTCATCAAAAAGGAAGAAACATTCAGAACGTATGAACAAGATTCCAGAAGATGTAGCAAAGAGTAATGAGAAATGATTACCAAGCCTTTATTTCTATTCTAGAAACTGCCAATCTCTATCCTGTGGGATTTCAGTCTACTGTGGACAGTGCCTCTCATTTGCCTCCCATTTCACCCTTTTTTAACAATAGTGTGAGTAGCAACATTCCTATATTTTATAGTCTAACCGTTGTGTGCAGACGAATGCAGGAAAGGATACTTTGTCTTTTTAGTCACAAGTCTTTAACTTGATAAAAATTATGCTTCTGGGAAAAGAAAAGTAATTGTGCTTGATAAAAGTTACAATTAGAGAACACTCTAGAAGCCCCTTTCACACTTGGATTTGATATTAGATGACAAGTTTCTAAATTTGAAGTTAAACTTGTAATAGAATGAGACTTATGGCGCCTAGAATTGGGTGAATATATTTTACATGTGGGAGAATTGTAAATCACTAAAAACCAGAAGATGTGAACAAATATGCCTTACCTCGTAGCATTACTCGTGTCCTTATGTAATACATACAATTTATAGGGCTGGCTTGTTTAACCAAAAGGATATTGCAGAAATGATGATTTCTGTGGCTTATGCCTTGCTCTTTGTTGAATCACTCCCTCTAGAAAAAATCACCTGCAATAATACGAGGACTCATAAAGAACATGGAGATCCACATGGTAAGAGATTGTTATACAGATCAACTTATTAGCCAGGTGAGTGACAGACATCTTGGAAGTGAGTCTCTATCTCCAGACAACTGTTTAATTGACTAAAGCCTGGTATAAATCTTAACTGTAACTTTATGAGAGGTAAAAAGTCAAAATGACCTAGATAATGGGCTTCTAAATTATCCACTAGCAAAAACTGTGTGAGATAACATAGTTTCTTTACATCTGAAATATTAAGGTACTTGTCATTCAACAACAGATTTTTTAAAATGCAGGTTTTGATGTATTGTAACTTGGTGAGTTTTAGGTTTATGGTGAAGAACAAGACAAGTGGCAATGATCTCTACAAATAGAATATAAATTATTTCCAAAGGAATTTTCACCTCATTTTGAAGAATTGTAATTTCTCCCAGTAGATTATCTTTGAAGAATATAAAGTTGGCATTAGAGCTCACAATTACAAAACATGAAGTTCATAGGGGCAACAGTTGGCATATCTCAGTGTTGATTAATTTTATAAAATATAATGAACAGAAAGATTATATGAAACACAATGTAAATGAAGATAGTATGGAAAAGAATGTATATAAGCTTTGTAAACAACTCCAGTATAAAATAAAAATGTCTTTAAATTTAAAAGAAAAAAATGTAAAGTTTATTAGTAGTCAAGAGATATAACATATTTATTCCTACCTAGATGGTGGAGCAAACATGTTAAGGCTCATGTGAAATAAATACCTAAACCTAGAAGCAGCTGTCTGAACAAACGAGAAAACATTGCATTGCTTAAATCAAGAAAAGTGTACATCAAGGTTGAATTCTTTCTCTGTACCTAGTCAATATGTATGTTGAATAAATAATTCAAGCATCTGGACATAACAAAGAAGAATGTGGCATCAGGATTGGAGGGAAAATTCATCAACAGTCTATGATATATAGATGCTACAACTTGTTTGCAAAAAGTAAAGAAGACTTGATGCACTCAGCAGATGATCAAGATTCAGTCTTCAGTTTGGGCTGAACATCAAGAAAGCGAAGATCCTCACCACTAGACCAATAGGCAACATGATAGATGGAGAAAAGATTGAAGTTGTCAATGATTTTATTTTACTTGGATCCATAATCAACACACAAGGTACAGTCATATTGCAGTGGGAAAACCTGTGTTCAAGGATCTTACAAAATGTAAAATAGCAATGATGTCCGTTTAAAGGCTGAAGTGCACCTGTTCCAAGCCATGGTATTTTCAATTGCTTCCTATGGATTTGAAAGTTAAAACAATGAGTAAGGGTTACATAGGAATTTATCAATTTAAAAAATAAATTATAGTATTAGAGAAGAGTACTGAATGTTCCATGGACTGGAAAAACAAAACAAATTTGTCTTGAAGGAAGTACAACCAGAATGCTCCTTAGAAGCAAGGATGGTAAAATGTAATCATATATACTTTGCCCACGCTGTCAGGAGAGGTCAGTCTTTGGGGAAAAGTTATCATTCTGAGAAAGTTGGAGGATCAGACAAAGAGATGAATGACCCTTTAACAAGAGGATTGGCACAGTGACTGTAACAAGGTACTCTAACGTGTCAGAGACATTGAGGATGGTCCAGTATAAAGTAAGGTTCAATTCTGCTGTTCATTGGGTCTCTATGAGTTATAGCTTGAGGGCACTAAACAACAACATACAATGGATGAAGAAATGAGCCAAATTGATTACTTAGCAGTTATCAATATGAGCATATTGAAATTAAAAGGACAATACTAAAGATAAATGAAAGTAAGTTAATAATCAATCACATCTTAAACTTATAGAACTCTTCCTGTTTTCAAAATATGCTAACATCCCTGTGATCCTTCCAATGATGTTCCCAAAGGAAACAAAGCAAAGCAAGCAGCCCACGGATGGGATATGCAGTCAACCTCCCCACATGGTGACCCTCCTTTGAATCTCTGAGGCTGTAAATCTTAGCACGAAGACACTACTTAGTCCTTCTCCCAGAGAGTTGGTGGTGGCTTTAGACTGCCAGCTTTTCAGCTGATGAGCCAGTATAAGTATTACAGACGGTTCCCTGGAAGGGAAGCCCATTATTTCTATAGACATTTAAATAGTCAAAGTTAGTCACACAGTCTTACAATACTTCAGTGAACCACTTCTTGTCTTCCTGAGCCAGTCTCAGAGCAGCTGTTGTTTATTTAAGGACTTTTGCAAAGAGAGATTTTTATCTCCAAATTTGTGTAAAGACAAACTAAACTAAAGTTAAATGACTTAGAGACGCATCTCAAGTTTTAAATGAAGGCCAGAGCTTGCCAAAGTGCCTAGCAACAGCTGTTAATGAAATTTAATGGTGTGACAGCAAAAAAAAAAAAAAAAAGGCAATGGGAAATACCAAAAACTTATCTCTTCACAAAAGCTGTGAAAAAACTGGCAAAACCTGTCAAAATTCACTTTCTCGATACTTCAGAAAACTAGTTATAAACTGACTGGAAACAAGAAAAAATGTCATTAGGATAAGACAACTGAATCCTTGTGAGAAAGCTTTGAGTCATTTTCCCTACCTGGTTTCATGCATCATTCTTCAATTCTGTAGTAACCTTGACAACAAACAACTCACATTCCTGGTACTGGTGTCTAGGACCACAGGGAGCAGAATAAGCGATATTGTCAATGAATTGTAGTTGGTTGTTTTGACCACAACCCAGTGGCTCCCTGAAGAACTGGATCAAGGTGCTTATCTTTCTTTCATCAACTCAACCTTTCCCAAGGCTGAAGCAGCTACCCAGAAGATGCTTGTAAAAACACTTAAAGAAAATCATCATCATCATCCTCATCTGGCACTCTGGTGGTCTAGTGGCAAGAAGCTGCACTGCAACCAAATTAAAGGCAGGCAGTTCAAATTCACCAGCTGCTCTGTGGGAGGAAGGGAAATATCCTCTCATGCAATTAACTGCCTCTGAAAACCCACTGAACGTTCAGCTGTGGGTTGATTCCAATTCAATGGTACACAACAACAACCACCACCACATCATTATCTAGAGCAACGGATAGCAACTGAGGCCAACAGCAGATTAAAAAAAAAAACCAACTTGGGAATGAGATGTATCAGGAAACAAGAGTGTTGAAAACCCTCTTGGTTTGGAATATTCTTGTGAATCCAGAAGACTATGTCCCAAGGTCAGGATACACTCAGAACCACCTGAGAGGGCCCTAAGCGCTCCCTTCTGGCTGGTCTTCAAACTGTGCAACTAAGAAATGAAGGCTAAGACAGAGATGGAAATGACCAAGCAATTGTCAAGAGTGTATGCCAACACACTGAACTGCTGAACACTAGACAATTGTTGTGTTGTTTCAGGCATTTAAGAAAATCTCTCTTTCATCATTATCTGCTACAAAGCTAATGAAATTGAGTCTTTATGGACATACACAAAATATAAAATTAGTTCAAATCATCACTAAACAAGAATACCTATAACAAGAAGAAATAACAAACTGGGATGGAGGGAACAAATCTGATTTCTAGAGAGGTCATAATTCCACATTCAAAAGGTCCACTTTCAAAAACAATTATGAGGCATGCGAAGAAAGAAAGATAGTATTGGGGAAAAAAATCCAAAAGATAGTTTGGCTATCTCTTTTATGCAAAATAAAATTTATGTCTGAAGAGGTTCAGACATTAGACTTACTACAGAAAGACTTTCATTCAACTATTTTATAGAAGTATTGACTATTTCTATCAATTGTTGCAGTCAGAAATTGATCAAACATGTAACCAAGATGCATTAATAATAATGGGTGACTGGAATGCAAAAGATGGGAATCAGGAAGAAGTATCAGTAGTCGGAAAATATGGACTTGGTGACAGAAATGAGGCTAGGGCTACAATGATAGAAGTCTGTATAATCAATGATTTATTCATAGCAAATGCCTTTTATAAGAAACATAAACGCAGGTTATACACATGGATGTCACTTGAAGGGACACACAGGACTCGGATTGATTACATCTGGAGAAGGAACCATTGGAGAAGTTAAGTATCAGCCATGAAAACTAGGACAGGTGCTGACTGTGGAACAGATCATCAACCGATGAACACATGCAAGTTCAAATTAACATGAAAGAAGGTTAAATCATATTCACTGGAATAAAAATTTGACCATGAGTCTATTTCCCATGAATTTAAAAACCTATTTAGAAATAGTTTTGAGATCTTGAACACTAGTGAATGAAGACCAGATAAGCTATGGGAAGATATCAAGAATATTGTTCCTGAAGAATGCGAAAAGTCATTACAAAGAAGGAAGAAGAAAAAAAGACTAAAATGGATGTCAGAATAGATTCTGAATATTGCCAAAGCAAAGGGAAGAAATCAAGAAGATTTCAAAAGGCCACTCAGGAAGACAAAGCAAAATATTATAATGAAATGTGCAAGGAGCTGAAGTTGGAAAATCAAAAGGGCCAGAGACAGTCAGCACTTCTTAAGCTGAAAGAAGTAAAGAATAAATTCAAGCCATGAGTTGCAAAGCTTAAGGATGCTATGGGCACGATATTGAATGATTCAGGAAGCATTTAAAGCAGATGGAAGGAGTATACAGAGTTATTGAACCAAAAATAAATGGAATTTCAAGAAACAATATATGGTCAAGAGGCAGTGGTGATGAAGGATTAAACCAAGGAGAAATGTTAGAGGATGCCTCCTATGGATACGGTACCAGCAACACAGTCAAGAGCATCGGAATGAGGGTAGGACAGAGGTGGTGAAGAGAGAGCAAAGACGACTCAGGAACACACAAGTATTTGTAATTGTGTTTCTGTCTTAAAGTTTATCTGCAGAGAGACATAGAAGATGATGTACATGAATTAAAAAGCAGCCACTTCAAGGTGTGGTGGTTATGTTTGTCTTTTGCCCTTTACTTAAAAAAAAAATTAAATAGTTTTTATTCATTTAGCACCATAATAGGTGGAGAAGAGATTGAGGTTGTTAACAGTTACAGCTTGCTCGGCTCCACAATCAACATTCTTAGCACCTTCAGTCAAGAAATCAAAAGATGAATTGCATCTGCTGTCAGGGACCTTTCCAGAGTACTGTGAAGCAATGATGTCAGTCTAGAGACTAAGGTGTGCCTGATCCAGGCCATGGTCTTTGCAATTACTTGTTAAGCATCAGAGAGCTGAACAATGAATAAGGATGACAGAAGAAGAACAGATGTCTTTGAGCTGTGGTGCTGGAGGAGAGTCTTGAACACACGATGAACTACGAAGAAAACAAATAGGTCTGTCTTGGTAAGGGAGAAACCAAGATTCTCCTGGGAGGCTAGGATTTCAAAGCTCCATCTCACATACTTTGAGCATGTGTCTGGGAGGGACTGATGCTTGGGGAAGGACATCATGCTCAGAAGGGTGAGGAACAGCTCAGGGGAAGAAGACTCTGGATGAGATTGATTGATTGATACAGTAATTAAGGCAATGGAGGTAGATGTGTCAGAGTCCTGAGACTGGCTTAGGACAGGGTAAGCTTCAGTACAATAGGGTCGCTATGAGCCTCAGGTGACTTGACAGCACATAACAACAACAACACTACTTTTAGCTAAAATGTCACCAGTTGGATCAGATTACACTGAGAAAAGCAGAATCATTAGAGGATGTGAGTACACACCTATCTATCATGACCTTAACCTTTGAATACTTGTCCATTGTGTGGATTCTGACCATTGATAACCTCAGACACGTCAGACTAGCTCAGAGCTCTGGTGGGTTTTCAATGGCTGACTGTTACAGAAGGAGACTGCCAACTCTTTCTTCTAATGTGCCTCCGAGTGAATCAAAGCGGTAACCTTTCAGTTAGCAGCCTCCCAGGTTAACTATTCATCACCTATGGATTCCTTTTATATATCATATTCATATTTTTTTTCTCAGGGAACTCAAACTTTTATTTCCTATATTTAATATTTTTTACTAGACTGGAATTTTCTTTGGTGCTAAAATTTCATTACAGTTATTTTATTATTATTATTCATTTTCATGAAAATTTACAGACTTTGTGTTTCCATTTGTTCATTGTTGCACTTTTCTCCCTGCCCACCCTTCTCCACCAGTTCACTCTTCTCTTTGAAAAGTAAAAGAAAAATTTCTTTCAGTGTTATACAGTCCCTCCCCCAAGTCCATTCAAATAAAGTTCATATCTTCTTATATATTATATACATACACATTTATTACTTGGACCTTCCACAACCATGAAGAACTGGTTGAATGTTCACTGTAAAGCTGTTGTCTTAGTGTCTGACACTAGAGCTTGAAGTCCACAGAGTCGAAGAGAAGAGAAATACTCAGCAGGGGAGAGGCTGGCCTGGAACCACAGGCACGCGCTGGAGCTCATGAGAAGCGGCTTGTTAGTTCATGTCAGTGCGAGTGTTCTCAGAAGACAGGGCCCTTCCTCACAGAGCTGCCTACACACACCTGACCGAGAGCTGGCGACACTGAAGGAAGACACAGGGGAGGAACGGAGGAGTCACTGCAGGGCTGGCTGCTGCCACACAGCACAGTGGTGAGCCAGCTGACCAACGGCAATGACCGTGAGCTACACGATGGCTGCCACCCAGAAACCAAGGCCCACACTGCTCGGTCATTTCTGACTTCTGCCAACCCTCCAGCAAATAGCCCCAGCTTTAAATCTTAAGGAGAAGAAATGGTCTCGTCTATCTTTCTCCTATGGAGTGGCAGGTGGAGTCAAACTGTCAAGCTTTCTGTTAGAAACCCAATATGTATTGCACAATGCTACTACTAGGAATCTCTGGTGTCCTAATAGTAGAGCACTGTGCTGTCAAACTAAAGGAGCCTGGTTTAAACCCACCAGACAATTAGCGGGGAAAAAAGATGCACAATCTCCTACCATGCAATTTACTACTTCTGAAAACCTGCTGGAAGGTCAGCTACAATTCCGTTCTGACTCCACAAAACAATGACCAAGACCCAAGATCCAAACCAAACCCATTGACATCAATATGATGCCTACTCACGGCGACCCATCTTCAGATCTCAGAAGCTTTAATCATTATTTGAGGAGACTGCTTCATGTTTCTGCCACTGGAGAGGCTGGAGGCTTCGAGCCTCCAATCTTTGTCTTACCAATCAAGCATTACTGCACTCAAAACCACAAACTCATAGCCACAGAGTCAGAACTGATTCACTGTGGGCCCTCCGGTGAGTTTTCTGAGACTGTAGATCAGAAAGGACGAGATTGCTCATTTTTCCTCTCAGAGCCTCTAGTAGATTTAAGGCCTTTAAAGATTTGAACCATCAGAGTGTATAACCTTTAAATTACCTGTACAACTCCCTACAGATTATGACACTAGAGCTCTCTGGTAATTCCCTGCTGCTGGTGGTGTACCACTGAGTCTGAACTAACCAAGAGCTGACACTCCACAGGGTTTTCAGAGGGAGTTAATCACCTCAGAGGAGATTGCCCCTTCTTCCCTGTGGAGCAGCTGGTGGGTTAGGACAGCACACCTTTGAGATTATGGAACAGTCCGTTATCACAACAGCATCAAAGCATTAATGCTCCAAAAAGGGAACACTCATTTCCACTGAGTTACTAGTAATGCATTAGTCACAAAAAAACCAAAACCACACAAAACACCTCTTTTCTTTTGTTCCAACATAATTTAAAAAATGAAGATTTTTTTAAATTGCATTTAATTTCTTTTTTTCCTTATTAATTTTAATGAAAGTTTACAGAGACTTAGGGTTTCCAGTCATTCAAAAACTGATGATTTTTGTTTTATCAGAGATATACAGAACACAAGCATTCTGAAAAATGTACTCCAGCATAATCAAGTTGACACAAGTTAAACCACTCAAAGGCCACAAACACCACTAGCTGTAATTAAAAAAGTTTGTGAAAATCTGAACTGAAATGGTTCTCTCTTTCTCTTTCTCTCTCTCTCTCTCTCTGTCTGTCTCTGTCTCTCTCCTGTGCTTTGTGGGGTGCTTGGTAGCATCCCTGGCCTCTAGCTTCTAGAGGTCACTCTCTACTGCTCCCACCACAGCAGCTTTGACAGTAAAATATGGCTCCTGGCAAAGCCAATCATCTGCTGAGAGGCAAAGGCAAAGTCTCCCTAGTTGAGATATCACTGTTGTAGTGATTTAGACATAAAGGATATTCCTTATGACAGGATGCTGAAGCAACAAGAAGTTAACCAAATTCGAGCCAAAACATAAGGCTTATTGCTCCAAATCAGATCATAGAGCCAGCCTAGGAGCGAACCTGGCTATTGCTGTTAAATATAGCCCAGTAGAAACGTACCACCAGCACTACCAGCCAGCATATCTCCCCACCACTAGCCTTCTACCTCTGTTGTCAGGGACTAACTTGCTTCCATCACTGGTCCTTCACACAGAATTCCTTGTAGACCCCATTTCCTTTGTCTTCTCTTATTGCAAGCAATATAGGTCAGGACTTATGTCCACCCACCAGACACAAAAAAGGTAGAAGAAATTAGTATCAATAATCTCACTGAATTTAATGATTAACAAATTCTTCATATAGTTTCCCAACGCTAGGAAGGCCAAAAGAAGCACTATCCCCTCTAGACCTATAAGGCTGATTGATTTGAAGATGCTCTCGGATGATGGGTGTAAATGGCTTAACAGATGCCTGACTTTAACCATAGGGTGTCTATTGTGTCTTAGTAGGATGCTAAGAACGGCTTTGGGTTCCAAATGGTCAGGAATCTTGAACCCCAAGAGATTATAATCAATCATCCAAAAGATCAATATTTCACCTGACCAGGAAACCAAGGTCTTGAACACCATCCTGTCTCCTGGGCACATAAATTCTACCTTGTGGGTTAGAAACGTCACTACTGTTTTCTGGGAAGGACATCCAATGAAATATTTCCACATTCTTGTTTGGAAGAAGGAAGTGAATGAGCCAGGATGTGAGAGCAAGGTGATGGATGACAAAAGGCTCTCACCATGCAGTAATGGCCCAGAAAAGGCAACAAACAGACACGTAGAGCTCGTTACTGCTAATGGGAGTTGGGCTCTGGCATCCGGAGAAGAACATGCCCTTGGAGTTGTACTTCCCTGTGGGCGTATTGACATTGAAAAAACCTTTGCCATAAATAATCCCTGTCATTCAAGACAACATTTAGCCCATTGCTGCAGAGGGAAGACAAAAGGTCAATGAAGTTTTTAAAAGCAGCTCCCAGACTCTGGGAGCTCTCTTCAGGAAGACTAGAAAAGGCATTGGAGTCATTAGAAATGCAGTGACGGCTACAAGAATTAAAGATGAGGGCCTGAGTCACTGGAACATGTGGTGGCTATAAGACGCATCACGTTAAATACTCCTGTATTTGAAAAATACGAAAGCATAAACGAAGTCAGGATTCTTAAAATTTCATCATAATATTTCAGGTTACTTTTTAAAAATAAAAAGTAAAAGACTGCCTCAGGGTTACATTTTATTCAGCAAATCCAGAGGTTTTTCAACTCTGGATGTTCTGGTAGAACATTTCAAGGTATTTAGCAATATTGTCTGTGTGATATCCACCCAACAGACCATTTAACTTCTTTGTCCATCAGCCACCTCTAAGAATCTTTGAGAGTTCTACCTAGTCTCCTTTAAAAGTCATAGAGACCAATGATCTCAACTCTTCTGGAAACTAACTACTGACTTTTGAAAGCACGTCCCATGGAACTCTTTAGTACTGTACAGAATTCTTTCATTATAAGGGAAGTTTAACAATGAATACCAACCACTCACCTTTCTCTTGTCCCACTTTCCCATGCACGTTATGCTCAGTCCATATTGGGATCTCTCTATCCCATGAACATAACCATCTTCCAACTGTCTCGGAAAGTTTTAGTGTCAAAGTGCTTTGAAGTACCAAAGATCAAGTATGTCAGTTTAAAGACTACGATGCATTTGATCCAAGCCATGTTATTTTCCATTGTTTCCTACATATGTGAAACTTGGACCATACGTAAAGAAGACCAAAGAAAACACACACACACACACACACACACACACACACACACACACACACCTATTTGAGTTGGTGAAGAGTATGCCATGAATTATCAAAAGAACAAACAAATCTGTCTTGGAGAAAACGCAGCCAAGGAGGAAATGCTCTTTGGCTGCTAGGATGATGGTCTCACATCCTTTGAGTATGCTGTCTGGAAGCACTAATCCTTGGAACAAGCCATTATATTGCAAAAGGTGGAAGTCTAGCCAAAGAAAGGAAAACCCTCAATGAGATGGATTAACTACAACAATGGGCATGAACATGGCAGAGATAGTGAGATGGTACAGAATAGGGCAAGGTTTCGACCTTTTGTTCATAGGAGCATTACGAATTACAGTCAACTTGGTAGTGACATCTCACAAAACAGATAAACAAGCAAGAAACAGTGTTGTCAAGTCAATTGTTACCTATGTGTGTCTCAGAGACATACTTCCAGGGTTTTCTTGAGATGCACCTCTGGTTTAGGTTTGTAATGTCAATACTTTAAGTTCTTAAGTGTCCGTGTCACTCAGGGACTTGCTTTCACTGGCATGTACATGGTAATACGGCAAGTTCTAAGTGGAACTTGGTTTGTCCTGAAAGGGCCCTCTCTCACACATATGGCTGCCATCTCCAATTACGTTTTTTGTTATCTCCCTGGAATTTAGTGAGTGGGTGTGACATCTGCTACTTTAGGCCAAAAACTCCCACATTAAGGCCAAAAGAATTACTTTGGAGGCTGCATTCCTTATACGGTTAAGACTTCCCTCCAGGCAGCCTGATGGTGTAACACATAGAAATGTGTTCTTCTAATCCAGAGAGAGCAGCACCTTTCTCATGGTTCAAATCCATCCCCCTGTTTGAGATAAAGATGAGCAATCTCCTCCAGTGTGATTTACAACCCCCAAAATCTCCCTGGAGAGGCAATTATGATTGGTATGACGTGACAGCAATATGTTAAGTATATTTTTTAGGTTTAATTTCTTTCACAGTGAAGTAACACTTTGTTTTATCCAGTTTGACTCATTTCCATTAAGTCATGCTGCATGATGAGATTTAAGTCCTGTCTTTTGCACCGAATAGCCTAAAAAAGGCTCAATGTGCACTTCTAATTCAGAGAGAAAATAGTAACAATCAGATTAGCATTTTTCCCCAATATTTTATTGCCAAGCATCCAAATGCACCTGCGTGGGGGCCCGTCTTGCCTTTCTCCCGTATGGTTACACCAAAAGATATTTCATTTATCTTATTTCAACACCGCCCAAACAGCACATATACGTGTCCTAGAGAAAGGGCAGCCAGAGTGCTCCTCCGAGACAAGGCTGGCGAAGCTTTGCCTCACATACTCTGAGAATTTTGTGAGAGGCTTTTCTTTAGAATAAAGACAGCACGCTTGGAAAGGTGAGGGATGACGAACGAGAGGATCCAACGAGATGGCCTGACACAGTAGCTGCCGCAAAGGCGTCAAGCATATCAGAGGTGACAAGGGTGGTGCAAGATAGGACAGTTTCCGTCTCTTGTTCATCGGATGTAAGTCAACTCGACTTGATGGCACTTAGCAACAACAAAATTTCAAGACTAATTGCCTCATACAGGGTCAATGCACTTTCTTCCTTGACCAGAGTCTTCTTATAGCCATTAATCTATAGATTATTGCTTCAATTTTCTTTATCATTATTGTCTCCCAAATTCCCAAATGACTCTATCCTAGTGGCATTTAAACACATTTGTGTATTTGGAGGTTAAAAAAAAAAACACAACAAAACATCTCATATGAGCCAACATCCTATTTCAGCTTCTCCCTATTTGGTCCCCTTCACAAAGAAACTTCTTCCTCCTCCTAACTCTCCCTTCTTATCTCATTTTTCTCCTTTTTTGAGATAGAGTTTCTTTGCCGGAGAAGGATGAACAATCTCTTCCAATGCAAATACTGCCTCTGAAAACCTGCGGAAGGGTCAGCTATGAGTCAATTTGACTCAATGGAACACAACGACAACAACAGAGATTCTTTGTCCTTTCCTACAGTTCTTTCTACCTAAGATACATTTCTTCTCCTTTTTTGATTTGGATAACTTTTTTCCATTTGTTGCTGTTACTGAGAACATACACTGCAAAGCACACACACCAACCATCTCGACATGAACAATTCCGTCATTGATTAGGGGGTCAGGATTTTCTCTATTTCTTGAATTGTATCTCCCACACACTTCTACAACCTGGCTTCTTTCTTCTCCACTTGAAAACAAAACAAACTAAAAATCCAATCCATTGTCAATATGATTGTTAACCTTCTTAATCCTAGAACCAATCAGATGGTGAACTTTTTATTGTTACTTTTCATCAATGACAATGTAATTTGTGAAACTCCTCCTTGCATGCATACCTTTCCTGTTGCCAAACAGACTTCACATGGTTTTGCTTCCACCTTTTGAAATTCCCCTTTGTGAGCTCCCCTCTTCTGGCATCCCTTAATTCCACATAGTCTGCATCCAGAGCCTCTTTTCTTCCTCTACCGTTGTCCCTGAATGACATCAACCACTCTAACTCTATCTTTATGCCAGACCAAGCTGACCCTCGAGTGGGATTTCAGAGATAATAAATTTCATGGGAGGAGATTGCCCATCCTTCTCCTGTGGAGTAGCTGGTGGATTCTAGCCACGTGACTTCAGGATGGCAGCACCACTCCTTACCAATAAGATATGACCCTCCAGTGTCTCCTAAGATTTTAGTAAGGACACTTCCTTCTGGTTGACCAGAACTCAAACATCTCCCAACCTTATACATGTTCTAGGAATTATTTTGTTTACAGAAGCACTATATCTCAGATTATCTTGCATTAATAAAAAAAGTTTGCATCTTCTATTTTAAACCTCTGACTGCCATCTCCACTTGAATCTTGAATCAGGAAAGACCTTCAGTACCAGTCATCACCTTGTACACTTGTATTTGACACTAGCAGTTTAGGGAGTTCTCATGGCCTAATAGTAAGAAACTGCACTGCAATCCCAAAGGCATGTGGTTCGAATCCACCAGCTGCTCTGTGGGAGAAGACTGGACAATCTCCTCCCATATGATTTACTGTCTCTGAAAACCCATTGGAGGGTCAGCTGTGGGTCAGTTCTGACTTGAGGGTACATAATAACAACATAAAAGTCTAGAATAATCAGGGAGGGATATTTCCTTGGCCCAGCAAAGTGTCAATGAGAAAAGGAGGTAGCATGGCTTCTATGTTCATGACAATGGTTCTTAGATTAAAGCCTTTGTGTTTTTTTTTTTAAGGAGGCCATATCAAGGCAAGTTCTATATCCTTGCCTTGCATGGATGAGAAGGGGGTTGGTAGGTCCTGGAATGCTTTTCACCACATTAGGGCAGCATTTGAAAGTTCAGAAGAAAGTGTGAGAGGGTTTTAAGACTGGCATCTGAACTTGTATCAAGGCACAGAATACAATCAGGAGACAGTTTCTGCAAATTGTATGCTCTTTGTACTTTAAGCTCTAAAACAGTATTCAATACAATACTCAGGGAATTCTTTGTGTGGACTCTGAAGTGCTTTCTTCAGGCAGCTAGCTCCCACCTCGCTTGTACTCTGCCTCTCAAATTCCAGATACCTTACTCACCCAAAAATCCAATTTCTATCTCCCTTTGTAGTCTTGTTATCTCCCTCCTTGTTTTACAATCAGGAAAGTCCCTCCCTGTTGCAGACCGAGGATAAAGTATTTTTACAAGTATTAATAATGAGACAAAAAACCAAGAATGTAGAAGAACCGAGGTGAAGCAAGAGGCGAACAGTTCTCGAACAACTGAAACGAACAGACTCACCAATTCCAGCTTCCCTGTCTGTAGTGAAAATTGCCAGGGAGTAAATCACAAAGAGAATCCAATGCAGGTGAAGCTAAGCTTTTTCTATTGAAACCTTCTGCTTGACTCAGGAGGGAGGGGTTAGCAAATACAATGCAAGAATCCTGGAAACGCTTAAGGATTGCCTTAGTGTCTACCCCTGTAAACGTATAAGGATTGCTTTAGTGCTTCAGGATTAATTCCAGCTGATACCAGCCTCCCTCAGGACCTGAAGTAGCATTCTGTTTATTACAAATATTTAGTATGAAATTTGGCTTCCCAAACCTCTTGACAGAAAGTCAGAATGAATATAAAGTTCAATATCTTTCTTTCCCTCCCCTTTCCCCTTGTGAACCGTAATATTGTGTTATTGTCTAATCCCCCAAAACCAATTGTCCCGTACAACTTGTCCAGTTTTCTAATTGTTAACTGTAAGAAGCTGAGTTCCATCACAATTACTTCATTGCAGTCAAAATCAGAATAAATTTATATAAAATTTACAATATGAAAGTGTTTTTTAAAAAGCAGGTTCTAAGGTCATTAGGTCATAAAAACAACTAGTCTGAAACAATAGCGCAGATTTTCCCCATTTGGGTAAATCACAGAGGTCAGCACTTCCGGAATGCAATGGATGAGCCTCGCCCTGGTCAAACCACCTTCGTGATTGTGGTAGCTCCTCCGTCAGGTAAGTAAGGGGGCACTGACTTTTAAATTTGGTTACACATTAGAATAACCTGAAATACATTTCTCTAGAGTTTCGAATGTAAATGGTCTAAGTTGTTGCTTAGACTTCAAAATTTTTAAGGATCTTCTGGTTACTCTGTTGTGTTGTTGTGTGCCCTTGAGTTGCCTGTGACTCACAGTGACCTATGTACAACAGTTCTGAACCCTGATCTATCCTGAGTCAATTTCATTGTCTCCAATATACCTACCCCAAACACCCTACTCACCGAGTCAATCCACCTCATCCAGGGTCTTCATCTCTTGTGCTATCCCTCCACCCTTCTAAGTATGATGTCCTTCTTTAAGGATTGGTCCCTCCTGGCAACAAGGCCAAAGTGTATGAGATAGAGCTTCAAAATCTTTGCCTCCAAGGAGCAATCTGGTTTCACTCTCTCTAGGATAGACCTTTTAACAGTCCCTAATAAGTTCAATACTCCTCCAGCACTATAACTCAAAGACATTGATTCATCTTCTATCATCCTTAGTCATTGTCCAGCTCTTTCATGGATAACAAGTAATTGCAAAGGCTATGGCTTGGATCAGGTGCACCTTAGTCTCTAGACTGACATCCTTGCTCTTCAGTACTCCGGGAAGGTCCTTGACAGCAGATTTTTCCAATGTAGTTCATCTTTTGATCTCCTGGTTGTTGGTACCAAGAGTGTTGATTGTGGATCCAAGCAAGCTGAAGCTATTAATAATTGCAATCTCCATCTATCATGGTGCTGCCAACTGGCGCAGTAGTGAGATTCTTTGTTTTCTTGATGTTGCACTTCAATCCGTATTAAAGTCCTTGACCTTTTGTAGCAAATGCCTCAGGTCCTCAATTTCAGCAAGCAAGGTTGCGTCATCTGTGCAGCAGAGCTTGAGAACCACTGAGTTGATACACTGAAGTACTTGATGGCTACAATCTCACTTGCAAGTGTTGGGGGAGAGGTGCGAGTGTTTGTGTGCACACACGATTAAACAATTAAACATACAGATACACATGAAGTACACACTCTGCCCACCTCCCTAGATCTTAGGTACCTTAGGAGTTCTTAGGTTTCACTGTTGGGAAAGCACTTCTCAAAAGGACAGCCAAGCAAAGGATAGTTTTCCTGCTAAGGGTGTGCCTAGCCAGTTCTAAGAAAAGAGTAAGGAATGTTCAAGTGGTTGAGCCCCTAGGTACAGCTGCTTGTAGATGGTTAAGGACCTGTATGTCATGGTGTAACCTTTCTACCACCTGCTCATTAGCTTGACTCAGAATGGCTACTGACTGAGTCTTACGAAGCTACATATGTTAGAGATGCCGAAGCTTAGAGAGGAGCTCAACCCTCTTTCCCACCCCCTCCAGTTGCAGATTTTTAGAACAAAGTCGTCACTGACAGTTAATTTGCTCTTAAAAAAAAATCATTGATTCATTTGAGAGACTTCATAGAGTCAAGTGAATTTTCTTCTTCCAGTTTACTGAAAGAGAACTTAAAAAATTAAGGAAGCATAGATTTCTTTTACATAGTCAATTTTAGTAACAGCATCAACAAACCTATAATTTAAGATAGACTCAGTATAAAGAAGAAACCAAGTAAATGAAGAAATTTATTCTCATGATTTTATTTGGTAAACACAGAGAACAAGGAACAATATAACTGATTAAGCTGTAAATGTTCTCAATGAAGCAGAGGAGGTCTAAGGCCAGCCTACAATCTCATCTTCTGATCATAGGAATCCTAGAGACATCAACTGAAATCCTAGGAAGCCACTGTGTACAACAACATGAAAGCTACGTACAGAAGGGCCATTCTAAGTCTATGTCCCATGACACTACATTCAGGATCTTGTCTAAGCTCAATCATCAGTGAATGTTTATAGGGTGCAACTCTCTCTTACTTCACCTCACCTTGGGATTCTTCTTAGCAAAAGGCATCCATTTACTTATTACTTATCAATACTCGGGCAAGTTTGTATCCTCCAAAGGACATCAGTATTGAACGGACCTGGGTTCAAATGCAAGAAGTAGTTATCACTGTCAGGACAGAGTGAAACTTCTTCATAGGTTTTCTAGGATCATCATCTTCAAATGGTCACAACTTTCTCTCAGGGACTGAGTGGTGAGTTCAAAGCACTGACATTTTAGTTAGCAGCTTGGTGTTTTAAACAGCACCACTGGGGCTCATTGCAAATTTGTTCAAACAACTCGTTGCCTTTAGAATCAACTCACAGCTGAACCTCCAGCAGGTTTTCAGAGGCAGGAGATGTCCCGGGAGGAAATGGTTCGTCTTTTTCCTGAGAAGCCACGGGTGGATTGGAACCTCTAGAAGCTTGGCTTCTGAGTTAGCAGTGCAACTCTCTACACTATGCCCAACAGCACGGTGCCTGTTTATTATTGCTGTGAGGACTGAATGCCGTCACTGAATTGAGTGCCAGCCTCCGCTGTCAGTACTTCTCAGGACTCGATCGAAACCGAAACCAAGCCAACTGTCTGTGAGTCAGTTCTGACTCTCGGCTGTGCCCACATGTTACAGTACAGCTGTGCCTTGCAGAGTTTTCAGTGGAAAACTATTTTGGAATTGGATCGTCCAGGTTTTCTTCTGAAGCGCCTCTGAGTGGATTCAACCACCAACTTTTTGTTAATATGTGAGTAAGTAATTGATGTCAGTGCTCTATGTTGTTGTTAATTGCTGTTGACTTCATTCCAGCTTGGACACTTCAGCGCACTATACACAGTACCCGGTAGCGCACGCATTTATCTGGTAGCTGGTGTTCCCTTTCCTGTCTGACATCCACAACCAAATCAACTGGACCAAGTTCCAAGTCCACTCGCTTCTCCTCCATCATGCTGATACAAATATAACCAACCTACTATCTTATCAAAGACTGTCAGTATTCGTTTCTTCTTCTTTGGTTCTCTCCTGACTCTGTTTTCTATTTGGTTAAACTGAGCTGCTCCTTGGAGGCAAGGATTCTGAGGCTTCATTTGACATACAGCATACGTGTTGTAAGGAGGGACCAGTCCTTGGAGAAGGACATCATGCTTGGGAGGGCGGAAGGACAGCGCAGGAGGGGAAGACCCTCTATGAGGTGGATTGATTCAGTGACTGGGGTAACCGGGATGGGCATATTGGAAACAGTGTGATTGGCACAGGACAGAGCAGAGTTTAGGGCTGTTGTACATAGGGTCGCTATGAGTCACAAACGACTCGACGGCACATAACAAGAACATGATGGCTGGGTGGTAAGGAATTGCACGACCAACACAATGGCATTTGACTCTATCAGTGGCTCTGTGATGGAGCAATGAACAGTCTCCTTCCTTGCCATTTTCTGCTTCTGAAAACTTCTGTAGGGTCAGCCATAAGTCCGTTTCCTCCATAAAAACAGCATCAAGTTCTTCTTTTAGCTATTGTTTAGCTAAAAATTACAGAATTCCTTGTATTTGATAAATGTAATTATCACTCAATCTGGATGTTTCAAATGGTCTAACTGAAAAAAGGTGTGCCTTAGCTAAGTTATAGCCTTGTCAGAAGCTTCATAAACATGTGAAAGTTGATCAAAGAAGAACAGACGCCTTTGAATTGTGAGTACTTAATATACTAGGGACTGCCAAAAGAACAAACAAAAAACAACTATGAGATATCATCTCACCCCAGTCAGAATAGCAAAATTTAACAGAACAGCAAGCAACAAATGCTGGCGAGGTTGTGGAAAAACTGGAACCCTTATTCACTGTTGGTGGAAGTGTAAAATGGTGCAACCACTGTGGAAGGCAATGTGGTGCTTTCTCAAAATGTTGCAAATAGAGATACCATTTGACCCAGCAATTCCACTACTGGGAATATACCCCAAAGAGACCATAACTGCCACCCAAGCAGATATACGTACACCCATGTTTATCATGGCTTTGTTCACAATAGCAAGGAGCTGGAAACAACCTAGGTGCCCATCAACAAATGAATGGATAGAGAAGCTGTGGTATATTCACACAAAGGAATACTACACTGCATTGAAAAACAAAGAACTCATAAAATGTTATTCAAAAGGGGTGACCCTAGGGGAGCTCTGGTGGCCTAGTGGCAAGGAGCTGCAACTACAATCCCAGAGGCGAACGGTTCGAATCCACCAGATGCTCTGCCGGGGAAGGAGGGATAATCTCCTCCTGTACCAGTCAGATCTGATTTGACGGTACATGCACACAAAAATAATAAAATAAAATAAAATAAAAAAATTTAAAAAAAAAAGGGGTGACCCTGGAGGATGTTATACTGAGTGAAGTATCTCAGTCACAAAAGGACAAATACTGCATGGTGCTACTGTTGTAAAACAGGACTGACCTTGGGGTTGGGGGGAGACTGAGAAAGGTGGGATAAATAATGTATATTGCATTGAAACAGATGAGGGAGAAAACTGTTTAAAAAGGGATATGTGATTAGGTATTATTATCATGACAGGAGTCCAGAGTGAAGGCTGCATAGTGGAGTAGACCTGGAGGGAGTGATTGTATAACAATGAAAGAATTTTTCTTTTACTTTTCATTTTTCTATTTTTTTATTTTTATTTTTATTTTAAATTTTTTTTATTATTTTTTATTATTTTGTGTGCGTATACCGTCAAATCAGATCTGACTGGTACAGGAGGATATTGCGCCTCCTTCTCCGGCAGAGCATCTGGTGGATTCGAACCGTGTTCCTCTGGGATTGCAGTGCAGCTTCTTGCCACTAGGCCACCAGAGCTTCCCTTTCTTTTACTTTTCAAAGAAAAGAGCAAATTGGGGAGAGGGCAGGGTGAGCAGAGAGAAAAGTACAACAATGAATGAATGGAAATCCTCAGTCTCTGTAAACTTTAATTAAAATTAATAATAAAAATTCTTTTTTAAAAAAAAGAACAAACAAATCTATTTTAACAATATAGCCAGTGTGCTCATTAAAGGCAAGGACAGGGAAACTCCATCTCAAACACAATATTGAGCATGTTTTCAGGAGGTACCAGTCCTTGGTAGAATACCTGATACTTGGAAAAACAAAGGGCCAGTAGAAAAAGAGGCAGACCCTCCATGAGATGGACTTACTGACACAGGGGTTGCAGCAATGGGTTTGAGATTACAAGGACGGCAAAGGATCATGTAGGGTTTGAACTGGAGATAAGGTGATAGCATTTAACATCCACAAGAAAAGAAACTCTAAAGATCTTTGAGTCATCAGAGACATGAAACCTATTTCAGTAATGTCGCCTTCTATATGGAAATTGCATCAAGTTGCCGTTTCTGTACGTTAGTCAGTTGTCACTGTTTGGTTTGTTTTTTTTTATTTTATGCTGATTTATTTACAAAGTTAGAATGCATTGTTTTTCACAGAAGATCTTCCTTCATCCGCACACACATCAAATTGTGTGACCCTATGATTAACATCCCAGCTGTCACTTTTTAATGTTTGGCTTGTAGATTTCCCTGGGACTTTGTATGATATTCTTCATTGAATATCCTTTATTTTGAACTATTTTAAACAAAGCAGTGTCATCTGCTGTGGTAAATAGAATTAAGGTTAATCCACTGGCATTTTAATCTTTGCTTTAGTTTCTTAAAAAGAATGTGAAGCATGTGCTATTCCTGTCTTAGAAGATTTTTAGTAGATTTATTGGCTATTGGTACAATCCACTTCTATCATTCTTGATAATGACAATAATATAAAAAGATTTTTAAAAGTATTTCACATAATATTCAATACACATAAAATAGTACAACATACTAAGGGAGCTCTCGTGGCCTAGTGGTAAGAGGCTGTGCTGCAATCCCAAAGGCACACGGTTTGAATCCACCAATGGCTCCACAGAAGAAAGATGGGCCATCTCTTCCCAAGCAATTGATTGTCTCTGAAAACCCACTGGAGGGTTAGCTATGAGTCAGATCTGACTCGGTGATATGCAACAACAACAATAACAACGTAATGAATGGTTAAAGATTGTTAGTCTTAGAGACAAAGCCTTTCCCAGTGAAATACAGGAATCAAGAAGAAACCAGCTGATAAATTCACTCTATGAACAACAGATCTGAGCTCTGTCCTGTCTGGTGCTATCATCACCATCTCTGACACACTTGAGTCCATTGCTGCAGTCACTGGGTCAACCTATCTCATTAAGTGTCTTCCTCTCTTTTACTTACCATCCACCTTTCCAAGCATTTCCTCTTCAAGGAATAGCCTCTCCTAGCAACATGTCCAAAGTACCTGATATATCCCAGGCATTGCACTAACGGCACCAGCTTAACAATATTGCATGAAGCTTTGATGTTGGTGATATTGGGTTTGTTTGTTTTTTTCATAATCAAAATAAAGGTTTTTCTCTTTTATCCTGGAAATGACTTCAAATAGGAGTTAACCAGAAGACAACAAAAGGTCTGGCACTGCATGTCTTTCAAAAACAGCTATTTCACTTGATGATAACAAGTCTTGGAAATTTTTATTAAAGGTTCATGAGTCTCCTAGAATAAATAAAGGTCCTATCTTCCTGTAATGATAACATCCCGTGAAGAGGGTCAAATAGCTCTCTAGTAGGCCAGGAACATTTATTAAAAACAAGCAAGCAACCAGGACAGATGCAAAATTTCCAAATGTTTATTTTGCTAATAAGAGCATTCAGAAACATATGCAAATTATTATTACCATATTTTCATAATATAAAGGACATTTTAACCCCAATATAAAGCAAATTATTTCAAAATTCTAAAACTCTGTTATAAACTCACTTACAAAAAATGTATCACATATTCTTATATTCTTCATTTCACTATGGACCTATGAAATGTAACTAGAATACTACACTGGGAAATGACTGAACTAAATCAAATGCTAACCCCCCCAAAAATTTATATACTATATCCTGAGACAATAGTCCTTCATTCATCACATTAGCTGTAGTTGCTACTGACTTCTAACTGAATCCCCAATGGGTTTCTGAGGAGATAAATTGCTCTTGTGGCTTGGAGGTAAGGAGTTGTCTTGTCAGTACAAAGCACTCAATTCAAATCCACCAGTTGCTCTGAAGGAGAAAGATGGGCAGTTTCCTCCTCCCCAAAAACTGACAGCTTGTGAAAACCCACTGAAGGATCAAACCTGAGCCAATTTTGACTCCACAGTGCAAAACCACAACAAAAACCACTGAAGGAGATTGCCCATCTGACTCCCTCGGAGCTGCTAGTGGATTTCAACAACCAGAGATGTTCTGCCTTTTGGTCAGAAAACAGTCAGTATGGACTAAGGCACAGAGCTTCCTCTGTGGCCTTTGGTCACTCTTTTAACCTCTAAGTCACTACCATGAGACTACTTTCACTCAAACACTAGACAAGACTTTCAGGGGGGAAATGCCACCAGGGAGATATGTACTCCCTGTAACAACCAACCATATCTGTTCACGGGGTACATTTACTCAAGGATACAGTTCACCAGACAGAAAAGGGGAGCCAAGAAGAACACATGAAACAGTACGCAGAGGGAGGAAATGGGAAGAGGGCTAGTGAATTCTGGAGGTTACAGTCAATTCAATGCATCAAAACGGGTATGAATTACAAACCCAAAACCTAATATGGTCTGTAAACTTCCACCCAAGTGAATATATATATTATATAATTATATAAATATATATATTTTCAGTTTTTAAATGTAAGCCTTAAACAACATGTAAAAAAGTAAATATAATTCATAGTATATTTAAATAATCTAAAACATTTTAGTGGTTTATAAAGAAAGAAAAGAAATTATGTGAGTCTAGGCTACAACATTTCTTTTTAAACTGTATTATTTTCTCTCTTCATCAATACTTCCAGAATACAAGCTCCATGAAAGCAGAAATCATTCACATTTATTTTTTTGTTTATTACTAAATGTTTATAAAGAGCCTACCTTATAGTATGTGCTTCATAAATATTTCCTGAACAAAGGAATTTTTCATGTGTCTAAATGAGATTTTTAAAATAAATTTTCTTTTCACATTTTTACTTGTTCTATATAATTTGCTCGTTTTCAATTATTCAAGTTTATTTGCTACAGGAGCAGCAAATTTTTAGGTGACATAATTATATATTCAGATAAAGTGTATTGACAATATATTAAGTGCAGTGTGAAAGAATGGTTTACAGAAGATAAAAAGAAGGGTTTTTGCTATTCCTTAAAGATAATTCCAAAACTAACTCCTTTTAAAATATTAATGAATCAGAAGTGATTTCTTTGGAAGAAATCACTTTAAAAAGGGCCAATATTGTATTAATATTATTTTGATTCTTCCTATTTTACTAATAGCAATATGAGTATATTTTTATTTACACTATATTACCATTTTTTTTCTTTATAACTAACGTTGTTATTGCTGTGTACCAAAGAGTAGGAACCAACCCATAGTTGACCCTCCGATGATTTTTCAGATGCAGTTAATCACATAGGAAGAGATTGTCCATCTCTCTCCCACATTCTTTACTGTAGAAAAAAAAAATTGATACTGCAGAATATGAAACTATTTTAGAATTTGAAATTGTTGTAACTGTGGAATGTGTAAGTAATAGAAGTACAGCTTCTACATTAGGGAATAATTCCTCTTCTAATTATATTCTACTTTGTGGAATAATTTCTCTTCTAATTATATCAACTATGCGGATGACACAACGCTGCTTGCTGAAACTGAGGAGGACCTCAAGCGCCTGCTGCAGAGTGTCAAGGACTGCAGCCTACAATATGGATTGAGGCTCAATGTCAAGAAGACAAAGATTCTCACCACTGGACCAATTGGCAGCATCAGGATGGATGGTGAAGAGATTGAGATTGTACACAGCTTTAGTTTGCTTGGCTCCATAGTCAACAGTCTTGGCACCAGCAGCCAGGAAATTAAAAGGCGCATTGCCATGGGAAAGTCTGCTGTTAGGGACCTCTCCAAAGTGCTGAAGAGCAATGGTATCTCTTTGGAGAGTAAGGTGCATCTGATACAGGCCATGGTCTTCGCAATCACCTGTTATGCATCAGAGAGTTGGACAATGACCAAGGAGGATAGAAGGAGAATTGATGCCTTTGAGCTGTGGTGCTGGGGAAGAGTACTGAGAATACCATGGACTGCTAGGAAAACAAACAGATTTGTCCTGGAGAGGGTTAAACCGGGTGGCTCCTTGGAGGCAAGGATTCTGAGGCTCTGTCTAACATACTTTGGACATGTTGTGGGGAGAGACCGGTCCTTGGAGAGGGACATCATGCTTGGGAGGGTGGAGGGACAGTGCAGGAGAGGAAGGCCCTCTATGAGGTGGATTGATTCAGTGACTGGGATAATTGGGACGGGAGTGTCAGAGACATTGCAATTGGCACAGGACAGAGCGGAGTTTACGGCTGTTGTACATAGGGTCGCTATGAGTCGCAGGCGACTCAACGGCACCTAACAACAACAAACAACAATTATTCAAAAGAGGTGAGGTGATTAGCAGCAGCACAGTGGATCCTTTGAAAATTTATGTGAAAAGTTTCAAAGGTAATTCTGTTGTTGTTGTTGTTAGGTGCTGTCCAGTTGACTACAGTCCATGACCCTATGAATACCCTGTAGACACCATACCCTAATCTGTGCCAGTGTCACGAACTCTGGCATTGTGGTCACCTATACCATTGAGGGTCTTCCTCTCTTCCTCTTTTTTATTGAACCTCTATCCTTCGCAGCATGGTAGCTTTTTTCTGAGAACAGACCTCTCTTGGCTCCACGGTCAAAGCATGTGAGATGAAGTTTTATCATTCTCACCTTAAAGAGCACATTGGTTGCATTTCCTCCAGGACAGATTTGTTTGCTCTTTGGCAGTCTATGGGATATTCAATGCTCTCCATCTGTCTGTACCACTTGTCTGTCACCACCGCGCATCTGTCAGTTTTGAGATGCTGGAAGCTGTGTCACTGGTATTTCAAATACAGCAGGGTCACTTATAGTGGATGGGCTTCAGAGGAGCTTCTAGACAAAGAGTCAGGACTGGCTCTCCACCTCTGAGTTAATGTTGTTATTGATTGTCTTCGAGTCGAGCATGACTCATAGCAACTCTATGAACAAAAGACCTGAAGCCTTTCTATAACTATCATCATTTATCAAAGTTCATAGAGTTAGGTCCTCAAAAATCCTGTGAATAACATTGGAATATTGCTTGGACTAGTGCTGGGATATGAACAATGGGGGTACTCAAAATATGACAGATAAAGAATTGTTTTTCAAAGAACAGCTGGAGTAAAACTTTCATCAAATGAAGGCTCCTCCTTTGCTGATGTGATGAGATTCAAAATGAGATGCCACTGTGTTGTTGAATGTTGGGGAGGAAGGGAGGGCTTCTGGCCAGATTGCCTAAGCTCGGGATAAGTGCAAGCTTCCCAATGGCCTCTAATACAGGGTAGAGAAGTCTCCCTTGTGTTTGGCTGTCCCAACTTGAGAAAGCTCACCACCTAGGAAGATGGCTGCCATATCTGTTGAGCTGGAAATGGTCTGCATGAGGCTGAGGTTCTCCTAACCAATCCACATGTCCCATGTCTGTAAGGCCACCGTATACGGTCTTCCTGTGTATGTAAGTGCAGTGCAGTCCCAATAAAATTGAGCTGGATTGACTCTCTGATCCTCTCCTGGAGTGGTGTATCTCCATCATGCTTACCCCCATCAGGGTATCGCTGTTAAGTTGCTGGTGAACTGACAGTGACACCACTGGATGACTTCCAGTCACCACTTCAAATATTTCTTCCAGGATCATGTTTTTTTAAAAACAAACTTATTGGGAATGGTTCTCTCTTCTTTCATTAAACCATGCTCCTTTTACTACTATCTCAGTTCTGAGATGTCAGTCCTTTTCCTGCTAGTCTTTCTCTTCCAACACTATTTGGTCCCCTGAGTTCACAGCTCCAGGGCAGTGCTTGTAACTCAAACTGAAGGGAATGTAGTCTGAAGGGAGTTGTGATGCTAATACAAACATGTCACCTCGCTGGCAATTCAAATCCAATAGTTTTTGTCTCCTTCAGTGTGACTTACAGCCTCTGAAAACTGCTGGAGGGTCAGCCATGAATTGGTTCTTACTCAATGCCAATGAGTTGAGTTGTTAAATTGATTCAAGAATTAATTCATTGCCATCCCATGGATTTCAACAGATGCCTAAATGACTAACAGCTCCTTCTGGGAAACTCCAGCCAAAGGTCCTTTCACATAGAATACTCCTTGAAGTTCTAACTCTCTAGAGAGGACAGCCTGATGGTCTACACAGAGGGTCAGTCAGTCCAGGATTGGCCTTGGTTTGGATTGCAGATTCATGTTCAAGGAACATGATCCTTATTATAAAACCTTGCAGTTCTTAGCTGTGTGAGCACAATTTGGGTTAGCCCGCTTAGTGTTCACCAAGAAGGACGATGTCACTGGTTCAACAGAACCCAGAGTTATCCTCTCAGTCATTTGACCAGAATGCAAAACAGCAAGAGAGCAGCCTCTTACAGATCCTTCAGGCCATTTCCTCGCTTGCTTGGAAATGTGGTAAAACTCATTTGCTGCCTTTGAGCTGCAGTGACGTGTGATTGCACAATGTAGAAGCAGTGGATCACATAACTCTAAACATCTAGAGCTGCAAAGCTGTACAAAAGCATTGACACCCTTCCCCTGAGCTCAGACAAGACCACACCTGAAGCGGTACCTCCAAACCAGGGAAATCCAGCCAGAACTCAAGGAAGGAGAGAGTGGCAGCTCCCTTTAATTTCCTCAGTCAATCATTTCAAGGTTTCAGAGGTTCCAACGAGACAAACTCAAGTTATCAGCGCACGTGGTAGCAGCTGTCAGGGACATGTCAAAAGATATGTCACATTAGCAAAATTGGCTCTCAAAGATCTTTTTAAAGTGCTAAGAAACAAGGATTTTGGTTTAAGATGCCATGTTGTTGTTGTTGTTATGTGCCGTTAAGCCGTAGGTGACTCATAGCGACCCTGTGAACGAAAGACTTGAGCACCTGTATAACTGTCATCCTTTCTCCAGGTTCATAGGGTTTCTGGAGGCAAGCTATTTTGGAAGTGGATGCCAAGTTAAGCCTTAGTGTTTTCAATTTCTTCAAGTGCTTGTGAAAGCTGCACAATTAACAAGAAGCTCAAAGAAGAGCCACTGCCTTTGAATTATTGTACAGGGGAAGAGGATCGGCTATTCTATGGATTGCCTGAAGAACCTATCTGTCGTGACCATGTCTGTCTTGGAAAAACTACTCTTTAGAAGCAAGAATATGGAACTTTGCATCACATATATGCTTTGGGCGTCTTGTCAGAAGACACCATTCATTAGAAAAAGACACCATGCAGGGCAAAGTAGACTTAGACTAGTTTCTCCTGGCCTTTCCTCTTGTATTTCTACTCAAAATGTCCAAAACTTGAGATAAATGGTAATCAAAATCTTTGGTTTTTCCACGAAAATGCTCACTATTCTTAAAAAAGATGTCAGAACCGTATATAAACAGTGTTAACTATATAATCATTGGTTTCATGAATAATAAAGATCCCATACTGACACACCTCACCCTGCTAGAGAGGAGGTTGCAATCAGTGAATTAATAAGAGAGGTCAAATCATGTTGAATTGTGGTGTTGGCAAAGACTTGACCACAGCCTGCCAAAAGAACAAACAAAAACGCATCTGTCTTGAAAGCAGTGCAACCAGAATGCTCCTTAAATGCAAAGGTAGTGACAGTTTGTGTCACTTCCTGTGGAGAGAGGCATAGTGTTGGGAAAGGTAAAGGGTTAAAGAGAGAGGAAGACCCTCGAAGAGATGGATTGACTCAGTGACCGCCACGGGTGGGCTCTAGCACATCAGAGAGAGAGGACACAGCTGGATGGGGCAAGGTTCAACCCTCTCGTTCTTCGGCTCACTATGAGTCCTAGTTAATTGGATGGCCTCTAACAACAACAGATACAAATAAGCTTCACATTATTTGTCGTTCTCTGCAGATTGGTAAATTGTATTACCCTGGGGTTCGTTATCATTTGTGCACCCCAGAAATCCACGACAACAACAAATTGCTTAAAGAATCTATTTCCTTTAAAATGGATTTTTAAATTATAAAATAATTCTTTTCAATAATAATTTTCAAACAAAATTATAGGCTCTGTTGCATGGGGTGACTACAAAAATGCAACGTCGAAACCTGCTTTCTCACAGAAACACCTTTTTCAGGATCGCATTCTCAATTTCTGCACGTGCCTTCTAAGCACATCATGTATTTTCTAAGAGGATTTGGTACTACTTGCATTTTGTAGGTGAAGTAACAAATCAAAACTAATAGTTTTTTAACATTGATTTTCTAGTATCCTAATTTCTAGGCTAGTGATTTCCCTTCAAGACGAGATGATACTGCCTCCTTTCCCAGCATGATTTGTTTCCCTAAAACCTCTTTTATTGCCATGATTCTAATTCCCATCCAAAGGCCACTCAGTCTTGCCTCTTTGTATCCATAAAAATTCCATTCTGATCCTTTGTTATTGTGTGTGGTCTAAAGAACAAGATGAACTCTTCAGAGAGCTCTAAGCAGGGTTCTGAGTTTGCCTGAAGGCAAATTAGAAGCTTGTTGATCTTGAACGTCAAGGAAAATCTGCGTGTTTTCAGCTCACAACAGTTTTCTGTGAAGCTAGTGCAAGGACCTATTGTATTTCTACAAGGACTTATCAGAGAAGTGGTAAGAAAAGCTAAGAATTAGAAGGCAGACAAATCCTGCCAAAAGTCAAACCATGCCTACTGCATGAATAATTTCTTTTACAATAATGAGTGCTCAGTAGATGCTTTGCAATCCCACAGGCATGAGGTTCGAATCCACCAGATGTTCAGCGGGAGAAGGATGAACAATTTCCTTCTGTGTGATTTAACTGCCTCTGAAAACTCACTGAAGGGTCAGCTATGGGTTTGGAATCCGTGGCAGACACCAACAATAGTTCCTGCAAGGCTAAGATTGTTTCAAATTCACTTCCTTTGGTTGTCTATGGTATTTTAATTCTTTTTCACCAACCCCACTCAAAGGAAGCAATTCTCCTTCAATCTTCCTTATCCATCATCCAGGTTATCTAATGAAATTACAAGTTCCCTTACAAAAAAAAAGAAGAGAAGAAATCTCAGCTACAAAGAAAGAAAAAGAAGGAAATAGATTGAAAAAGTAAAATAGAGATTTGAAGATTCTACATAATCCAGGGTGTTTTCAATTTTTCAAATGCATGTGAAAGTCAGAAAACAAGTAAGGAAGACTAAGTAAGAATGTCTGCCTTTGACTTGGGATGTTGGTGAACAGTATGGAATCTATCATGGACTTCCAAAAGAATAAACAAATGTGTGTTGGAAGAATGAAGCCAGAAAACTCTAAAAAAGGAAAAAAAAATTGAGACATCACCTCAGATACTTTAGGCATATTGTCAGGAGTAGTCAGTGATTAGAATGAGGGAGGAAGCTTGGAAAAGTGGTGGTTTGAAGAAGAAGACCCTCAACGTGATGGGTTGAAACAAGGACTGCACCCATGGGCTTTTAGCACAGCAGAGGTTGTGAGGATGGCATCGGCTGGAACAAGATTTCCATGTGCTGTACACAGGGTCCTACAGCTTGACATCATCTTGACAACAGTGACACTAGTGGCCTTGCAGATGGCTGAAATGTCCATGAAGAGAGGACTAGAACGAATGTCAGTAGTCACTAGAGCTGAAAAGGCAACGAAACAGCAGTCCTGCAGACCCCTGGATGGTGACCCAAAAGATACTGATTTTGAACTCTAAAAGTCATTTGAAACCACCCAGTTTGTGCTAATCTATTATGGTAGCGTCAGGAAATTTATATAATACCACTGCATCCATGTTCACCAGGGGTTCTGTTAGAGAGAGAGTAGGTAACTATTTCTCAACTCTAGAAACACAGTAGAATCTCCTAGAAAAGTGTTTCAATTACTCAGATGTGGACTTCACACATAGATTCAGATTTACTTGCGTGAGGACGGGATGTTAGTATTTAGAAAATGGTCCCAAGCACTCTGATCTGGGAGTCACTAGACCAGATGGCTCCAAAGCTAGCATGCTTTGCTCCTTTATTTCCTCTACATCCCTCAAGTGAACTGCTTCAATATGGGAGGGAAGAGTCTCCAAGGAAAAGCCAAGGGAAAGACAGAGTAGTGGGTGAGAGAGTCAGAGACACACCACTGTAATTTCTAGCACCTCCTCTTGGCATTGAATGTCCTTCCTCCTCTGTTGTGGTTATTGTTAGGTGTCATCAAGTCAACTATGACTCATAGTGACCCTGTGAACAACAGGTCTGAACCCTGCCCTGTCCTGTGCCGTCCTCGTCTCTGACAAGCTTGAGCCCACTGCATCGGTCACTATGTCCCTCCATCTCATTGAAAGTCTTCCTCTCTTTCACTGCCCCGCCCCCTTTCCAAGCAGGACGTCCCTTTCCAAAGAATGGCCCTTTCTAACAATATGCTCAAAGTATGTGAGATGAAGCTTCACCATCCTTGCCTCCAAGAACTACTCTGGTTGCACTTTCTCTAAGATATTCTTTGGCAGTTCGTGGAAATATTCTGCACTCTTCTCTAACACCATAGCTAAAAGGTATCAATTCTTCGCTCACATATATTCATTGCCCAGGTCTCAGGTGCATAGTAGGTGATTGAGAAAACTCTGACTTGAATTGACAATGAGGAAGTACTTTAGAAGTACATGATTTTCAAAGGCTATGTGGTGCAGTAGCTAAAGAATTTGACTGCTAACCAAGATGTCAGCGGTTCAACCCATCAGAGGCTTGATGGCATAAAGATGTAGCAATCTGCTTCCGTCAAGATGGTTTTTGTTGTTGCTGCCCTTGGGTAGCTCCAACTCATAGTAACCTCACGTGCAACAGAAGAGAATGAGACGCTCCCTCATTCTACACCAGGCTCACAATTTCTGCTGTACGAGGATCTTCCTCTCATTTCCCCTGTAAATAGCAGTTGAATGTTATTAACCTTGGAATTTTATTAACCTGTTATGACCTTGGAAACCCTACGAGCAATTCTGCTTTGCCCCACAGTGTAGCTATGAGTCATGATTGAAAACAGTATGTTGGTGTGGTTTTTTTTTTTTTTATTATTATTTTGTTTTCCAGTATATTCTTAGAGGTCTCTTTACTTCCATCTTTGGCAAAATTAAAACCAAAGGACAAGCAAGAATTCAAAAGAGTCCATTTTATAATGATTCATTCATACAATAATAATTAGATGTAAGTTTTAGGCCATTCAACATCCAGCCATTGTGAACAGATATGGACACATTCTGAGCACCAGGCATTATTCTAGGTGCCTAAGTTCCAATAGTAAACAGAATCCAAAGGCCCTTGTACTCCCCCTGAGTGCTAATGAGAAACATGTCGTAATGAAAAAATAAATCAGCAGTTAGGGATAGAAAAGTGGAGTGAAGAAGATGTTTTATTTGGTCAGAGAAAGGCTCCCTGAGGAGTTATCTGAACAAAGCTGTGGAGATTGAGGGGGAAGCGTAGGCATCTATCTGGCTCAAGAACTTCCCAGGCAAGGAGAATAGCAAACACTGAGGCCACTTAAAACAAAGAAATCTAGACTAGCATCTTTTCTCAAAGTTTGATTTCTTTTTTTTTTCTTTTCTTTTTTTTTTCTATAATTATATTTTATTAATTTTCATAAACATTTACAGAGATTTTGGGTTTCCATTCATTCATTGTTACACTATTCTCTTTACCCTCCTCCCAGTTTGTTCTTGTCCAAATGCCACAGTGCTTGTCAAAGCCAGTTCTGATTAATCTCCTTTGTCAGTGTATCCTTTGCCATTCCCTATCACTCCTCCCTGAGAGAGACTTCACCCTGAGTCATAAGGAAAAGGGGACGGCGTATTCTCTTAGCTACTTCCTGCTGAAAAGGGATGCTGTGGGTTTCAGGGTGAAGATCTTCTCTCACTACTCTAAAGGGCCCCTTTGGCAGTAGGAAACACATAGACTATTATGGAGATTGATTTTGGAATTCAGATGCACTCTTATTGATTGTGCTTGGCTGTACATGTACATATCCTTCAAGATGTATCATGGGGGTGTTGCAACCTAGAAGACACAAATTTGACTAACAAGTTATAAGTACATGAGTCCAAAAATTATGGAAAAGTAAAAGAAAAGATTCTTTCATTGTTTTACAAACCCTCCCCCAGGTCCCCTCCACCATGCAGCCCTCGCTTTAGTCTCAAAGTTTGATTTCTTGATCAAAGCATCAGTTGTAGTCTCTGCTTTCTTCTTTTTCTGATATAGCTGAAGATGGGAAAGATGAGAGTCTAACTCTTTGTGGGGGTGGGGGAAAGATACTGTTGAGGGGAAGGATTGAGTCTATCAATAGACTTCTTCTTCACCCTTTTCTATCAATAAAGAGAACCATTTCAAGCAAATATCTCCAAAGTCAAAGTGAAGCCATTGTGAGGCTTCAATCCGTCCAGAGGGCAAATTCCTGGACAAGCAGCTCAGTGAAGGAAGGGCTGGAGAAGCCGCTGGGCTGCGTGCTGATTGCCAGCGCTGCGAGGGGCTCTCACTCTTATCATTTCTGGACTGGCCCCCTTTCCAGTTCGGGACCACAGCTGCTAAGAATAAAGTGATGTCTGTTTAACTGGCAGAAAGCACAATGGCCCACTCACACCATCAATGGGAATCATTGTTCAAAAAATATTGCCATTGAGGGTTTTTTAAATGCTAATGGAACTAATTTCTCTTTCAAAGCTGATTTTCATCCAGTTTCTTTTTTTAAAGTGGAAGAGTTTGGGGTGGTTTTTATTATTTTTTTTTTTCCCACTGCAGTGGACCAAAAACATTTCTCATTAAAATATAGGCTCTGTATGTTTAAAAATGCCACAGAACCACTGATGCTCTCTTAACTGTTGTGTATTGTTGAGTCAGATCTAACCCACAGCTGACCCTCCCATGGGTTTTCAGAAGCAGTTAATCCCACAGGAGGAGACTGCCTTCCCCTACTGAGGAGCTGGTGGGTTTGAACCATGTGCTTTTGAGATTAGAGCATAGTTTCTTACCACTAGGCCATCAGCGCTCCCTGTCTATTTAACCAATTCGTTATAGAGGAGGATGTGGCACAGTGAGGCTGAGTAACTTGCCTGAAGCAACACTACTAAGGGACGGTAGAACTGGAACTAGAGACCCATCCTTCACTCATTACCCAACCCTCTGTCCGTTATATCAGTCTGTCATTAACCATGACATTTTCCCACTGTTAAATCAGTTGTCCTTTTGTAGGCTCATTCATGGAAACCCTGTGTGTGTGAAAGAAGAACTTTATCATATATTCAATGATTGGTTTTCAAAAGGAGATTACCAAGCCTTCCTTCTTGGGTTGATTTGAACTTGCAATCTGAGAAGTAGAGAGTGTTAAGTTTTTGTATCAACCAGAGTCTTGCTGACGTCAGATGCATCTTGGCAGAAATCAAAGAATACTAGAAAGAGGTTTACTTGTGTATTATTGACAATGAAAATCCCAGAACACTTTATTATGCTCATGTGAAACCTATACATACACCAAGAAGTAGTTGTCAGAATAGAGCAAGGGAACACTGCATGATTTCAAATCCGGAGACACGTGTATCAGGACTGCATCCTTTCTCCATACCTATTCAATCTGTATGCTCAGCAAATAATTTGAAAAGCTGATCTATATGAAGAAGAATGCGGCATCAGGATTGTAGGGAGACTCATCAACAACCCGCATTATGCAAATGACACACTTTGTAAGGAGAAAGGGAAAAAAGATTTTAAGCACTTACTGCAGTAGATTAAAGACTATAGCCTTTAGTAAGGATTCCATCTCAATATCAAGAATACAGAAATCCTCACCACCGGACCAATAGACAGAATCATGATTGATGGAGAAAAGACTGAAGTTTTTATTGTCTTCATTTTACTTGGGTTTCCAACCAACACCTATAGCACTCAAGGAAACCAAAGGCACACAGCATTGGGAAAATCTGCTGTCAAAGACCTCTTTAAAGTGCTAAAGAGCAAGGATGTTGGTTTAAAGGCTAAGGTGCACCTGGTCTAAGCCCTGGTATGTTCAATTGTCTCCTTTGTATCTGAAAGTTAGATAATGAAGAAAAAAAAATTAAAAAGAAAGAAAATTGGACAATGAAAAAAGGGAGACAAAAGAATCAATGCCTTTGAACTGTGCTGTTCAAGGAGTGAAGAGTATTGAATATGCCATGGCCTGCATTGTTGTTGTTGTTGTTATGTGCCATCGAGTTTTCTGCAACTCATAGCGATCTTGTGTACAAGAGCCCTAAACCCTGCTCTATCCTGTGCCAATTTCATTGTATCCAACACACCTACTCCCATTACCCCAGTCACTGAGTCAATCCATCTCATAGAAGGTCTTCCTCTCCTGTTCTGTCCCTCCACCCTCCCAAGCATGACGTCGCTCTCCAAGGACTGGTCCCTCCTTGCAACATGTCCAAAGTATGTCAGACGAAGCCTCAGAATCCTTGCCTCCAAGGAGCAGCCTGGCTTCACCCTCTCCAGGACAAACCTGTTTGTTCTCCTAGCAGTCCATGGTACATTCAATACACTTCTCCAGCACCACAGCACAAAGCCATCAATTCTCCTTATATCAACCCTAGTCATTGTCCAGCTCTCTGATGCATAGCAAGTGATTGCAAAGACCATCTGTCTTGGAGAAAGTGCAACCAAGGTGTGCTCTTAGAGGCAAGGATGGTGACACTTCATCTTACTGAGTATGGTGTGAGGAGAGGTCAGTCCTTGGAAAAAAGACAGTATGCCTGGAAAGGTGGATGGTCAGAGAAGGAGAAGACTCTCAACAAGGTATAATGATATAGTGACTGTAACAATGGGCTGGAGATTTTCAGAGGGTGTGAGTATTCCCCGGGACAGGGCAAACCTCTACGGTGTCGTTCCTAGGGACAGTATAAGTCGTAGTTGACTTGATGGAAGCTAACAACAATAGTACTGTCTCCTTTTTGCCATTGAAAGATGCCAGACAAACATGTGGACCCCACAATTTTTCTTAGCACTCAAATTTGAAGTCCAGTAAGTCTCACGGTCTTTCTTTTGAGTCAATACTGTGCTTTCCACTCAAAAGGAGGAAATTGTTGTATACTGTCCCACCTGGAGGAGTCAGAGGAATGCTGTCTTTCAGATAGGCATGTTACTTCATGCAGCATGCTCTGTGGTTTGTGTGGACTTCAGATCTCAAAAGTGAAAGAATTTAGAGGTGCTTTCCATTCAGGTGACCTGATCAGTGGTTTGTTGCAGGTAAACCTTCCTTCCAGATAGCTGCTGTTGTGTCAGCCTTCGAAATGCACACAATGAGCCTCTTTTTATAAGTAAATCCCTCTCACATTCTCTGAAGGTGGTAATCATCAAAGCTAGGACCCTGCCTGCTGACCTGTACTCTGTCTCCCCAGACACCTCTAGAAGGCTGACCTACAAACCAGGCTTGTCTCTGCAAGTACATGAACTGATGTACTTGCAATTTCTCTTTCTCTTGCTTTATATATAAAGGAGCTCTAGTGGCCTAATGGTAAGACATAAGCTGCAATCCCAAAGACAGACACTTAGAACCCACCCTCTGCTCCACGGGAGAAGGATTGGCAATCTCCTCCCATGAGATTTACTGCCTCTGAAAACCCACTGGAGGGTCAGCTATGGGTTGATCATATGTATGTTTGTATTTCATTGCTTTGCTTCTCTACAGAACCCAGCCTAAGGCATGCCAGGCTGTGAAAAGAACAAACAAATCTGCCTTAAAAGAATTGCAGGCAGGGTGCTCCGTAGGGGCAAGGAGGGTAAGACTTTGTCTCACATACTTTGGGCGTGCGGTCTGGGAGGGCCAGTCCTTAGAAAAGCACATGGCTAATCACGGAGGGGAAGACCCCAAACAAAGTAGTTTGACACAGTGGCTGCAGAAATGGGATTAAGTTTAGCAGAGATAGAGATGATGGCACAGCATCAGCAAGATTTCAATCTGTCATTCACGTTACTATTAGTTGGTGTTGACATGACAGCACTTAACAACAACATACTCACATGAAAGTTGAATGAAGGGGATTGAAGAAGAATTGATGCCTCTAAAATTGTGGCATTGGTGAGGAATAATGAAGATACACCATGGCTACCAAAAGAACAAACACACTTGTCTGGGAAGAAGTCAGCCAAGGAGGCTCATTGAAGACAAGAAGGATGTAAGTGACTTCATCTCATACACTCTGGACCTGTTACCAGGAAGGATCAGTCCTTAGAGAAGGATGTCATGCTTGGTGAAGAAGGATGTCAGCAGGAAAGACGAAGACCCTCGATAAGACCTATCAGCACAATGGCTCCTCCAATGGGCTCAAACACAGCAGCTGATGTGAGGCTGCCAGAGGGCTGGATAGTGTTTGATCCTGTTGTATGTGGAGCCCTGTGTGTCAGAGCCAACTGGGCGATATTGAACAACAATGTGGCAAGTGCTTGTTGGAGTTGTTTAATCAATGCAATAGGCGACTCGTAGCAACCCTATGAACAAAAGATCTGAGCGCTTGTATAACTTTTATCCTTTCTTCAGGTTCATAGGGTTTCCGAAGTCAAGCTCTTTCAGAAGTCAATGCCACTCCTGCTTCCAAGCTTGTTTTAATCAGCGAGCTCCACCAAACACTGTCCACCATGGGTAACCATTATCACATTTGACTCATCAGTGTCACAGTGTTTGGTTTCACAGTAACCACAAGTTACCTCTGTCCCGCAAGTGGACAGACCAGAGCTATACGACCTAGAAGAATGTTTCACCTAAAACAATTAAAAACAGGCCTGAGGGCCATGGATTAAAGTCACCCACCTTAGTAGGCAGTATTAATTCCTTATAATTGAAACTCAAGATGAAACATTTACCCAATTTATAATGCCATGTCTGTTGTTGTTGGTGCCAAGCAGGAACTGACCCATAGCTGACCCTCGAGTGGATTTTCAGCTACAGTAAATAACACAGGAGGAGACTGCCCATCCTTCTCCATGGAGCAGCTGGTGGATTTAAACCTTTTGCCATGCAGATTCCAGTGCAGCTTCTTACCACCAGGCCACTAGAGTGCCTTGGTGCCACATCTGCTTATTCCTAAACTCTGAGGTGAAAATCACGCATATATGACTTCTTACAAAGCCAACTTCATGTGAATTTAACAAAAGAAAACAATTGGCTGTACAGCTCTTGGAGTAAACTGGCCAGACAGGTTTATAAAATTACAGCGACCTATTCCACACCTCCTCAAGCAACAGAAAATGTCTCCGAGGGCCAAATGCCTTATCTCTTGATACAGATTCCAGAACTATCAAAAGCAATAACTGGAATAATATCTCCAGGTCAATCAGTCTACAAATTTGACAGCTAAATCAAAAGATGTGTGGTCTCTGCTGTCCTTGTCCTCTTGGTCTAGTGGCAGGCAATTTCAGTGTGATAAACGCAGATAAATAAAATTTGTCTAAGGTTCAATCAAAGAATTTCAGGACCTAGTCTTCTTTGTAAGCTTAGACCTTTACCATTTTTTTATTTAATCATGTTCTTGTTGATTGTCACTGAGTTGAGCCTGACTCATAGTGACCCTGTAAACAAGAGTCCCGAAGCCATTCTAGAACTAGTGTCATTTCTCAAAGTTCATACAGAGTTTCCAGAGGCACGTGAGACACCCAAAAAGGTTACTGACAAGAGCAGAAAGTTTTCCACTTAAAAACTGTTCTTTATTATGTTAAACATTCTGTAAGAATAATCAGGAACTAAGCCATTTTCTGAGTTTGCTCGATTGTTTTCCCTTGAAGATGTCCTGGTTGTCTACACAGGCCCTAGCCCACTAAAGTCAACCTTCCAAGTAGCCTTGACGGAAAAGTCAAGGAGGTATTTATTTCACGTTACCTGGCAAGTATGCAGCCACACTATTGTTCCCAAGCAACAATCCAAATCCTGACTGAATCAACCTTGAGACTTTAGTTCTTTTATGTCAGATGTTCCAGAGATAAATCAAATCATCAGATCTGATTATCTGGCAAATGGCTTTCTCTGGGAGCCTGAAACTAGTCAGTCATGAGGTCACAAGCGGAGGAAGAAAAACAAAAAGCGAAGACCAAAGCTGAAGGCCAAGGCTGCAGAGTAACTTTTAAAAGTTCTTGCTGTTGTTGTTAGAAGCCATCTTGTTGATTTGTGGCTCATAATGACCCCGTGTAACAGAGCCGAACTGTCCCATAGGGTCTTGTAGGTGGTAATCTTTGCAGGAACAGCCAGCAGTTCTTCCCACAGAGACAGCAGGTGAATTCTAACTGCTGCTTTTTGTTTCATGGCTGACCACTAAGCCCTTGAACTGCCAGGTCCCCTTTCAGAGTTTTGGCACAGTCAGTTCCAGTGACCACCCAGAGCAAAAAAATGTATTAACATTCCTGCTCCTCAACTCTGAAAGTGATTTCTCTTTACTTATTTTAAGTGTAATTAAAATAATTTCATTATCACCATTTACTGTTTTCCATTTTTTAAGATTTTTTTTCAAACCTTCTGTTCATTGTGTAGCCCGTCTCCCAGACAGCAAAAAGAACAGTCAGATGCGAATCCTCACTTGGTCTGTACACGTGTCACATTTATGATACCACGTAACACAGACTAGGATATAAACGTGTTCATTATTGTGCTGTGAAATGTGTAGAGATATTTGTCTAGCTTTTCACTCATAGACAATCCCTGACATGCTCTGACTTCTTCTGATTCTTAAAACAACACTTCAAAGGGACCTTCACTCCACTTCCCAGATGAAAAGTCAGGCATCAAGAGACGAGGCAACCGCTTACAATAAAGCCTAAAGCAGAGTCAGTGTGGTGGTGTAGAAGGAACTTGGGTTCAGTGCTGAGCTGGCCTTGCTCTCTGCTCTCTTTGTCTTGGTCTCCACTCATTCTCCCCTCAACCTCCCCTCAGGGCTCAATAGATAGTGATCTCCTTGATCAGACATTTGTTTCTGTCATTGCCGGGTGAATGTATGGCCATTGTCTCATTCCAATAGCAATAATTCAAAATTTGTGTCAGACTTGAAATTATAGTTTTATCGCTTCTTCTGAAATAGGAACCTACTCAAAAATGTTGTCATTTTTGTTAGGTGTAGTTTCAGTCAGTTTTTTAGTTCATAGCAACCCCATTTAACAGAGCAGGACTGCTCATACGGTTTCTTGACTGTAACCCTTGTGGGTGAGGATTGTCAGGTCTTACTCAGACAGAGCCTCTAGGTGGGTAGGAATTGGGACCGTTCAAGTTAGCAACCATGCATTTATTGATCCTAGTTCCAATGTAATGCTTAACTGCGGTTCCACAGCTTAGCTGTCATATTGTGTTGTGTTGCTGTTGTTGTCTACTATGGATAATATGAACTAATTCTGGAAAATTAGCAGCTCTGGTTCCACAAGCAACACCATCTGTCAGGGCATCAGGATACTGGAAAAGTCTGCCAGGAGGGACCTCTCCAAATTACTGAGCAGCAATGATATCAGTTTGAGGAATAAGGTGTGTCTGATTCAAGCCATGGTCTTTTCATTCACTTGCTATGCATCTGAGAGCTGGACAATGAATAAAGATGATGGGGGAGGGGGCAGTAAATTATGCCTTTGAGCTGTGATATTTGAGAAGAGATCTGAATACACCATAGACTCTCAAAAGAATAAATAGATATGTCTCAGGAAAAGTGCAGCTAGAGTGCTCCTTGGGGGCAAAAGTTATAAAGATTCATCTCGCATACTTTAGGCATGTTGCTAGGAGAGGCTATTCCTTGGAGAAGGGCATCATGCTTGGAAAGGTGGAGGGTCAGTGACAGAGAGGAAGACCCTCAACCAGGCGGATTGACACAGTGATGGCTGCAATGGGCTCTAATGTACTCAGAAGTTGTAGGGATGGCACAGGATAGAACAGGGTTCAGATCTGTTGTCCATGGGGTCACTATGGGTCATATTCAACTTGACGGCACCTAACAACAATAACAACAACAACAACAAAGCAGCTCATTTTTTATATAGTCAAGAAAATGCGTGCTTTAATAACAGCTTCATTGAGTTCTCCACACATTCTCTCTTCATGCACAGAAAAAACATCTGGTAAGTCTTTCCCAGCCAAAAGATAATTAGCCTTCAATTTTCACAAGTTATGTTTTCACCTATGCCTCTGGCAAATCCCAGGAACTTTTTTTTTCACTGTCTACCTTTCATTATTCGTTTTTTAAATTTTTTAAAAAATTTATTATTAATTTCAGTGAAAATTTATAGAGACTTTGGGTTTCCATTCATTCATTGTTGCACTTTTCTCCTCTCCCAGCCCTACCGCCAGTATACTACCCTCTTGAAAAAGTAAATGACAAATTCTTTCATGGTTTTACAAACCCTCCCCCAGGTCCACTGCAATATGCAGCCTTTGCTCTGGACTCCTGTCATGACAATAATACCTAATCACATATCCCTTTTAAACAGTTTTCTCCCTCATCTGTTTCAATGCAGTATACATTATTGAACCCATCTTTCTCAGTCTCCCCCCAACCACGATGTCAGTCCTGTTTTACAACAGTGGCACCATGCAGTATTTGTCCTTTTGTGACTGAGATACTTCACTCAGCATGATGTCCTCCAGGGTAACCCATTTTTTATAACATTACATGAGTTCCTTGTTTTTCAATGCAGCATAGTATTCCATTGTGTGAATATACCACAGCTTCTCTATCCATTCATTTGCTGATGGGCACTTAGGTTGTTTCCAACTCCTTGCTATTGTGAACAAAGCCGCAATAAACATGAGTGTGCCTATATCTGCTTGGGTGGCAGTTATGGTCTCTTTGGGGTATATTCCCAGTAGTGGAATTGCTGGGTCAAATAGTATCTCTATTTGCAACTTTTTGAGAAAGCGCCACACTGCCTTCCACAGTGGTTGCACCATTTTACATTTCCACCAACAGTGTTTCTCCACAACATCGCCAGCATTTGTTGCTTGCTGTTCTGTTAAATTTTGCTATTCTGACTGGGGTGAGACGATATCTCATAGTTGGCTTAACAAAGTAGCTCTTGTACTTTAGCTTTAGTGGCTAATGAGTAGGGAGTTGGGCTGCCAACCCAAAGGCAGGCAGACTTCACCAGCTGCTCTTCCAAAGAAGGATGGATAATCTCCTCCCGTGCAATCTACAGCCTCTGAAAATCCACTGAAGTGTGACTTATGAATTGGTTCAGACTCAATGCAGCGACAGTAGGGTTTTTTTTTGTTTGTTTGTTTGTTTGTTTTTTTACGTGTGTACCGTCAAATCGGATCTGACTGGTACAGGAGGCGATTGTTCCTCCTTCTTCAGCAGAGCATCTGGTGGAGACAGTAGGTTTTTTAATATGGATAAAGGAAACATAGTAGAATAATGGATTAACCACTGGGCATCTATCAAGTTTAAGTCATTAGCCGGGTTTCTAGAAAAGATTTTTTAAAATATTTTTTTGGTAATTTTAACAAAAGCTTTCAGGAAAGCTGGATTTTCATCCATTCATTGTTACATATTTTCCTCCCTACCCTCATTTAGTTCACTTTAAAAAGAAAAGTTCACTCATTGTTGCATAATTTCCTCCCTCCATCAATCATATATTCTTTCATTTTTTTAGATATTTGCAATATCATTTTTCCTTTTAAACAGTTCTTTCTTTCATCTATTCCAATGCAGTGTTCATTATTTATCCCCTCTTTTCTTTGTTTCTCCCCAACCTTTGTCAGTCCTGTTTTATAACAGTGGTCTTATGCACTATTTGCCTGTGAAAGATTTAAATCTTTGAAAACTCCTGTGAGACAATTCTACTCTATTTTATAGGGACACTATGAACTGTAACCAAATAAATAGCAGTGAGGTGGCTTTTTAAAAAAAAATATGGATATACTCTTTATTAGCCCAGATTATCTACCCTGCGACTGTGTTACGATCACAGAATTCATTTGCCCCCAAGAATTCTTGAGCTTAATAACTCAAACTGGGAAAAAAAAGAACTCAAGCTGAAAACAATTGAGAAAAATGAAAAAACTGTGATGAGTTCCTTCTATGAAAGTGATCCCGAGCTTAGAGAAGCAGTTGAGAGGAGTTCTACCATAGCAGTACCAACAAGCCCACCATGCTTTTAAACACATTCACGTATAAGATGCCCTTGCTCTTTTTCAGGAATAGTGCTTTCTCCTTGTTCACATGACCTTGGGTGAGATTCTGACCCATTGTTCTTCATTTGGAAAAATGTGTACCAGTTGCCTCATTGTGCAGCTTGAATGAGACTGTGTCTGAAAGCAACAGGCTTTTCATGACTCATCAGCAGAGGTCACTGGGTTGGAGAGATAGGAAATGCAGTGGGAAAGGAGAAGGGGAAAGGAGAAGCAGGATCATGGGAAAAGTAGAATAATGAGCTTGTGAGTCAACTATGATGACTACATTTGGTGCTTCCTTAAAGGCGAACACTCAGTCTTTCCCAGACTATGTGTGTAGAGAATTGTTACTTACACAAAATATGAATAAACTATCACTAGATTTTAAGAGGGTTTGAGGACCTGTGTACAATATTGGGATAAGTCAAAATTGAAGACCTCTGTCTATGTCAAAGAGTGTTCTGTGTAACATATTTTGATCAGTTAAAAAAAAAAAAGAAACAATAGGGGAGCTCTGGTGGCCTAGTGGCAAGGAGCTGCAACTACAATCCCAGAGGCACACGGTTCAAATCCACCAGATGCTCTGCCGGGAAAAGGAGGAACAATCTCCTCCTGTACCAGTCAGATCTGATTTGACGGTACACTCACACAAAAATAAAAAAAATTTAAAAAAAAAAGAAACAAACAAGCACACACATACACACACACAAAATAGGAAAAGACAACAACATCAAATACAACCTATCTGAAATTCTCACCTTCACATAGTAATTTATCATTTATCAAGTACTCAACTGACCTAATCTCATCCCATGACATTTTTGTTTCATCAACTCCTCAATTATTACCTAATACCATTATGGCCCTTCACTTAAATAGCTCATGTAAAACAATATTAAAATCCTTTTTCTGTTTGCTTCCTATTTCTTCCATTCATGCCATTCTTATTTTCCCCAAAGATTGGATACCAGGCCAAAGGGAAAGCCGCCTACTTCCTTCTGGTCACAGCTCCAAGACCTTCCTCTCTTTTAGCACTCCAGCAAGAAAGGATTGTAGGAGCTCAGCCAGTTCTTAGTTCAACTGATATTTATTGAGTACAATATGGATTCCATCTCAACATCTGGAAAACAAAAATCCTCACCACTAGGTCATTCAGCAGGATGTTAATGACTTAATCTTTCTCAGATCCACAATCACAACCTTGGTACCAATGATCAGGAAATCGAAACACAAGTTGCATTGGGAAAATCTGCTGTCAAGGACGCCTCCAGAGTTCTAAAGAGAAATGATGTTAGTCAAAAGACTAAGGTACACCTGACTCAAGCCATAATTTTATCAATTGGTTGCTGTGCATTTGAGATTTGGACAATGACTAAGGATAGCAGAAGAAGAATCAATCACTTGGGTTATGGTGCTGGAGAGAATATCGAACATACCATGGATAGCCAAGAGAACAAACAGGTCTGTCCTGGAAAAGATGAAATCGGGTTGCTCATTGGAAACAAGAATTTTGAAACTCCATCTCACCTATTTTGGGCATGTTGCCAGAAGGGGCCAATCCTTGGAGAAAGAGATCATGCTGGAAAGTGGAAAAGGTGAGCACAAGAGGGGAAGACCTTGAATGAGATAGAGTGGCACAGTAGGTGTGGCAGTTCAGGTGTGTAAGAGACGGTGAGGTCCACTCAGGATAGGGGAAACTTCAGAGTATTGTTCATGGGTTTGCTATGACTCATAGACAATTTGACAGCACAACACAACAACCCCTCGAAGCCATGCTGGAAAAATAACAAATCAGGGATATCTGTGTAAATGATAATTTCAAATTAAAGATTCATCGTCAATGCTGCTGTTAAGCGAGAGAAAAAAAGACAAGGCGGCTTATTTGTCTTCTGCTGTATACTGTAGGCCTTGTTAATCCGTGTTTTCTCTGTTTAACGATTAAGCAGGAAAGCTTAATTATCTAGAAACCTCAGCCACAGGTTCAAGGATTTAAAAAAGAAGCTTAAATATTTGCCTTCTTTGTTGTTGTTGTTGTGTACCACCAAGTCAGAATCAACCTCCTGGGTGTTCAGAGGTGGTAAATCGCATGGGAGTAAATTATCTGCTTTTGAATATAGAATGATATTTTAAAATATTAATTAAAATGTTGATAGGGAAAAATCATGTGACTGTAGAAATTGCACTTGTCTTCTTACTTTTAAGTTCCTGACCTAGAGGGAACTCTGGTGGTCTAGTGGTGAGAAGCTGCACTGCAATCCCAAAGGAGTGCAGTTCGAATCCACCAGATGCGCCACTGGAGAAGGAGGGGTAAACTCCTCCTGTACAAGTTGTATCTGATTTGATGGAAGAAAAGAAAGCAAGAAAGAAAGGAAGGAAGGAAGGAAGGAAAAAGAAAACACTACTGACCTAATAGAAACTTGACATGGGATAGAGCCTAAGGTGACATCTGTAGGAAATAGCTGACAGTTTTTGGTTTCTAGGGTTCTTCCTTCTGAGAACTTGTTCACAATCATGCCCCCTCTAGCCCTTGGCTCTTAGGAGTGGATTCCATCCTCCTTACCCAGGAATGAGTATGCTTTGTTTTGAACCAAGTTGGTGGTTATTGTTATACACTGTCAAGTTGGAACTAAGTCCTAACTGAACAAGCAGGTTTCAGAGGAAGTAAATTACTCAAGAGTAGATCGCCTGTGCTTCTCCCACAGAATAGCTGGTGGATTTGAACTCTATTCCTTTGATTTGTCAGCACAACTCTTTAACCACTAAGCCACTAGGCCTCTCTGCTCAGGAATGAGTGTTAGGCTGGAGAACTCCACCCTCTTGTCAAGGGGTCAGCTGAGGGACCAGCATGTGACACCAGCCAGGTCAGTGAGTGTTAACCCTCAGGACTTAGGCTGAAACTCAGAAAACAGGAGTTCTTTGTTTCCTGTGATCTCGAGCTGTGAGTATGACGTAAACCTGGAAATTCTGGTGACCAAGTTAACACCACGTATGCAGTGGATTCCTGAGACTCTAAAACTGAGGAAGGCAGGACAGAGAGAGAGAGAACTCAGGGGTCTAAGAGAGCCAGGCTTCCTGCACTTAACACACTTCTGCAGTTCCAAGTTTTATGATCCAATAAATCCTCTTTTCTTTTTAACAATTTGATTCGGGATTGCTACTAAAAGAACTTTTATTAATTCAGTTCAGAGTTCTAAGTCTGTGTAAATAAATAAACGTCTTTATCATTTTGCTATTATTTGTCAAAGATGATTAAAAGAGAAGCTTAAATGTTTGCGTTCTTTAGAAACATAATGCAGAATAATAGTTTAGAATTCTAATTAAATTTTTTACTTGAAAAAACAAATTTGTCTAATACTGTAAAAACTGTGCTTTTTTTTCTTTGTTAATGTACTGATCTAACAGAAGAAATTTGGTATAGAATATAACGATACACCACTAACCAAACTTTTGGGGAACTGTATCCACTCATTCAATAAAAAACAAAAGAAAGACAGACAATAATGAATAATAATAATAATAATAAAATTAGATGGCTGAAATAAATCAAAACAGCTCAGTGATTGTTCTAAATGTACACAGAACAAAATCAAGGGCTCCACGGTAGCAGGGCTCAGATTAGACTTAAAATTTCAGGTGGATTGTTAGAAGATGAGCTGTTTCCTCATACTAAGATTTACAGCTTCAGAAACTCTTGGGAGGATCAGAATGAGTCAGTGGATTGTAGATGAGTAAGTGAAGGAGGAATAACTCTCAGAAAGTGAAGTGGTTATAGAAATCTGAAAAACTTACTTCATTCCATTCAATTGTATACACAGAAATAATGGAAGTGGTGTATGCTTTGTTATGTGAATTCTCTGAAATAACAACAAAAACAAAACAAATTCTTTTTAAACTGTAAGCCTTCTGCAGAAGAAAAAAAAAACTTACACAGCCCCTGAAGACTTGTTAAAACCAACGGTAGCTGAACTGAAAGCTTGTCTTGACTCTTACCCTCTTTTCAGATCTATTTATATGGAATTAAATTGGCAGCAGTCACTCTCAAGATTAGATCTGAACATGAGGGAGCAGGGAGTTTATGTTAATTGGAAAAGAACAACAACTCAAAAAAGGAGGGTGAAAATAGTTACACAACTCCAACAATGTACTCCAAGCTCATGAATTGTACATGTACAAACTTGAATTGGTGTATGTTTTTACTGTATATATTCTCAGTACCAACAAGGTAAAAGAAAATGCATTAATTCCTTTTTTTAAAAGTCTTTATGTAATCTTTTTTATTAATATTTAAGAATACACTGTTAGTTACATAATGCCTTAGAATATTACTTTTCCATATTAAATTGTTCTTTTCATCATTTCATTCTGACTATTATCTCCAAAAATTATTTCCTTCTTCCAGTGTGGACTAATAGTTTTATTTTCTTTTTGTTTTTTTTGTACGTAAATGATTGTATAAAACACAAAGTACATGTACAAAACACTAGTGTGTTTTATACAGTCATTCCTATACATTATATTTTATATCATTATCATTGCTCTATGCCTCTTATCACCCCATCTTTTCAAGCCTCCACTGCACTTCTCCTATTACTTCACTCCCTGCACCCACTAACCTCTGCTATCCCCGTGGTTTTTCCACTTCCCCCTTTTCTTCCCTGTTTCTCTCCTTTTCCTTTAGAATATTTATACATATCTTATCAGTTACCTTCCTGTTTTCACAATAGTGGTCTTATGCAATATTTGGTCTTCTGTGACTGAAACAGTTCACTCAGTAAAATGCTCTCTACTCTCGTGCAAGTTAGATAGCATTTTACAAAATTGCTCCTTAGTGATGCATAATATTTCATTGTGTAGATTAGATGTATTATAATTTCTCAATCCATTTTTTTTATGGGCACTTGAGCTGTTTCCATTCTCTTGCTATTGTGACTAATGCATCTATAAATGTAAGAGTGCAAGTGTGGCCTAATATTAATATAGATGTACCACCTTTTAAAAATGTTGTTGTTGTTGTTATGTACTGTCGAGTCGCTTGCAACTCATAGTGACCCAGTGTACAAGAGCCCTAAACCCCGCTCTATCCTGTGCCAGCCTTATTGTCTCTGACACACCTATTCCCATTACCTCAATCACTGAATCGATCCATCTCATTGAGGGTCTTCCTCTCTTGCGCTGTCCCTCCACCCTCCCAAACATGATGTCCCTCTCCAAGGACTGGTCCCTCTTTGTAACATGTCCAAAGTATGTCAGACAAAGCTTCAGAATCCTTGTTTACAAGGAGCAGCCCTGTTTCACCCTCTCGAGGATGAACCTGTTTGTTCTCCTAGCAGTCAATGATATATTCCGCACTCTTCTCCAACACCACAGCTCAAAGGCATCAATTCTCTTTCTATCATCCCTAGTCATTGTGCAGCTCTCTGATGCATAACAAGTAATAACAAAGACTATGGCCTGGATCGCTGGCACACCTTAGTCTTCAGACTGACTTCGTTACTCTTCAGTACTCTGGAGAGGTCCCTGACAACTGACTTTCCCAATGCAATTTGTCTCTTGATTTCCTGGCTGCTGGTACCAAGAGTGTTGACTGTGGAACCACATAAACTAAAACTGTTAACTATCTCAGTCTCTTCACCATCCATACTGATGCTACCAATTGGTCCAATGGTGAGAATCTTTGTTTTCTTGATGTTGAGCTTCAATCTATATTGAAGGCTACAGTCATTGACCTTCTGCAGCAAGCGTTTCAGGTCCCCCTCAGTTTCAGCAAGCAGAGTGTGTTATCTGCATAATGCAGTTTGTTGATGAATCTTCCTTTAATCTTGATGCCACATTCCTCCTTATACAACCCAGTGTCCTGGATGATCTGTTTTTCATATAGGTTGAAAAGGTATGGAGACAGAATACATGCCTGGTGGACACCCTTCCCGATTTTGAACCATGCAGTGTCTCCTTCCTCTGTGTTGATGACACTGCCTCTTGGTTCAAGTATACGTTTCACATAAAGACAATCAAATGTCTGGGATTTCTATTCTTCTCAGAGTCCTAGTCAAAGAAAGACAGACATCCCTCTGGTACTCTCTGCAGTTATAATATCCTTAGTACCATGGTCTCTTCTAAATCCAGCCTGCACATCTGGCAGTTCTCTGTTGATGTGTTGCTCCAGTCGTTTTTGGATAATTTTCAGCAGAATCTTGCTTGCATGGGATATTAATGATATTGTTTAAAATATTACAGCAGTGCAATTCATTGGTGTATTTTTTTGCATTCTTTTTCACTGAATAATTCTACACCTATTTAATATTTGGGGAGCTCCAGTAGTCTAAGGGATGGGGTCGTGCACTGTTTATTCTAAGCCTGGAGGTTTGCATTCCTTGGCAGCTTGAAGAGGTAAACGATGGACAATCTCCTGTGTAATATCAATCTCAGAAAACTCACTGGTCGGTCAGCTATGAGTCAGTTCCAACTTGACAGGAAGGTGTGAATGAGCAAGTGATTTTATATTTATTTCTTATAAAAAGAACCCATCTAAATGTTAAAATCTAATTTGAGCACTGTTATCACTTAGACCTTGGCTTTATTCTGTATACATTTACAGTGATATCAGAAAAACGGGTTTTTCTCAACCACCTACTTTTGAACCCTTGTTTTTATTATTATTATTAGTTATTACTCTTTTCTCTCTTTTTGTTTTTTATTGAAAGACTCAACTATGCTGGCTGTCCTTCAACTGACCTATTTCTTATTTGTAGTTAATCTACAGCTAGTATCTTTTCCTTTTTCCCAAAACACTAAAGAGAGATGAAAACTTTTGGTCTGATTCTGTCTCTCCTTTTTAGATATGTTAGTTTTAAACTATTTTCTGTCCACCTTACTTTTATGAACCAAAACAAACAATGATTACTTTTTTTTAAAGAGGCATTACTTTAATTAGAATTTTATCCTTTTTGGGGGGTAGGAGGCAGGGATGTGGGGAGCATTGGGAGATGTGGTAGGAGCTTGCCTGGCTTCTTGTATTTTATTCCTTTCTTCCATATTTAACTAAAGCTTACTGTGTTACTAATTTTTTTTTGTTTGTTTCTAGTGAAAGTGTACACAGCAAAAAAAATCAATTCAATCATTTCTACATATATTATTCAGTAACATGGATTACATTCTTGACAATATGTCAATATCTTTATTTCCATTCTAGTTGCTCCAGTCCTATTAAACTTGTCTCGCTGTCACTCGTCCCCAACCTTCTCAACTATACATTAGTTGTTAGTCATTTGGTCTTACAGAGATGATTTTTTAAATGAGTGCAGTACTGAAAGGTGATTGTTTTACTTTATGAGGTAATCTGAGAGGATAGTTTTGGTTCAATGTTTAAAGACTATCTCAGAGCAGTTGTTGTTGTTGTTGTTGTTGTTGTTGTTGTTGTTGTGTACTATCGAGTCGGACCTGACCCATAGCTGACCCTCCAGCGTGTTTTCAGAGGCATTCATTGCCTGGGAGGTGATTACCTTACTTCTCTCACAGAGCAGATGGTAGATTTGAACGTGTGCCTTCGGGATTGTAGTGCAGATTCTTACCGTTAGGCCTCCCGAGCTCCCTTCTCAGAGCAGCAGTATTGGGGAATCCTCCAGACCCAATCAGTATGGTAAGTTTCTGAGTTTTGAGAATTTTAAGTTCCTTCTCACATTTTTGTTCCTTTCTATCTGGATCCCTCTAGTGTAGCCCCGATTATAACATTCAGGGGTGGTACCCAGGTCTCAGAGTACATAACACAAACCACTAAATGCTGGGCTGCTAACAGAAGCTGTGTTTGTTGTGTGTGGGTGCATTCATAATTCATTCTGCTGAGATTAGTAACAGACCAGTGATAAGAAGTGGGAAGTCAACAGTGTTCCAAATGTTTGATCTACAGTATAACTGCATGGTTTCCAACAATGGCGGCTCCTCCTTTACTCAGTTCCCCTCTCCTCTATGTTGCTTGGGTTTGGTGGTTCACTGGAAGGTCTCCTGAGACTCGGGCCCATCTGGGAAATGACTCACGCCTCTAGGAGATGCAAGCTGGTGTTGCAGAGGCTGGTGAGCATTGTAACAGTCATTTGCAGCACTGCTGGAAAGCTGGTGTCCCAGAGAGTCAGCATTGAGCTCCCCTGGGTTTATACAAACCTGTAGTGGGCAGAGACGTGTATCCGCCCTAATCCTACCTCCTTAATACAAGAAATGCTTCAGCACAAAATAAACAGTTGATTAATGTCTTAGAAAGCCACTTCGAATGACAGACCTTTGACTCCACAGTTCTTGAGTCTGAACCAACTCATAGCTGACCCTTCAGCAGGTTTTCAGAGGCAGGAAATCACACAGAAGGAGATTTGCCTATCCCTCTTCAGCCGAGCAGCTGGTGGATTCGAACTATAGGCCTTTGGGTTTGCAGCATAGCTTCTTACCACCCAGCCACTAGAGCTCCCAAACAGGAACTAAGGTAGTTCAAACCCACTGGCTCCCAGGGAGATTTACCAGGTGCTATACTTCCATTAAGATTACAAAAAAAGAAAATTCTAGGAAATGGTTCTTCTTCATCACATGAGGTCAGCATGAATCAAAACTGCCTCAAAGGCATCTAAGAACAACAAACTTTTCAAGAAGAACTTTTTTCCACTTCGAGAGCAGGTCAAGAAAAGCTTCCTGATTACTTCACTGTGTCAATGGGTCATTGCTGTGGAATTTATCCTTCCCTTAAAATGTTAACCCTTGAAAGTTTTACATGTTCTAAAAAGATTTTGGTTGCAATCTTTGATGTCAAGTGGGCCTACTTTCTCCTGTTCTGTTGTGGGTACATAATAATTTAGGCAATCACCCCTAGTACTTCCACAGATGTACAATATCAGCTCATATTTTTTAAAAAATTATTTTATAGTGGTTTGCTTATGAAGTTTGTAAACCTTGTGTTTCACATTAATTCTTCATTCATGCTGTGTTTCTTACAATCATTCCCATTCACTATATTTTATAAAATTAATCACCATTGGACTATGCCCACCATTATCCTGTCTTTTCAGGTCCTGGCCAGATCTTTCCTATTTCCTTTACCTCCTTCCTCTGCCCACCAAATTGTGCAACCCTGTAATTTCGTCCTACCCATCTTCACCCCTCTGCTACTCAGTTCACTTTTTATCATTTACAATCTATCCAGAGTTCTTCTTTACTTACTTATAAGATAAAGCGTGCATGCAAATAATATTACAAGGTGTTCTTGTTAGGAGATCTTCAAGTTATCTTGTGCCCTATGCTGTCAGAAATTAGATGTGATATTATTTTTAAAAATGCTTCCCATGGATAAATAGTCTTCATTCTGTAACTGGGACGACTACTGTGACAAAGGAAAAAAAATAATAATGTGATTTTCCTATTGATCATGATTCCAAAAATGTTTCTGTGAAACTAAAAATTCTAAAAGCAGAAAACACATTTTTATTTGCATTTTCTGACTCATTAATTAGTCAATGTTTTTAAAGTGCCCTTTTTGAGATGAAACCATTATTCATCAGGAAACCCAAGATTTGTTTTACCATAATGGTGGTTACTTTTAAAGATACTAATTGGCCCACCTGCCATGAAAGAAAAATTTTACCCTTGCATTAATGACTGGAAACAATATACCTAGGCCTCTTGTTTATGAATTCACAAGTTAAAACTTCATAGGAAAAAATATACACTTGTAAAGTTAGAATAGCAGTGAATACAGTGCAAAGAAAGAGAACATTTTGCCAACGCTATGCACCTCCTGAAAAATCAAATGCTGTTTTTGTAGAAACCACAAGAGAAAGTCCATTATTCTCGTTGTTTCTGTAGATTGTTTTGATATATATATCAAATATATAAAAAATATTTTCCTATTTCTTAGCAGAGTACACCATCTTTAAGTAGCCCATTTTGAACACCTGTGCTTTGAATAATGTTTTATACTATTTCTATTCTATTTCTCTAGAGAGGGAAGAATTGTTCAATTCTATTAACATTTAAATAGGACTCAATCCATGAGAATAGAAATAAAAAAGAATATTAAAAACCAGCTTTAAAGAGCCTGAGAAATGTTTATCAGTCTGAACAGTAATGAGAAGGTGCTTTCTTACAAGGCAGGTTCTTTTTTGACATGGAAATACTATTCTGGTCTCTATGATGCTAGTCAATTATTGTTTGGCACTTCCCTCCACCCTAAACTTTATTTTTGTCCAAGCTGTCTTTCATTAGATATCTACCATTTGATATTATAATTAAAATGACATTTTCCACCCCCTCCAAGTACTAAAATGATTTGGTATAAATCTTCCTTACAGAATTGAAACTATTTGGAAGGCAACACGAATCGTCAGCTTGACTGACAAAAGTGAGAGGGCTATAAAAATCTATACAGCTCAGTACTCCACAATTCCTACCAACTTGAAATCTAAAAAGAAACTTAGTCCATGACATTTTGTTTGAAGAAGAGTATTGTTTTAAAATAATATTCTAGAAATAAATTTGATACAAATGCCACTTTTTACAAAATTAGTTTTGTATACTTTGTTCGGTAACAAAAAAAAAACTTGATGTGTGAGATATTCTTTAAGAAGTCCTGGTAGCATATCTTTTAAGATTCCATGCAGTTAACGACAATGTGAACCAGTTGCTAATTGTAAAGTAGGCCTTGGGGGCATTGGTTAACCCCTTTTATATCATGTTAACTTTGAACGGACTGAAGTTTTCATATATTAAATTGGCTTCCTGAACTCAGAACAGCATTGAGAAGGATCAAAATTGTATTCAGCAACCATATATTATCTGGGGAAAATCTATCTGGTTCTTACTGGTTTTTATGTAGATTTAAATCAACTGACACTATTTTTAGTTTTTTTCTCTGTCTTAAATGTTTATTTTTTTCCTTCTTGTATTTTTATTGGTTTGTATATGACCATTCATATACATTGTTTTTCATGCATGTACATTGTTTTATACTGTGGCACTGATGTGTCAAATGAGATCATGGTTACCCATGGTGGACAGTGTTTGGTGGAGCTCCCCTATTTAAACAAGCTTGGAATCAGGAATGGCATCCACTTCCAAAATAGCTTGCCTCCAGAAACTATGAACTTGGAGAAACAATGAAAGTTATACAATTGTTCAGGTCTTTTGTTCATAGGGTCGCTATGAGTCGCCTACGACTGGGCACTTATCACAACACATTGTTTTATACAATCTTTCACTTACATCGTGCTTTATTCATGTACATTGGGCTTTATGCATTCATTTACATACATTGAATGTTATAGAATTAATTATCATTGATCCATGCCTATTATTGCCCTGTCTGTTCAAGTCCCCATTGAATATTTTCTATTCCTTCATACCTCCGCTATACAGTGATTTTCCTCCTTCCCCTTTTCCTCACAGCCTTTTTCTTTTCCCCTTCACCTTTTGAACATTTGCACTTCTTTCTCAATTACCCTTCTTTTTTCATTTTGTTTTGTTTTGTTTTTCTTGTTGTGTACCATTGAATTAATCTGACTGGCTCAGGTGGAGATTGCCCCTCCTTTTCCAGCAGAGCATCTGGTGGATTCAAACTGCATGCCTTCAAGATTACAGTGCAGCTTCTTGCCACTAGGCCACCAGAGCTCCCTTTACCCTTCTTTCTTTACAATATTGATCTTCACAAAGGGTGACATTTGGATGGCCAACAGACATGTGAAGAAATGGTCAAAATCACTGGCAATGAGAAAAATGAAAATCAAAAGAACAATGAGATACAATCTCACCTCAGTAGCAGTAGCAAAAGTTAACCAGATGGCAAACAATAAATGTTGGAGAGGATGTGAAGAGATTGAAACTCTCATGAACTGCTGGTGGGATATAAAATGGTACAACCATTCTGGAAGGCAGTTTGCAGTCTCCTCAAAGGGCTCCATATAGAAGTCCCATATGGCCCAGCTAGTCCACTGGTAGGAAAATTCCCCAAGGAAATCAGAGCAGAGACACAAATGGAAATATGTACACTTGTGTTCATAGCAACAATATTCACAGTAGCAAGAAAATGGAAACGGCTCAAATGTCCATCAATAAATGGATTCAGAAAATGTAGTACATTCACACATAGAATACTATGCAGCACTAACAAATAATGATTTTGTAAAATACTGTATAATGCCAGAGAATCTAGAGACCATTATGCTGACTGAAATAACTCAGTCACATAAGGACAAATACTGCATAAAACCATTATGGTAAAAACAGAAGGCAAACTCAATTTTTTAACTTAATATTTCACATGGAGATTCTGTTTTATAAAAATAAATCTTATCATTTCAAAACATAAACAAATTTTTATGAGTTTTCATATGTCTAAATATGGAATTTGATATTACACAGCAAAGAAATTCTCTATCATCAAGGAGGTCAATTGGATGCATTTTAAGGGGCTTTGGGTGTGCTTGCGATTTAAGATTTTGATGTATACCATTGTCTATTGTATTAGATGTTAGGTATACTATCTCTCCTCACAATTATCTTGTGTCTAGAAGAGAGGAAACCATGCAAATGGATAATTACAAGACAATGTAGTATGTACAACCACGTAACACTCTTCAAAGTGTACTGATGCAATAAAGAGCAGTCAATTCCATTTAAATTCCATTAGAGAAGATTTCCAGAAGAGATGTTTGTCCTCAAATTGAAAGGTGAATAAGAGTCCTTTGGGTGGAGGAATATTCAAGCAGAGGAATGAAATGAGGGCATGTATTTGGAAAACCATATAAACCCAATATAAACAGAGCATTAAGTATACCAGAGGAATTATAGGAGCTCGAAGACATACATACATGAATATTTTTACTTTTATATTTCAGTCACTTTGAAAAATGTATCCAGTGATCAGAATATGTTAAGAGAAGTATATTAGTTTTCAACAGCTGGATAATAAATGACAGTCAACTTAGATGCTTAAAACAGCATATATATTTGGTGTCTCACAGTTTTTGTAGATCACAAGTGTGACCACAGATTAGCTGAGTTCTCTGCACAGAGTTTCATAAGAACATTCAAGATCTAGATTGGCTTGTGTTCTCACCCAGAGTCTTCCTTGAGGAAACATTCACTTCTGTGATCGTTCAGGATTTTGGTGGGTTTAGAGGCATGTCCTTTTTGTTATAGGATTAAGCCTAAAATGTGACACAAAGGAATATAGCAAATATTCTCAAATCAACATGAGATAAAGTCTAGAAGCACTAATAGAAACCCTATGAAAACAGATCTGAGCTTTGCCCTTTCCTGTGCCAGCCTCAGAATCTCTATCACACTGAAGTTCATTATTATAGTCACTGTGTTACTCCATCTCATAGAAGGTCTTCAGAGGTTTAGTGTTCAAAATTACTTACCCAGCCATTGACTTTGACTTTGTCAATCCAGTGGGGTATTGGCTAGTTTCAACCTTCCACCAGGTTTAAATTGAGCAATATCCACAGCAGATTTGGAGTACTAAAATGGCAAAGTACCAGCAGCAAAGAAGAAGCAGAAAATACAGCGTGCATGTCCTTTGGGGTAAAAGATTCCTGCACCACGGAGACTTGGAGTTGCAACAAGTAGCAGCAGCTGCTGGCGCCGCAGACAACCAGACAGTTGGCACGAGACTGAGCTGACTTTGGGACTGCTATCTCACGGAACTAGAGCTAGGAGTTTTTACCCCAGTTTGTTGGATGACTTGAGGTAAGAGCTATAATTGGTAGGAGTAAGAGGGTAGAGTGGTAGTGTAGAAAAAGCAGCCCCCAGATGAGATGGATTGACAGGGAACAATGGAGTTAGGTGTGTTGGAGTCAGTGAACTGGCTCTAGATAGGGCAGACTTCAGAGCTATTGTGCCCGGGGTCCCCATGAGTCACGGGCAAGTCAATGGCACATAACAATGATAAGAACTTTGTAATACAAGCCTATAAGAGCAGGGCTGAAGCCTGAGGCATCTGCAAGCATATTTTGGAAGCTTCCCTGACTGAGTGAGTGCATTCTGCTACCAAACTGAATTACAGTCTTTTGACTTCCCTAACCATACAAAGTTGTATGGTTCTGTGTGGTCTTTGAGCTATTGCAATGGAATTTGGACCAAGTAGAGCAGTAAGATTGGTGTTGGAATTAGTAGAAAGAGGTGCAGGAGCCTGCAACACATGTCTGACCTTATGTGGATTGGTTCTGTGTTGTGGATGTTGATGAGGGAAGTTCCCCCTTGTAGAATTAGTAGAGGTCAGATGAGGCTGTTATTGTCCTTGCTCTTTTTACAGAAGGTTATGCATAGCTCTAAGATCTCATGCACATGAAAATGGCATTAATTCTCTGTTTGATGTAGAAAACTAAATATTTAAATTTTAAAAAATTACTCTGCCACATTGTATTCCAACATATCAATGCCTTCTTCCCAGGCCCACAGTAAAAGAGTGCTAAGTGTTTTGCAAAACTTTTTTAACAAATGTTTAGTTTCTGAGAATGATTGTGATTGAAAAGAGAATGAAACAAAGCACGTATAGTGACAGTTCCAAACACAAGAAGTGATTATGTGAGTTTGACTTATTTGCTAAAACAAAGAAGAGAAAGTTGACATTTTTATTTTCTCACTCAACAAATATTGATACTTCCTAGGTGCCAGGTATCTTTGTAAAGCACTGGAGACATGACAGCAAGCAAAACAGACTCAGTCTTTTCCCTCAGGAGCTCGTAACTTTGTAATGTGCAGGTATAAATGGTGTTCTTCTAGATTTGTACTGCTCACTATGGCAGCCACAAACTACATACACTGGAAATGTAGCTAGTCAGGACATGTACTGCAAGAATAAGAAATAGACTGGATTTCAAAGATGTATGAAGCTCTGATGGCCTTGTCTGTAGGGAGTTACTCTGTTAACCCATATGTGTTGCCTCTTTGATGGTTCAAATCCCTCAGCGACTCTAAGGGAGAAAGGACAATCTCTTCCTGAGCAATTAAGAATCTCCAATAACCACCTAGCGGGTCAGCTATGAGTCAGTTTCAACTTTGTGGCAATCAGTTTGAGGATTTTTTTTTTGTTTATCACAAAAGATTAAAATGTAATCTCATTTAAAAGTTTTCTACTGATTATATCATGTTGTTGTTGTTAAGTGTCATCAAGTTAAGCACAACCCATAGCGAGTCTATGAACAAAAGATCTGAGTCCTGTTCTATAATTATCATCATTTCTCTACTGTTCCTAGAGTTTTCAAAGGCATTAAGTGATGTATTTGAAATACTGTTCTAGATTTTATAAATATACAAAGTTCCTGGATTATGAACAAGTTCCATTCTAACATCTATCTTTAAGCCAAATTTGGACATAACAATCTCTTTATCAGTCAAATGTTTGTCTTATTATGCTCTGTAGCGTTATTTCTATAAAAAAATTATATAGAGAAATATATAAAACAAATAAAGAAACATATTCAGATACACTAACTCATCTTTAACATAATAATGATGTTGTCATTGCTATATACTGTTATCTTGGAATCAACTCCAGCAGGTTTTCAGAAGCAGTAATACAGTAATAATAGTGATGATGTTTTGATTCCTATCACAAAGTAGTCTTTGCTTGTTATTTCAAACCATTGCATGTACCTCAAATTATTTTATTTGGTGGATTTTAAAGGAGTTGGCTCCTAACTAGCTGTACGTAAAACAGATGTTCTTAACCATGGGAATATTTCCTCATAAATGCATAAAATATATTTTAAATCTGTTTCATCTTTTTATTTTAATGTGTTGTTGTTGTTAGGTGCCATGAAGTTGACTTTGACTTACAGAGGTCTTATGAACAACAGGATTGGTGGAAGAATCATCAACAACCTGTGTTATGCAGATGACACAACTGTGCTTGCTGAAACTGAGGAGGACCTGAGGCGCTTGCTGCAGAAGATCAGGGACTACAGCCTCCTATATGGACTGAAGCTAAACATCAGAAAAACAAAGATTCTAACCACTGGGCCAATTGGCAGCATCAGCATGGATGATTAAGAGATTGAGATAATTAACAGTTTTAATTTACCTGGCTCCACAGTCAACACTCTTGGTAACAGCAGCCAGGAAATCAGGAGACGAATTGCATTGGGAAAGTCGGCTGTGAGGGACCTCTCAAGAGTACTAAAGAGAAATGATGTCAGGCTGGAGAGTAAGGTGTGCCTGATCCGGGCTATAGTCTTCACAATTATGTGCAATGCATCAGCAAGTTGGACAGTGAATAGGATTGATAAAAAGAGGATTGATGCCTTTGAGCTGTGGTGCTGGAGAAGAGTGTTGAATATACCATGGACTGCTAAGAGAACAAACAGGTTTGTCCTGGAGAGAGTGAAGCCAGAATGTTCCCTGGAGTCAAGGATTCTGAAGCTTCGTCTGACATATTTTGGGCATGTTGCAAGGAGGAACTGGTCCTTGGAGAGGGACATCATGTTTGTCAGAGTGGAGGGGCAGCGAAGGAGAGGAAGACCTTTGGTGAGATGGATCGATTCTGTGACTGGAGCAGTGGGAACAAGTGCGTTTGAGATGGCTAGGTTGGCACAGGATAGAACAGCATTTAGAGCTCTTGGGGGTCACACATAGGGTCACTATGAGTCGCAAGTGACTCGATGGCACATAACAACAACAATGAGCACCAGATGGGAACCCTGCCCTAAGCTGCGCCATCCTCATCACCCCACACTCAAACAGATTGTCACACTGTATTGATTCATCTCAGTCCTCTCTTTCATTGGTCTTCTTCTGTTGTTGTTGCTGTGTACTGTGGAGCTGGAAGCAACCCATATCTGACCTTCCAGCGGGTTTTCAGAGGCTGTTAATCATTGGAGAAGAGTTTCCCCATGCTTCTCCTGAGGAGCAGCTGGTGGATTTGAACAGCATGCCTTTGGAATTGCAGTATAGTTTCTTACCATTAGACCACTTGAGCTCCTTTGCCTTTTTCCTCTACATGATGTCTTTTTCCAGAGATTCATCCCTCGTGACAACATTCTGAAAGTTTGTGAGATAAAAACTTGTCATCCTTGCATCTAAGGAGTCCTCTGATAATATTTTTTCCAAGACATAACTTTATGAATATAACTTTATGTGTTCTTTTAGCAGTCTATAAGATATCTGATACTGTTTTCAAACACCACAAGTTAAAGAAATAAATTCATTAATCTTCCTTATTCAAAGTCATTCAAAGTTTCATCCTTCAACTTTCATATTTATATGAAGAAATTGAAAACACCATGGCTTGGATCAGGCACATTTTAGTCTTTATATCGACATCCTTGCTTTTAGCACAGGGACAAGAAGTCCTTGGAACCAGTTTTCCCACATAAATACATCTTTTGATTTTTGAACTGCTGCTACGATCGGTGTTGATTGTGGATCCAAGTGAAATTAAGTTGTTCACAAGGTCAGTCTTCTCTCTTCTCTCATGACTTCACCTATTAGTATAGTTGTGAGGATTTTAGTTTTCTTAATGTAAGTGCTTTAAGTCTTCTTCATTTTCTGCTGACAAAGTTGTGTCGCCAGCATGAATAAGCAGTTGGTGAGTCTTTTTCCAATCCTAAATGCTACATTTCCCATCATATAGTCTAACTCCCCACGACATTTGCTTAGCATACAGCCTGAATAAAAATAAAAAATGGAAGTCATTGCTATAGAGTCACAGTCAACCCATTGCTGACTCCATGGCAGGTTTTCAGAGGAGAGAGCTCAACTTTCTCCTTCAGAGCTGCTGGTAGATTTGAACCATTGGAGACACACATCTCCCCCCCCCAATTTATTTACAAAATTTGGATACAAATTCGAACAAATCTTTCCATTTCCCTCACCCCCCTACCCATCAAATTGTACAATCCAATGTTTAATCCTCTCTCCTCCTGCACATCCACATCCCTCTGCTTTCAGCCTCTCCCACCCCTCCTGGATCCTTATACTCATTCTACAACAACAGTCTAATACAATATTTATCCTTGTGGGACTGAGTTAGTTCACTCAGAATAATGCTCTCCAGTCCCTCCCAAGTTATGTAATAATTTACAAAGTTATTGCTCCTGTGTGCTGCATAGTATTCCACTGTGTGAATGTACCATAATTTCTCAAACCATTCGTTTGTGGTTGGACATTTGGGCTGTTTCCATGTTCTTGCACTGGAGAGGAAGTGGCAAGAAAGGAAAATAAGTGTAGTAAACAAAAGTCCTGGGAATGAAGCTCCACTCTTCGAACACTGAAGCTTCCTCAGGGAACACTTTTCTACATCTGCCTACAACTTATTTTCAAACATCTTTCCATTTAGTTCGGTTTCCTCTTGGTATCTGGTCTTTGGTTAATATCTGTTTTGAATCCTCTTCTGCCCTTTGGACAAGGTCAATATTTGTCTTTCCTAAGCTTGAAGTTTGGTCATACTACAGATTTTGGTTTATTTTCCCACCATTGGCCTTGGACAGAGAGCACAGTATTCCAGTGCTGTTGTTTTGGTTCCCCAGCTAATTCTTTGTGGTCTAGAGAGGAGATTCAGAAACATAAGAGTATCAGAAAAAGCAAACATCATTGTTTTGAGCTCTCTCCCTGGTATGACTCATTCCTTATGAAAAGAGCTATCCTCTCTCCCAATCCACTTGAATTCCACACAAGAGGACAGGAAAATTTCTGCCCTGAAATTCATGGTGTTTGAAATATTGGTTGGATGTTTTGGAAAGACCCAGAGAATCTAAAAAAGTAACATATTCTTTAGTTTACTATTGAAAAGAATAGGAAACAAAGAAAAGAGACTTGCATGGTTTGCAACACAGGAATTAAAGACTTAAAGAAATACCAGTTATTTCCTTTCCTTTATAATTTGTGCCTAACCACAGCAGAGTAGCCAAATTTATGCAATATCAAGACTCGTTTTCTGTCCTAGGTTTGAACCAGAATATGGTATATATAAACAATTTCTAAAATAAGAAGGTGGTTGTTGTATACCATGGAGTCAGAACAGATTCATAACTGGCCCTCCAGCAGGGTTTTCTGAGGCAGTTAATCACACAGGAGGAGTCTGCCTATGCTTCTCCTGAGCACCAGCGAGTAGATTTGAACTGTGTGTCTTGGGGATTATAGCAAAGTTTCTTACCACTAGGCCACCAGAGCTCCCTAATATAAAGAGGAAGGCTGGCTAATGATGTAGATAGTGAGGACATATGTCTCAGAGTCTAAACCTAGAGCAATCTCTTTGACAAGGATGATTGTTAACTTCTGTACTATTCATGGAATCTGGGAACTCTTTCTAAGACTGACAACCCTTATAATGCAGGTGCCATCTCCCTAAGCATTCACTGTATCCATACCTCTAAGTTCTTACCTCCTCCCCAGGTAACGCCACAGAGTTTTCAGATTCCTGAAGATTTGGGCACACACAACTCTCTCTCTCTCTCTCTTTTCACTTCTCCATAAAAGTCGTCACTCTCTCATCTCTCCATATGAAGCACCATTTTAAAAAATGCCCTTGTTGATGTTGTTAGCTGCTGATGGGTCTCGTTCAATGGTTACCCATCTAAGAAGTGTGTTAAATCCATTATGGAAATTATCTCATTATATCCTCATAATATAGTCTATGAAATGTTGTTGATAAATGTCGTCAAGTCACCTGCAACTCATAGCAACTTAACGCACAATAGCTCTGAACCCTGTCCTATCCGGAGCCAGCCTCACTCTCTCTGACACGCTCACCTCCGTTACCCACTTTATTATTATGTCAGTCCATCTCCTCCAGAGTATTCTCTCGTGCTACTTTTCCACCCTTCTAGGTATGAAGTCCTTCGTCAAGGCCTGGTATGTGAGAGAGCGTCAAGATCCATGCCTCTAAGGAGCAACTTGGTTTCATCCTCTCAGAGAGCTGAACGATTACTAAGGATGACAGAAGAGTTGTTGATGCCTTTGAGTTGTTGTGCTAGAGAAGAGTATTGACCATCCCATGGACTGCCAAGAAAATGAACAGATTTGTCTCGGAGAATATGTGAAATAGATTAGTAGTATTATCCTCATTTGAACAATGAGGAAATTCAGTCTCAGAAATAAGAGTTTATTTTTCACAGCTCATACAATTCGTAAGTGATGAGCGGGGTATTTCTTGTCCTTTGAATAGAAGGGTGGTAAGGTTTTGTATTGTTGAGTTGTTGGGATGTTTGGAGGGCTGTGTCCTCTTCTTCTTCTTTTTATGTAAGATCAGATGGCAAATATTGTGGGCTTTCTAGATTTTCAACATCTGGTATCAACAACCTACCCTAGCCGTGTAAAATAAAAGCATCCATGGTCGTATAAAAATTAATGAGTATCTCTATGTTCCAGTGAAACTTTTATGAACACTGAAAGATTAGTTTGACATAATCTTCCTGTACCACAAAATATTATTCTCTTCTGATATTTTACAACCATTTATAAATGCAAAGCCATTCTTAGACACACAAAATGAGGTTGTTTGAAAATAGACGATGATCTAGACTTGGTCCATGAGCAATCGATCACTGATCCCTGCCTTTAGATCATGGTATGCCCTAATTCCTCGCTAAACCTTGTATGCAGTTCCCAGCTTCTTCTGATCACTGGGAAGAAAACTGGATTTATTTCCTTTTGTTATAGAGTTAGATGACAACTCTGGTGACCGGGAGATGGAGTAGAGCACTTGCCAGAGACTCTCTTCCTGGATGCATATCTTCTGCAGTCAAAGGTAAGACAGGTCTTCGAATGTTTAAGACTGCAAACCAGACATAAAGTAACTGAAGTGCCTGACATGCTGGATGATGGCATGTTTGGTTAACTTCTTGTATGTAGTTCGTAGAATATGGAAGCAAGTTGGCACCCAAATAAGTCAAATTAGGGCAAGTTACAATATCTTGTATCTAGGTACATTTGAACCTAGACTTCAGAAGAACTATACTTTTAAGAAGGTGATGTAATTATCTATATCACATACCTGGGAGACCCCATGTGGTGGAAGGGCACCTACAAAGGCAAGATTGAGCAAATACCAAGCAATTATGTGGCTGAACTCTGATACGTCACATGTTGTGCTACTAACCCAAAAGTCAACAGTTCTAATCCTCTTGCTTTTCCAAGGAAGGGAAAATGGGCAGTCTCCTCCCCTAAAGGTTAACAACCTTGGAAACCTGAAGGAGTGTCAACAGGAGAGAGAATCAACTCCACAGCAGTGGGCACGCGGCTCAACAAGATGAATCTATCAGCAACCTATTGCATGTAGCTGCACACATTGCAACCTGGGCTTGTTGAGAGAGTGTTTGGACAAACAAGGTGGTGTTAGTTAAAGCTGAAAGCACAGTCATATACTGTGCTTGTCACGGAGGTTACAAAGGAAAAGACTGTTTACTCACCCAAATAGGGAACAGAGCAAGCTGAGGGTCAGCATGCAAAGCTGGATGGGCAGTGCAGGTATCATCAGTGGCTTCAGGCAAAAGAAAGGACTGGAGCCTCTTAAGAACCAGTCAGACGAAGCTGGCCACGGACATGGTTACTGAGGTAGCCTGTGCATCTCTCCCTAAACAAGTAACAGATATAAGTTGGACCTTAAACAATTCAGAGGACTATCTTGACGCTGAAAGCTCAGATCAGTTTCCTTCCAGAGCTTTGATATTTAAAATTTCTATTCCTTCTGCTGTTGTAAAATCTTACCTTTTCTGTATGAGTCTGTGTAACTGTGAAATAACAGTTAAAAAAATTGCTATAGAAGTGTGGTAGTATTGCACTGTATTTAAGTACAAAGTGTAAATAAGAATTCTTACCATCTATTTACCACTAAGTGACTGGATACATAGCTTCACAAAGCATACTTCTTTTCACCAGCAGAGAAAAGAAAATTCATTCTATATATTGAGTTAAAGGGATGTTAAGAAAATTTTCTCTTTAAAAAAATCGGAATTTCGTTTGGTTTAGTCTTTAAGTTCTCTGCCTCAAGGATTAATAGAATTTGAATGGTTTTTTCAAGAGGTGGAAATGTTTATTATGATAATAAACCAAAACAGTTGCAGAAGATCATCAGCTAGTCTGACAAAAACAAAGAATGAGATACTGGGTTCTCTTTGATGTGTTCTAAGGAAGAAAGTAATTTCTCGCCTTCTCCAAGTGCCACTTAACTGTAAGTAAGAATGTTACAGCTTATAGGGTGCCAATTAGAACCCATTATAGTCTGTCTGGCCTGCTGTGACTCGGAAACATTTGTCAGAACTTTACTTCTTATTCTTTGCGCCTGTTTCATTTTCACCTCCCTGTTCTCCAGTACATCCTTCCGAGGTAAAAGGGACATGCTGGAGCTCTAGGTTAGATTTTTTTGTGTTCTGAAGATGAGGAATGGAATGTTCTTATAGATACACTGGTGTGGACTTCTGATGGTAGAAAAAAACCTAGGTTAAGTGAAATTACCTGGTTCAAATCGGACCTTTATAGAAATGATAAAGGCAATAGAGCTTATTTTTTGAGCACTTCCATTCTTTCTTGGGGTTCCTCACCACCGGCCTACTTGACCTATGTTGTTAAGTGCTCCTCCATATCTTCCAAACATTCCTGTTCCACTCCTCAGGTCAAAGTCTTAATTAAGCAAAATGACCTTTGATATTTTGAAGTTACAGGACAAATAAGAACCATCCTTCGTGACATCCAGGAAATGGATCCTTTTTGGCAAAGGCTTCTAGCTATCTACCTTAGGATTGATAGGGGTTTTTTTCTCACCCATCTTTTCTACCAGAACCTCAAATTGTTACTCAGACAAATTATTATAAAGCCACTTTCCAGCTCCCTTTCCGCCAGCTGTGAATCTATGACTAAGGTCTAAATAATAGCACATAAGCAGCTTTCAAGAAGCATCTTGAGGCAGCCGCAGATGGCCCTCATTGTTCTGTCTTTGTGTCCCTTTCTCTTTGAAATAAAGATGTGGTAACTACAGCTCTCATAGCCAGGTGACCAGGAATTGAAGGCCACACACGGGTTGTGATGGATTAAGTAAGGCCTAAGAGAAGCACTAGCTCCTGCTTTCAAACAGCCACCAAGCCCACTCTGGAATTCCTCTGGATTTCTTTTCCATAAGCAGGGAGCAAAATAAAACAAACAAAAACAGTCATTGTCTTAATGAAGCTGTTCATTTATTGCTTATTAGGAGAAGCCATTGCAGTAGGGGTATCATTGCTGATGTCAGATGGATCCTGGCTGAAAGCAGAGGATACCAGAAGAGTATCTATTTGTGTTTCTTGAATATGCAATGGGATTTGGCTGGGTGGATCACAAGTTATGGCTGGAACTGAAAAGAATGGGAATCCCAGAGTACTTGGTTATGTTCTTGGGAAACCTATACCTTGACCAAGAAGTTGTTGTCTGAACAGAGCAAGGGAGCACTATTGCTGTGTTGTGTACCATCGAGTGGGAGTCGACATGTAGCTGACCATCCAGTGGTTTTCAGGAACAGTTCGTTCATTGCATGGAGGAGATTGCTGATATTTCTCCCATAAAAGGAGCTACAAGGCTTAAAGTTAAGAAAAGTGCACATCGGGGCTGTATCCTTTTTCCATCTCTATTCAATCATTTGGGGCAAAACATTTGAGAAGTTAGGTTCTGTGAAGAAGAATGTGGCATCAGGATTGGAGGAAGAATCATCAGCAACTTGTGCTATGCAAATAACACAGCCTTGTTTGCTGGAAGTGAGGAGGACTTGAAGGACTTGCTGAAGAAGATTAAGGACTACAGACTTCAATAGGGATTACATCTCAACATCAAGAATACAAAAATTTTACCACTGGACCAATAGGAACTCATGATACATGGAGAAGAGAGGTAAACAATTTCATGTTGTTGTTTTTGTTGTTATGTGCCATCAAGTCACCTGTGACTCATAATGACCCTATGTACAACAGCCTTAAACCCTCCTCTATCCTGTACCAATCTCGGACACAACTACCTGCATTACCCTAGTCACTGAATTAATCCATCTCATCGAGGGTCTTCCTCTCCTGCACTGTCCCTCCACCCTCCCAAGCATGACGTCCCTCTCGAAGGACTAGTCCCTCCTTGCAACATGTCCAAAGTAAATTTCATGTTACTTAGATCCAAAACTAACGCCCTTGGTACCAGCAAGCAGTCCAGAGATAAGGAGATAATATTGGGCAAGTCTGCTGTCAGGGACCTCTTCAAATTACTGAGAAGCAATGATGTCAGTTTGAAGGCTAAAGTGAACCATAGTCTTTCCAATTCATTTGCTGTACATCTGAAAACTGGGCAACAAATAAGGATGGCAGAACAATTGCGTTGCGATATTGGAGAAGAGTACATAGTATCCTATGGGCTTCCAAAAGAACAGATACATGTCTTGAAGAAATTAAGTCAGAATATTCGCCTTCAAGGTAAGAATGGCAAAGCTTCATCTTACATGTGGATAAGAAATGGTATTTCTTGGAAAGGGACATCATGCTTCAAAAGGTGGAGGGTCATCAAAAGAAAGGCAGATCCTCAACAAGGTAGGTTGATGTAACTGCAGCACAAGCTCAGGCACGTCAGAAATGATGGTAACGGCACCTGAGAGCACAGGGCTCAGCTCCATTGTTCATAGGGTCGCTCTGAGTTGTACCTAACAACAACGTACACAACTTTAAGGAGCTCTCATGTCCTCGTTCTAAGGAGGTGCGTTGCCAACTCAAAGACTGGCTGTTGAAATTCAGCAGCTGATCCTCAGGAGAAAGGCAGGCATTCTCCTCCCATGTGATTTACAGCCTCTGAAAACCTACTGGAGGGTGAGCTTGAGTTGGTTCTGACTCAACAGCCAATAGCAACAACAATTCTCTAGCTTTAAGGATTCAACAATCAAGTTAGTCGAGCTGAAGTAGATATATTGTATATGGATATATATTTTTTATTGTGAAATTTTATTAGTTTTAATGAACCTTTACAGGGATTTTGGGTTTTCATTCCTTCATTGCTGTACCATTCTCTCTACCTTCCTCCCCAGTTTATTCTTCTTCCCCGCCATCCGAATGTCTGTTTTAATTGTCCAATTGCCACAGTGCTTGTCAAAGTCAGTTCTGATTAATCTCCTTTGTCGGTGTGTCCTTTGCCATTCCCTATCACTCCTCCCTGAGAGAGACTTCACCCTGATTCATAAGGAAAAGGGGATGGCGTATTCTCTTAGCTACTTCCTGCTGAAAAGGGACGCGGTGGGTTTCAGGGTGAAGATCTTCTCTCACTACTCTAAAGGGCCCCTTTGGCAGCAGGAAACACATAGACTATTATGGAGATTGATTTTGGAATTTAGATGCACTGTTATTAATTGTGCTTAGCCGTACATGTTCATATCCTTGAAGATGTATCATGGGGGTGTTGCAACCTAGAAGACACAAATTTAACAAGTTATAAGTACACGAGTCAAAAATTATGGAAAAGTAAAAGAAAAGATTCTTTCATTGTTTTACAAACCCTCCCCCAGGTCCCCTCCACCATGTAGCCATCGCTCTAGACTCCTGTGATGACGTATATGGATATATTATCTCTTCATCCCTGTATTTTGTCCAATTCATCTACCCCCAGCTACTTAGTGGGCCGATACAGATGAGTAGGGAAAACTTACAAGGCAGTTACGACCATTGTCTGGCTCCTACGTGTCAGTTCCCTATCAGACCTCAGCTCAGCCGTGAATGCAGGGCTCTTGCATCTTACCTTGCGGGTCAGAGTAAGATTAGGGTCAGGACCAAAACCTCCAGGCTCTCCAGGCTGATGGTTATTCGCTAACTCCCTTACAGGCTGCACATCCCACAGTAAATTACCTCCTTTACCCATTAGGTTCTCCTTACTAACACTGGTGATATGGAAAGTACCTAACTCCTAGGATTATTGTAAAACTTAAATGACCCATTGCCAGCAGAGTGCTTAAAACATTGCCTATAGCACGAATAATAATTGCCATCTAAGTGTGGGGTATCATTATTTTTAAATTATTTTAATCCCTTCATTGCTCTGAACTTTATTATGTGGTTATGCGTCTCTCCTCTAAAATTACTTTAAATCATTGTTATCATTCTAAAATAACTATAATTTACTGTTTGGTGTTTTTTGTGTGGCGTGCGGTTTTTTGTTTTGTTTTGTTTTGTTTTTTTCTTGTTGTATACCATTGAATCAAATCCAACTGGCACTGGAGGAGATTGCCCCTCCTTCTCCAGCGGAGCATTTGGTGGATTTGAACCACCCACCTTTTGGATTGCAGTGCAGCTTCTTTCCACTAGGCCACCAGAATGCCCTTATAATTCACTGTTAAATACATTCAAATTGACAATAAATAAGAAGGAAAAAGCCCCTTACTAGGCTGGAATCAACTATCAATAGCAGAAGCTCTAGGCGGTAACTTCCACTGCTAGAGTGTTTCTAGAGAAACGAGGCCTATTTTACTAGGTCGTAGCCTACGGCCTTTCTTGAAACAAATGCTCTGTCTTAGTCAAGTGGCTTACTAATGGAATAAATGTTTCAATGGACAAGTACATGGGATGCTTCGTGGTTATCTCTGACCAAGATCTCTTAGAGATGCTCTATCTCCATGCAGCATCTCTAAGATGTCTATCTTATGGTAAAAGAACTTGAGGTCTCCCCTGAGCCTCTGTCTTTTGGGATAGGAAGGAACACAGACCCCTTAGTGGGAGGAAAAGCCAATCATTTGTGACCAATTTAAAGTTCATGTAAGGTAACCATAATAAGGTGAGCAAGTCTCATCGATGTGAAATGTTATAGTAACTGTACAGTACTGGACTGATGTTAGACCTGAAAGCAAATCCTACTTCTACTTCTTCAGTCAGTTGGCATTGTCCCTTCGCTGGGCCTCAGTTCCTCCATCTGAAGAAATGAGGATAATCCTAATTCCCATCTCAAGCATGAAAGGGTAACTCCTTGACTACTAGCCAAAGTGTTGACTGTTTCAAGTGGCAAGAAGCTGAGCTGCAATCCCAAAGGCACACAGTTCGAAGCCACCAGCTGTTCTGCAGGAAAAGGATGGGCAATCTTTTCCCATGCAATTAACTGCCTCTGAAAACCCTCTGGAGGGTCTGCTATGGGTCAGTTTCTACTCAACAGTACACAACAACAACAACAACAACAATCTCAGAAGATAGGTCTGGCTATCAACTTCCAAAATATGAATACCTTGGAAACCCCATGGAGTAGTTTTTCTGTGCTGCAGGCGTTACTCAGTTTGCCTTTTCCAGTCATTGGCTTTGAATTTCACCACATGGCTGAGTTGTTGTTGTTGTTA
>NW_006399753.1:20202326-20208635 GCF_000299155.1 Elephantulus edwardii
TAGTCATGATGTCTTTCTCCAAGGACTGGTCCCTTTTGGCCACATGCCTAAAGTCTGTGAGATAGCACTTCAAAATCTTTGCCTCCGAGGAACATCATGGTTTCACCCTCTCCAGCATAAACCTATTTGTTCTCATGGCTGTCCATGGTATATACCACATACCAGCACCACAACTCAAAGGCATCTATTCTTTTTCTGTCATCTTTGGTCATCATCCAGCTCTCTGATGCATAACAAGTAATTGTGAAGACTATAGCCTGAATCAGGTGTACCTTAGTCTCCTGACTGACATCATTGCTCTTCAGCACTTTTTTTAATTGTTAAAGCAGCTATTTTTCCACACCTATACATTTGTATTGCATCTAATTATTCATGTATATTGTTTCATTTATATGCATAGTGGGTTTCTATGTGTGTGTTTCAAACTTTCCTTCACTGGCATTATGTTTCATTCAATCATTGCCATTCATTGTGTTTCATAAAACCATTAATTATGCCCATCATTACCTCATCTCTTTAGGTCCCCACCAGGTCTTTCCCATCTTTTACCCCACCTCGCTCCACCCACCAAATTGTGGGAACTTGTAATTCTCCCCCTACTCATCCTCACCCCTCTGCTCCCACTCCTTCCCCCCTCCATGTTTTACTAGTTACCCATCTATTTTTACAACAATGATCTTATGCAGGCTTTTTTCTTTAAGACAGAACAGTTCACTTAGCATAAAGCTTTCCAGTCTCTCCCAAGTTATGTAGTTTTCAGCACTTTTGAGAGGTTCCTGACAACAATTCTGAGTAGAATTAGACAAATATGGGGTATTGATGGCTCCGCCAAAAGGACTGGGTTGCTTGCTAATAATGTAAATAAAATAAAGAGCACCTTTTGGGGGGCAACATGCAAAAATTATGTCCCCAACCTGGAGATGGGTCCGTTTTAGCATCCCGTGAGGCTTTAGACTGAGCAGCTTCTGAAGCAGAAGGAGAATCTATTAAAAAAAAAAAAGCTGATATTTCCATGTGTCCTGTGGGCCAGAAATTCCAACACAAGACTAAAAGAGGCCTCTGAGACTGAGACAAGGCAACCCAGATGGCAGTGGTGACACTGATAGCAGTAATGTCAGTCACCAAGATGACAGAGAACCAGAGACGAGCATGAGGCAGAGCTGAGCTCGATCTGCCGCCGCACAGAGCCAGAGTCATGCACTTCGGGGCAGTGGAAGTGGTGGTGATGGAGGTGGGGGGTATAGTCTATAGTTGTTAAAACCAAGAGTGTTCTGACATTGGCCTTGGCACAGTGCAGGATCCAGAGCCACAGGCCCAGGTCAAACTTTATCCCAATGTCAGACAAGGTTTCATCATCTTTGCCTCTAAGGCGCACTCTGGCTGCACTTCTGTTAAAACAGATTTATTTGTTCTTTTGATAGGTTATGGGATACTCAGGGCTCTTTAACACACCACAACTCAACGATGTTGATTCTTTTTCAGGCTTCTTTACTCATTATCCAAGCTTCAGATGCATAGGAAGCAATTGAAAATACCATGGTTTGGGGGGCAGGGATGGACAGGGAGAAAAATGCAACAATGAATGAATGGAAATCCAAAGTGTCTGTAAACGCGTTCATGAAAATCAATAAAAAATTTTTTTAAAAAGAGAAAACACCATGGCTTGGATCAGGCACATCTTAGTCTTTAAAATTGACATCCTTGCTTTTTAGCACATTGAAGAGACCCTTGACAACAGAGTTGCCCAATGCAATATGTCTTTTGATTTCTTAAATGCTGCTAAGTGTCTAGCATGGGCTATTTACATAATCAATTCTTTTCCCCCCAAAATAATTGGATTTTTAAAATTTTAATTTTATATTGGTGTGATGACATTGTGTTTCACACTGTTCTTCATTCATGTTATATTTCCTACAATTATCCCATCAATTTTGTTTTATAAAATTAATCACCATTGGAATATGTGCCCAACACTACCCTGTATTTTCAGATCTCCGACAGCTCTTTCTCATTTCATATACCCCGTCCCTCCACCCACCAAACTGTGCAGCCCTTCTCCCCCATGGATGCCCGTACATGTTTTACTAGTTATCCTTCTATTTTTACAATAGTGGTCTTATGCAGTATTCATCCTTGTAAGACTGAGTTATAAAGTTATGGTCTAGTGAGAGAGGGGTGTGTGAAAGAGGTTTGAAAGTTGATTCCCTTAGCAGAATTTCCACAGTGTTGTATATAGCAGTAATTCTGAAGGGCATTTACTGAAGAAAAAGCATTCAAATTTGAATTACAAAACCTGCGCTATAGTTTTCTCAGCTCCACAGTCAACACTCTTGGCACCAACAGTCAGGAAATCAAAAAGCGTATCGCGATGGTAAAGTCTGCTGTTAGGGACCTCTCTAAAGTACTCAGGAACAACGGTGTCTCTCTAGAGACTAAGGTGTGCCTGATAGAGGCCATGGTCTTTGCAATCGATTGTTATGCATCAGAGAGTTGGACAATGACTAGGGAGGACAGAAGGAGAGTGGATGCTTTAGAGCTGTGGTGCTGGAGAAGAGTACTGAATGTACCATGGACTGCCAAGAAAACAAACAGATTCATCTTGGAGAGGATTCAAGCTACTCCTTGGAGGCAAGGATTCTGGGGCTTCGTCTGACATACTTTGGACATGTTGCCAGGAGGGGCGGGTCCTTGGAGAGGGACATCATGCTTGGGAGGGTGGAGGGACAGCGCAGGAGGGGAAGACCCTCTATGAGATGGATTGATTCAGTGACTGGGGTAATCGGGATGGGTGTGTCAGAGGCAGTGTGGTTGGCGCAGGATAGAGCAGGGTTTAGGGCTGTTGTGCATAGGGTCGCTATGAGTCGCAAACAATTCGACGGCACATAACAACAACAACAACAATAACATAGTAAAGTTGGTAAAGACCCAGGACCGTGGTAAGCATTTGTGTCCTTATTTGTAGATCAAGGTTAACTACACCTGGCCTGTCTTTCTTTCCTGGATGTTTAAGGATTAGCTACCATCATTTATGTGAAAACATTTGGAAACAGTAACAGAATATAAAAATGGAACACCTGAGGATGTTGGACGACTTAGATTTCTTATAATGATTTACGAAAGGAGGAATGGGGCAGACTGCTTTTCCTGGGGCATTGTTAGAACTTGAAACTGTGGCCTGTGTACACAGGACATTCCTCCTCTGAATGCAGAGGGTCAGGCTGTGCTTCCAAGAGCACTCACAGTCAGATCAATTTGCTTCCTAAACTCTTCCTCTGGGTGTGGTCAATCCTGTTGTGGTTAGAGCTAATTCCACAAATATTTGGGCAGAGCAAGGATCCTGAGACAGGTATGGGAGCACGTAATGTTTCTTTCTGTTGAGCACAGGGTCACTATGAGTCAGGATTGACTTGACAGCAACTAATGACAATGACAGGGGACCAAGTCGAGGTACTTACCCTGAAACTATCTCCTCTGGATTTACATTTCTAGAGGAGAATTCTTAAACCTCTATACAGTCTACTAGTCTAAACTTCCTTTCAGAGTACTTTGGATAATGCTGTTTTGGTTTTTTCCCTCATTTGTATTTCCTTCTTAGTCCATGACAATTTTTGTACCTTGGCAACTAGAAGTTGGGAAGGGGCTGGAAAATTATTAGTTGGTGACGGTTCCTTACATTAAAAAACAAACAACAACCACACACAAAAACTACCTGGAACAAATGCAGGCTGGACAATGGAAAAGAAAATGTCTTCCATCCAACTTCTGCCAAGAGTTTAGGCATGGAGGGGGTCAAAGTACTAAGAAGCAAAAAAGAAGGCCAGCTGCCTGCTTCCCAAAACCTTACCCTGCAAGGTTCCACCAATAGTGAAAGCAGGTGTGCCTGTCAGAGCTCAAAGGTCTGACTGATTCTATCAGAATTTTGTGCTTGGAAGAGAACTGAAGACAGAGTAATTAAAAGCAAACTCCCAGAGCACCAATATATAAAGCCAGACTTAGAATTGTTGTTATTGCTGAGCTCCCTCGAGTTGAGTATGAATCACTGTGAACAAGTGTCTGAACAACAGACCTGAACCCTGCCCTAGCCTGTGCCGTCCTCATCATCTCTGACACACTGGAGCCATTGCTGCAGTCACTCTGTCTGTCCATCTTGTCGAGGTGTGCATTGAGACTTAAAATTAATTTACCACAATTGTTTACACTGCTGGAAGAAGAATAAACTATGTGATCTAAAGACCAAATCCAGCCGGTAGAAGTATTTTTGTTGTTCTTGTTCACTATTTGTTTTAGTTTTATTCTGGAGACCAAATAATATTGTAAGCGTATTTAAGGGGAAAAAAATCTTTAAACTTATTTAAAAATATACTTCTTAATTGACTTGGAAAATTGAAAGAATCCTTCCCAATGTTGTCCCAAATAGCAAAATTGTCTGTTCTTCAGTTGTTCATGTTCTTTACTTTTTTTCAAATAGTATTCATTAGTGGGGTCAAGGCATGGTTGCTGTTTGTCGTGGAGTTTTCACTGTTTCTCTTATAATAGAAAAATGCTGCTGTTGTTAGATTTTAAGTCAGTTCTGAGCCATAGTGACCCTGTGTGTCACAGAATAAACTACTGCCAATTCTAGCATTATTCTCAATTATCTTTTATATACAAGTGTCTCTACTAAAAAAAATATGAAAACAGAAATAGAAAACTAGAGGGCAGAGCAGTTCATGAAATCCAAATAGATCCTATTTGCTTTTGGAGGTGAAGAAGAAACAACTTGATCACAGCCATGTAAGCATAGGTAGAGCTGACACCTTCATTCTGCTCCTGCAACGATTTCCCAAAGTGGAATCATGGTCCATTTAACATTGAAGGAATTTCTGAACTCCTATAACATAATGGATTTTTGGGTGAAATTATAAAAATTCACTCTGAGTAGTCTGTTTTGCAAAGCAAAATACTTTTTTAAAATGTACAAACCCCTAAAACCAATATACTGTTGTTGATGTTGTTAGGTGTCATTAGGTTGAGTATGACTCATAGAGGCCCTATGAAGAACAGATCTGAATCCTGTCATATCCTGTGCCATCCTCACCATCTCCGATATACTTGAACCTATTACTGAAGTCAACATGTCAGTCCATCTCATTGGGGGCTTTTCTCTCTTTCACTGACTCTCCACCTTTCCAAGCATGATATCCTTTGCTAAGGAATGGCCTCTCCTAGCAACAAGTCCAAAAAAAGAGAGATGAATCTTTGCCATGCTTGCCTCCAAGGAGCACAATGGCTGCAACTTTTCCAAGACATATGTGTTTATTCTTTTGGCAGTCCACGGGATATTCAGAATTCACCTCCAATACCACAACTAAAAGGCATAATATAAAATAACCATGGGTAGAATTGAAGGGAGAAATAGAACACTGTTAGGATAGTTGGACACTTTAATACACCACTTTCAATATAGGACAGAAGAAGCATATATGATAGAGTATTCTGCCTCCAAACAGCGTAGTGTACATTCTGCCCCTTGTACATGAATCTTTCTCCAGAATAGGGATCATTTTAGGTTACAATATAAGTCTTAATAAATCTAAAATGATTGAAATAATACAAAACATTTTCTCTAACCACAATGGAGTAAAGCTAGAAATCAATGACAGAAGAAAAAAAATCAACCACATAAAACCTGGAAAATATATACACCTATAGAAACGAAGCACACACTGTTCAACTATTAACTGTGCAGAGTATCAATCTAAAGAGAAATCTCTACTTTCTCTTTTGTCAAATGAAAATGAAAGCAAACATGTAAACTTACGGTATACTGTGAAGAAATACTCAAAGGGGAAACATTGCAATACAGAGCTAATGCTACATATTACAATCTACTAAATATAATACATCTACTAAAAAGAAAGATCTCAAATTAATAACCTAATATGACAACTCCAAGAACTAGAAAGAGAGGAGCAAACAGCTCCTGAAGAAAGGAAATAACAATAAGGAACACAAATAGACAAACTCAAAACCAGAGAAGTAATAGAATCCCTAAAGGGAGAAGCTGGTTCTTTGAAAAGATCAATGAAGTTGATAAACTTTAGCTAATCTAACAAGAAAGTGGGAAAGAAGAAGAAGAGAAGAGATGCAAGTAAACAAACGGAAAAACACAAGAGGAAACCTTCTAACTGGCCACAAACAATAAAGAGAATTATGATGGAATATTATGAACAATTATATGGCTATAAACTGCATAACCTTGGTGAAATGGACAAATTCCCAGATGCATACAACCTAGTCAAACTCATCAAGAGGAAACAGAAAATTTCA
>NW_006399753.1:20208735-20229958 GCF_000299155.1 Elephantulus edwardii
AGGAGGAAGTTTTCAACCAGGCGGTTTCACTGGCAAATTCTATCAATTAGAGAAAAGTTGACACTAGCATTGTTTAAACTCATCTAAAAGAGAAGGAAGGAACATTTCCTAACTCATTCTATGAAGCAAGCTGATTAAACTAGATACAAACCAGACAAAAGCATCACCAATACCTCATACGAACATTGATTCAAAAAAATCTCCAACAAAATACTTACAAACAAAACACCATAGCATACTAAAAGAGTCATACGTTATGACAAGGTGGTATTTATTTCCAAAATTCGGAGATGTTTCACTAATGAAAAATCAATCAGTATAGTATACTTTATCAATGGAAAAAATATAAAGAGCCACATTATCATCCCTGTAAATAAAGAAAAGCAATATTATAAAATCCAACAACTCTTCTTCATAAGAACCTGAAAGAAGATTAAGATAGAAGGGAATTACCCAATATAGTTTAGGGTATATATAGAAAGCCAGCATCCAGCACTATACTTAATCAAGAAACACAGAACTTTCCATTTTAAACTAGAAACAAATAAAGGTACCTATTCACATAACTTCTACTCAATATTATACTAGAAGTCATAGCCAGTGCAATAAGACAAGAAAAAGAAAGAAAAAGATCCAAGTTGAAAAAGATGAAGAGTCCACAAGAAAACTTCTATAGGTAATAGTGGCATTCAACAAAGTTGCCTGGTACCAGTTCAACAAACCAAAAAGCAATTGCCTTTCTACATAACAGCAATTACAACTCTGAAAGGGAAATAATTGTATTGAAAATATCTAAGAGAATAAAATATCTAGGAATAAACCTGACTAAAGATATAAAGAATTTATATAGTGGAAATTATAAAACAAAACTGAGATTAAATGAAAAGATATTCCATGTTTATAAATTGAAAAGTTCATTGCTAAACTGTCAATACTACCCAAAATCATCTCTAGATTCAATGCAATCCTGAAAAAATTCTACAGCCTTCTTTACAGAACTAGACAAACCAGTTCTCAAATTTACTTGTGATGTCAAAAAACCCTGAATAGCTAATGCAATTTTGAAAGAGGAAAAAAAAATAAAATCCTGATTTTAAAATATACTATATAACTACAGGGAGATTGTTCCTTGGAGAGGGATATCATGCTTGGAAAGGTGGAGGGGCGATGAAAGAGAAGAACTGGGTAGGTTGGCACAGTGATATAGCAATGAGCGTGAGTGGGTCAGAGATTATGGGAATGGCACAGGATAGGATAGTGTTCTGCTTGGTTGTTTATGTCACTATGTCACTATGAGTGACAGCACTTAGCAACAACAACAACTTTTAAGTGCAATAACAAAAATGTCAGGTACTGGCATAACAGTAGACCAATGAAATAGAACTGAGAGGGATAAACCAACTCTGATAAACTCTGACATTTTTACAAGGATGCTAAATCCATTTGATGGGAAATTATAATCTCTTAAAGACGTGGTGCTAGGCAAATTGGATTTCCATATGCAATAAAATGTGAAATAAAACCAATGCCTCAAAAACATGCACAAAATCAAATTAAGACCTGGTAGTGCAACAATGAATGAGTGGAAGCCCAAAATCTCTGTAAATGTTTATGAAAATTAATAAAATATAATTATAGGAAAAAAAAAAAAGACCTGGATGTACAAACTAGAATCACAAAAATTTTAGAAGAACTAAAAGTGAAAACACTGCAGGACCTCACACTTAGCAATGGATTATCTATCACAATAATAAGTGTAACCAGCAAAAGTCAAAATAAATAAATGAAACCTCATAAAAATGTAAAACTTTTGTTTATTAAAAGACTTTTATAAAAATAAAATAGCAAGGTCAAAACTGGAAGGATACCTTTGGAAATTATATATCAAATAAGAATCTAATAACCAAAATATTTTAAAATTTTGACAACATAGTAGCAAAATACAATCTAATGTACATTTTACCAAAGAGGATTTTCAAATGACCATCAACCACATAAAAAGGTACTCAGCTTCACTAGTCATCACAGAGATGCAAATCAAAGCCACAGTAATTACGGCACCATACCACTCCCACTAGGATGGCTAAGATAAAAACAAACCACAACACCAGAAGTTAAAAATGTTGGCAAAATTATGAAGAAACGAACTCAGCCCTCTATCTGTTACTGGTGGGAATGCAAAATTGTACAGCTATTGTGGAAAAGACTATGACAGTTCCTCAAAAATATAAGCATGATATTCCCATGTAAAGTTGAGTGAACTCTGTTCAGTGGACTGTGACACATGGAGGCCCCAAGGACAATGGACAATGGAATAGAACCCTGCCTGATTCAGGGCTGTATTCACAGTCTCTGCTATATTTAAGCCCATTGAGTAGCTATTGTCTCAATTTATCTTATCAAGGGTCTTCTTTATTGTAGACTATCTTTGTTAACTAGCAGGTTGTCTTTCTCCAGGAACTAGCCCCTCCTGATAACATGCCCCAAAGCATTCTAACTGCTCTTATTTTTCCAGACAGATTTGTTGCTTCTTTTCAAACTATCTCCATGACATCAAATAGGCAACAGCAAAGTTAACAGGAACCATAGGAAACAACGAGTTCATGTTAATGAATAAGAAACAACTCAGGGGAGAGAAACAAATCAAAGAGTATCCCCAACATCAATAAATTGTAACATAAAAACTGTGGAGTAAGTATATACTTAATTGTCCATATTCTCAACAACAGCAACAAAAGAAATCATTAAGAATGGGGAAAAAGGATTGGGAGGAGAATGGAAGGAAGGGGGGAAAAATAGATTATAGTTTCCAACAATTTCCAAACACATTTTTCAGTTGCTTGACTTTCTAGAAAGGAACTAGGAGGCAGTCAAGTGTTTTCACATTCACTCTTGGCCCTCGAACAAAAAGAGTGCTGCTTTGCTCTGAATGCAATCTAAGGCTGTTTTCACTTGGGGGTTCTGGTGGTGGCATTAGGGGGGAACAGCACAGTTTTTTAACCTTTCAGGAAGCCTTTGAGACAGAGTTTAAAATACAGCCGTGCGAGGGCTGCCACAGATTCACTCTTTGGAAGAGAGGCTGATCCTCTTGAGAACTTTCCTTTAAAATTGATATGAACGAGCCTCACTCAGAGGACCATGTACATAACATCTTAGTTTCAACAGCAGAAGGCAAAACTTATAGCAGGTTGGTACAGCACAGCAGAATGCTGTCAAATTTCAGTCCGAATTTCCATCATTTGAATTAAAACTTAGGGGACCTTGAACAAGTTTCTCTATTTCTCTGTATCGCAAGTCTCTTCATAGGTGAAACTTAGGTAATTTCTTCTGCACAGTTGATGCGAAGACCAAAGAAAGAAACTCTAGCAATAGTCTGAACCATTTAAAGCAATCTTTATTGTTCATGATTATTCTTTTGTGGTTCTTATATATACATTAATAAGAGTTATGCCTTAACATAAAACTCAAACCGAGAATCTTCATAATTTCTTTTTTATTCAATTATTCATTTTTTATTTCTTTTTAAAAACTGTTATTTTAATGAAAGTTTATAGAGAAGTTGGATTTCCATTCATTCACAGTAGCACATTTTCCTCCCTGCCCCCTTAACCGTCATAATTTCTTAGACCAGCTAGCAACAGTGTAATAAAGGAAGAAAATGTCAAGAATTTCACTTTACTTGCATCTATAATCAGTACCATGGAAGAGGTAGTCAGGAAACAAAATTAAGAGTTTCACTGGGCACATTTGTTGCAAAAGCCTTGTTTAAATGTTAAAAAGCAAAGATATCACTTTGAGGACCAAGATACACCTGACTCAAGCCTTGGTATCTTCAATCATATGTATGCAAAATCTGGACAATTAGCAATAAAACTGCAAAGGAATGTGTGCCCTTGAATTCTGTTGTCTGTGGAGGAGACTGAATGTACTACGGACTGTCAGAAGAATGAACAAAACTGTCCTAAAGTAAGAATCAAAGTGATGGGTGTTTGGATGATGATACACCATGCCTGTTAAATGAAAAGATCAATGACAATGGCAAAGACCTTCAGTGTGGTAGATTGTCAGTGTTCAAACATAGTAATGATTGCAAGAACAGCACAGGTCCAGATAATATTTTGTTCTGTTTGCACTTAGAGTTTCTGTGGGTTGGAACCAGTTCAACGGTACAGAGCAATCACCAGCACCACAGATTGGAACGTTATCATTTACAAAATCATTACCCTGTACCCTGATTTCCAGCTTCTTCCTAATTTTAAGTTACTGTGGTCCCCAGCCCAGTTTTTTAATACACCAGATCAAAAGTCAGGCTCTTTCTGTAAAGAACCAAATCATAAATATTTTAAGTTTTTGTGAATCGTAAGGTCTCTATCCCCACTGTACAACCCCAGCTGTTGTTAAGCACGGAGCAATCATAGGCAACATACCAATGAGCATCTGTGGTAACAGAACCAGGCAGAGGCCTGTGAACCCTAGTTTGCCATCCCTTGAGCTAGACTGTGGATGACTCTTCAGCGTCTCACACAAAGTTTCTGCTCCTCTGAGGTATTATTGCAACTTCAACTTGTTTTAGAAAGGAGGAAGGGGAGGTGATAAATAGCTAGGGAATTTGAAATGAATTTATATGTGTTTCTGAAGGCCATCAAGCAGATTATGATTCATAGCAATTCTACTATCATCTCACTGGATTTCCTCAGCTGAATACTTTTTGTAAGGCTTGTTGGGCCAACACCATGGTAGATGGAGAAAGGGTTCACATTATCGATAATTTCATCTTACTTGATCCACAGTCAACACCCTTGGTAGCAGCAATCAGGAGATGAGGAGATGCATTGATTTGGGCAGGTCCGCTGTCAGGGACCTTACCAAAATGCTGAAGAGTAATGATGTCAGATTGAAGACCAAGATGTGCCTGATTCAGGTCATGGTCTTTTCAATCACTTGCTATGCATCTGAGATCTGGGCAATGAATAAGGATGACAGAAAGAGAATTGATGAATCAGGATGACAGAAGGGGAATTGAGGTCTTTGAACTGTGGTGTTAGAAAGGAACACTGAGTGGGTATCCCATGCATTGTCAAAAACCAATTAGATATGTCTTCGGGAAGGTGCAGCCTAACTGCTCCTTAAAGGCAAGGATGGTGAAGCTGCAGCTCACATATTTGGGGCATGTTAGTAGGAAAGCCCACTCCTTGAAAAGGTATGTCATAGAAAGGTGAAGGGTTGGCGAAAGTGAGGAAGACCCTCAACAAGTTGGATTAACATAGTGACTGCACCGATGGGATCAAGCGTATCAGAAATTATGAAGATGGCACAAGATAGGACAGGGTTCAGGGCTGTTGTTGATAGGGTCACTCTGAGTCAGACTCCACTCAGTTGTACTTGACGCTGTCACTTAACAACAGCAATTCTTTTGGAAACAAACCAGTAGAGCTTTTCTCCGGCAAAGCTGCTGATGGGTTCAAATCGCCAAACTTTCTGCTGGCAATAAGTCTTAACATTGCATCACCAGGACTTCCTGACATTGAGTGTTCGTTATTTGGTGCCACTGAGTCAACCACCACTCATAGTTCCCCTATGAACAGCAGCTATAATCTTGCCCTATCTTGTCCCATCCTCACAATCTCCACTTTTCTCAAGCCCAGTGCTCAGTCACTTGGTCAATCCATCTTCCTTTCTTTCACTGACTCTCTACTTTTCCCACTATGGTATCTTTTTTCCAATAGTTGGCACCTTCTGACAACATGCCTCAAGTATAAGAATGAGATTTCATCATCTTTGTCTCTAAGTTATACCATGACTGCATTTCCTCCAAGACAGATTGGAGGAACAACAACATGAGCTATGCAGATGACACCTGCTCGCTGAAACTGAGGAGGACCTGAAGCGCTTGCTGCAGAAGGTCAAGGGCGGCAGCCTGCAATATGGATTGAGGCTCAATGTCAAGAAGACAAAGATTTTCACCACTGGACCAATTGGCAGCATCAGGATGGTTGGTGAAGAGATTGAGATTGTTCACAGCTTCAGTTTGGTTCCATAATCAACACTCTCGATATCAGCAGCCAGGAAATAAATCAAGAGACAAATTGCCTTGGGAAAGTTGGCTGTGAACTCTCCAGTGTACTGAAGAACAATGACATCAGTCTGGAGACTAAGGTAAGCCTGATCCAGGCCATAGTCTTTGTAACTGCTTCCTATGCATCAGAGAGCTGGACAATGATTAGAAATGACAGAATAGAATTGATGCTTTTGAGCTGTGATGCTGGAAAAGAGTATTAAAGATACCATGGATAGCCATGAGAACAATCAGATTCGTCCTGGAGAGAGTAAAGCCAAGCTGCTCCTTGGAGGCAAGGATTCTGAGGCTTCATCTGACATATTCTGTGCATGTTGTAAGGAGGGACCAGTCCTTCTAGAGGGACATCATGTTTGAAAGGGTAGAGGGACAGAGAAAGAGAGGGAGACCATCAATGAGATGGATTGATTCAGTGACTGGGGAATAAGGGCAGGTGTGTCAGAGACAGTAAAGTTGGCACAGGATAGAGCAGGTTTCAGGGCTGTTATACATTGGGTCTCTATGTGTCACAAACAACTTGACAACACATAAAAACACAACAAAGATATAGAGTTTTCCATCCTATTCGTCTTTAGTTACCTAACTTGGAGTTGTACCACTCCTCAGCTTTGTGATCTCCTTAAAACTGAGCCTTGCTAACACTTATTGGTAATTTCTTCTGTGTTGGCCTTAAGTTTCTTTCACTGATGATTTTATTTCTTAAAACAATTCTATAGACTAAACCAATGTGTGAGCATTTACAGATGTTGACATGCATTTCACATGTGACCAACTTAAAACTTATAAAAGTTAAATATTCTTCTGTTGTCATACCGTCAGCAAAGAGCTGAGATAAAGTGTTGCCTGTCTGAATTTATAATTATTTACCTTTTCATGTTCAATTTCCTTATACATAGAAAATGCTTTCTTGGTCTGTACTTCGTAGATGTCTTTAAAAATTACAGCAATTAGTGCCTGAAAGTATCTGAGTCAGAATCAAATACTTAGTCAAGAATCTTTTTTTGTTATTTATAGTATTAAACATTAGCAATTGCATAACAGTTATTGAATCCCAACACGTTCTGAGGTTTGATTGATCTAGAACCTTTTCTAAGAACGTTTTCTAAGTTTCAGTCATGAATTTACCCCGGAATCCTATGTGATCTTGGGATGTCTTTGACCTTCGGTTTTCATATCGGTACAGAGATGTAGTAGTTCCCTCTGAGTCTCAGTGTTGCTTTATCTTCCTTGATAAAATGTATACTTCCTGACTCCAACAAAGAGTCATCAAATTCTGTGGGAGGGTCTTGGACTTCTGCATTATTTTCCCCGACTCTATTTTGAGAAAATGTCAAGTCTATAAAAGAGTGTAAGTAATCGTACAATGACTACCCATTTAGCCTTCTCTAGACAAATCTACTGTTAATTTGCTACTTCTGCTGCATACATCTCTTTTCCTTTCTCTTGTGCTCTCTTTCTGGCTCTATATTTGAGTCCATTTGTGTTGTCCTGTGACGTCAAGTCATAGATGATGCATAACTGACCTCCTAGAAGCTCTTACTCACACAGGAAAGAGAGTGCCCATGAGTTCGAACTGCCTGACCTTGGAGTAGCAGTGCAATTCTTTATCTACGAGACCACCATATTTGAAAGTCAATTTATAGTGGGTCCTATTTCCTCTGGTGGCCTGATATCGAGGAGCTGTGCTGCAATACCAAGGCACGCGGTTCAAGACCACCAGGTGCTCTGTGGGAGAAGGATGGGCATCTCCTCTCATGTGATAACTGCCTCTGAAAACCCGCCCAAGGGTCAGCTATGGGTTGGTTCAGACTCTACGGTACACAACAACATTTTCTTGTTAGTTCTCTTTCCTGTAAAAGCCATTTGCAGTCATCATTTCACCCTAAAAACAGCACTCTTCAAAGACATTCTCACGACAATATCATTATCACACACAATAAATTTAATTAGCAACTTAAGCAATTATATTACCAAATATATAGTGTGTATTTAAATTATTTTAGTTGCCTCAAAAATGTCCTCACATTTTGGTTACATCCATGATCCCTAAATAGAGGAAAAGTTTTTCACTCATCTGCTGACCTAAAAGTTGGTGATTCAAACTCACCCAACAGCTCTGAAACAGAAAGGCCTGATAATGTGCTTCAATAAAGGTAACGCCCAAGAAAACCCTATAGGTCAGTCTATCTGGGACATGGTACCACCAGGGGTCAGAATCAACTTCACGTCAATGGGCTTGGGTTTTGGTTTGTGGTGTGAGCTCATCCAAGATCTTGCATTAGGCACATTTTCCCCTCTATCATATTTTCATATTTGTTTTAATATGTTTTCACTGTCATTTTAAACAGACCATTTTTTTCTTCTCCTCTATGTTGGAATTTTAAAATAGCTCAGGCCACATTTCTGTCCCCTCCTAGGTCTGCCTTTTTCATGGATTTAGATATTTGGATGATAGATTTAGATCAAGCATTTAAATAGCTTTTATATATCTTGCTTGAAAAATACGCTAAGGATTAAAAAAAAATTATCAAGAAATGCACTTAGTAGATTTGGTTATTTATATTGCTTCTGGACAGTGTTTCTGAAAGAATTTCATAATTGTATGTTTATTGAAGGACAATAACAAAATAGAGAACTAAATATATTGATGTTTCTGAAAATCAGGTATCTCATAAAAAAGGAGGTACAAATATGAAATAAGGGAAGTGAGGAATTGCTTGTGGTTTTGGAATTCAATCAGAAATATGAGCATGAACTCCAGATTTCTCTCTCTCTTTCTCTCTCTCTATCTCTATTTCTATCTCTTTCTTTGTCCCTACCATCTACCTTCCCTAGTAGCAATGAGTAAGCAATTTGTGCCCAGATCTTTCTTTCTAAGCATTCTTTAGTAAAAAGAGCTCACCTCCTCCTCACTTCCATGGCCTGGTTCGAGGAGATAGCCCTTATTCTCCTTTGGAGGTACTGGGTTTATACCACTGGAGATGTGTGGCCTTTGTGTTAGCAGGACAACTCACTACGGACTGTGCTACCTGAGCCAGGACTTCTTAAAGGAATATCTGATCCCAGGGCCAGACAGACAAAAGACAAGTTGATCTCTGAATGACTGTTAGCTGCATTTGAGTCAGAACTGACCCATAGCTGACCCTCCAGCAAGTTTTCAGAGGCAGGTGATCACACAGAAGATTGCTCATGGAAAAGGATGTTGTTGTTGTTGTTGTTAAGTGGCATCAGGTCAAGCACAATTCCTAGTGACCCTATGAACCAAAGACCTAAGCCTTGTTTTATGACCATCATTGTTTCTCTAAGTTCATAGAGTTTCCGGAGACGTGCTGTTTAGGAAGTGGATGCCACTCTTGCTTCCAAGTCTGTCTTAGTCTGGGAGCTCCACCAAACACTGTCCATATCATGGATAACCATTATGCCATTTGACACTTCAGTGTCACAATGTTCAGCATCACAACAACCCCACGTTACCTCAGTAGAGCAAATTGAAAGACCAGTGCTGTACTACTTAGAAGAACATTTGTCCCAAACACAATTGTTTTGGCCTCAACCAAAACAAGAGAACCCGACTTGCAGAATCCAATGGCTGTCTCCAACTGTAGACTTAGGGTCCAACTAACTTTTAAATACAAAGGCCCTCCTCCAGGTCCTGACTGACTCTAAACTGAGAGGCTTCCAGCCCACCACTCATTGTCAGTTAAGTCCAGTAAACCCAATCAGCTTACAAACAATTGTGAACAAATAAAAAAATAACCGAACAGTCCACACCCGAGATTCAACCAAAACAAGAGAATCCAACTTGCAGAATCCAGCCTCTTCACACATCAGCCTCAAACTGCCAAGAAAAATTAAAAAAAATTAAAAAAAATCATAGACAATGAAGAACTGTAAAAAGAAAACAGAAACGAGTGTGAAGGAACTCACATTGGCAAATCTGGGCTGTCTAAACTCAGGTGGCTTAGTTTGTCAATCCCAAGGCAGGAGGCTCAAATTCACCAGCTGCTCTGAGAGTGGAAGGTGGGTAATTTACAGCCTCTGAAAATCCGCTGGAGGATCAGCTGTGGGTCGATTCTGACATGTAACAACAGTCATTTCAGGACTCAATGTGCATAACAATAACAACGAGTCGCAAAGAGAATACTATCGATAAGGATTATAACACATTAAACAAGAATCTTTACATCACAAGGAGATGAAAACTAATAACTACAAAAATAACTGTCTGGAAAACCTTCATTACAGATGCATGTCTGTTAACCAAAGCAGGAGAAATTACTGAATTCGATAACTGTGCTTTTGACATGCACCTCAGTGGGTCTAATTTCATCTGAAATTTGGGAATCACTGCGAGATGTTATCTTGCAGCTCCTCGATTCTTTAATAGCTTTAATAGAGTCTGAAACACAGCCTTGTCCTAGACAGACTGATCTATAACACAAATATATATAAAGTAGAAATTCCAGTCAGCCCGTGGGCAATTTGTCTTCTCCTTGAAAAGACTTCAGAAAGTATTTCTGCTTAATGTTTTTCTACACCTGCCATTCTTCTGCCTTGTGATCCTGAGAGTATTTTTCTCCTCTTATTTCTGTCACAGCTTCCTCTCCCCTGCAATGCAGAATATTTACAGCCATGGAGATGGGACTGTCTGGGACTGTCTCCAGTCTCCTCCTATAGTTTGTTCTGGTTCTCCAGCGTGGCCAGTGGGTGCTGCATGTGAATGCAAGTTTGCTGTGATATCTCAGAGGACCGGGGCTTTCCTTTCAGAAGTAAGAAAGTAGCCCTACTTCCTATCAGTCGGCCTTTCTTCTTTGTCTTAGTCTGGCATCTCTGCTGAGAATTCGTCTCCAAGGGTAATCCTGCTGGTGTGTTAAATACTGGTGACACAGCCACCACAGTATGATAAAGTGACAAAAAAAAATGGTGTAAGAATATTACCTGCCTTGAATGGTAGATGCATAGAGTGAATGACAAGAGTTATATTCATTGCACACCCATTTTTATTGTGGCTTTGTTCACAATAGTAAGGAGTTGGAAACAACCTAAGTGCCCATCAACAAACAAATGGATAGAGAAGCTATGGTATATTCACACAATACAATACTACGCTGCATTGAAAAACAAGGAACTCATGCAATATTATTCAAAATGGGTGACCCTGGAGGACATTATGCCGAGTGAAGTATCTCAGTCACAAAAGGACAAATAGTGCATGGTGCCACTGTTGTAAAACAGGACTGACCTTGGGGTTGGGGAGAGACTGAGAAAGATGGGTTCAATAGTATACTGCATTGAAACAGATGAGGGAGAAAACTGTTTAAAAGAGATATGTGATTAGATGTTATTGTCATGACAGGAGTCTAGAGCGAAGGCTACAGGGTGGAGTGGACCTGAGGGAGGGTTTGTAAAACAATGAAAGAATTTGTCTCTTACTTTTCCAAGAGGGTAGTGTACTGGGGGGAGAAGGGTTGGGAGGGGAAAAGAGTGCAACAATGAATGAATGGAAATCCAAAGTCTCTGTAAATTTTTACCAAAATTAATAACAAGTTTTTTTTAAAAAGAGTTATATTCATATAGGACCTAGCATAATATAAAGGTTTAATAAATACTAATTATTATTTCCATGACCTCTCCTCTTTTTCCAAGCTCTTAACACATTCATGTAAGCTGTCCGATATTTCTTTAAGTTCTCTCATTTCCACACTGTTCCAAATGGGCTATATATTGACAACCTTCCTAAATTATTTTCCTGCTTCAGCAAAGACATTATTCTTATTGTATGCGATGGCACATAACAACAACAGCAACATGTAAGGAATTATGAAAAGGTACTTTAATCTTTCCCAAAGAATTCATTCCTCATTTAGTCTTTCCCACTCTCTGTTTTCAATCCCTGTCTACCTTTATTAGGGAGAACATGGAGCTTCTCTCTGTCTTTAGAATAAATTCCACAATGAAGTCCAAATACCTCTAGAGTTAAGAGTCATCATTTGGTCTGACTCAGTCCTTTTTCTGACAGTTTCCTGGTGAATTGCTGTTCACCGTCACTATTCCAGCTGTGGGGCTCTGGCGGGAGGTGCCAAACATGGTATTTTATCTATCTGTGGCCACTAGGGCAGACACATCTCAATTTGAGCTGCTTGAATTCTCTCTTGGTTTGGATATTTTATTTTTTTTTAAGGGAGATTTAGGAGAAAGAGCTCACTCCTTCCTGTAAGTCATAGAAGCTCCCTGGAGCCTTGGAGTTGCCATTGGAATAGCCTTGCATAGAGTAAAGGAATGGTGTAAGTCAATGTCAAGTTCCAAATGGGTTTGGAGGTGGTTTTCCCTTTGCTCTTCTAGCAAGTTGTCTCTTCAAGCCCATGCATTTCCATGTCATACTAATGCTAGTGGGATTCTACAATTTGGAGGCAAACATCCTAATGAACATTACTATCTTTTCACTCGATCGCTGTCTTCTTCCCTACATATGTAAATCTTCTTCCTTACATGCATATACATTTTGGAAATCTCTGCATCGTCATCATCCTGCTTTAGACCAAGCCGATCGTGTCAGGAATGTGCTCTCCCATTTCACTCTCCAGAAACCTGGTTATTCTTTAAGGCTCAACTCAACTTTGCCACAAAGCCACAAAGCTTAGTTGGGCAAAAACACTTAAGTACTTGGGACCTCGACTACGACTACAAGTTGGAATTGACTCAGTGAGAACTGTCAACAAACTACTTGACACTTAGGCCTCGGGCTAGCCCTGCTCCCACAGAAGTTCCCTCTCCAAAGTTCTACGCACAATGAGCCATCAAATAAGTTCTCTCACCTGAACGACTTGCTGGCAGACAGCAATGCAATGGTCTGGCTGGTTTACTGAGGGCTCGCCCAATGTGTGGCAAGAGTTTCCCAACCATTTAAAAGCTGATGATGGACTTGCTGGCCAACTGGGGCACAGCAGAGAAGAAAACATCTGCTCAGCCTTCTATTCATGCTCCATCCCTCTCTCAGTGCCTGCCTCTTCGTTAAGGAATCATTAGCCCAGCTTTCTGCTTTACAATCTGGACGGTGCCTGTGTCCATACTTCCACATTCAGCATCCTCTCTGTGAACGTATCTGTCCTCCTGTCTCAATTATGTTTGCATCCACATGTGTGCCTGGTCCTGGTTCCTACTTCAGTGTTTTACAAGAGTAATCCCATTGCTGTCCAGACTAGTCCCACTCAAAGTGTTCTGTAGGGCTGAGTAGAGTTGTCCAAGAGAGTTTCCAAGGCTGTAATCTTTACAAAAGCAGGTTGCCATGGCCTTTTCCCATCCAGCATCTGGTGGATTTGAACTTCTAAGCTTTCAGGAAACAGATGAGTATTTATCCATTACATCATTGGAGGTCCTTATGAGTGTTTAGGCAGTAAGTGTGACGATAGACTGTTCTCACCACCTTGGGAGTTTGGCAATTCAAGCACCTCTCCTGTTTTTCTCTCATGCATTTCTCTAGTTTACAACTAAACGGCCAAAGAGCACTACATTTCATCTTCCTCATTATTTACCTGGTACCCATTTTCCATACTATAGATTAGAAAAATGTCCCTTTAAAAATGCTCAAACTGCGTATGCTTCACTGGAAAAAATGCCAAAAGTACAATGGTCACATTTTGTAAATCTGAATACTGGAGCCTGTGTTCAAAGCAGTAGAATTTTACTTTGGGGATAAGAGGAAGCATGGTTTGAAGTTGGGACAGTCCCTGAAAATCTAGAGTGTGGTTGCTGAAACTCAAAGAGAACAAACAAGAAGGTCTGTGTGGTTCTCCCACTTGCCTTATCTGCGCCATCTGGTCCAGCCCATCTCTCTGCTTTCCTCTCTTGCCTCCATCATCTTCCCACAAGCTGCCCTCGTGACACTGACCTGCTTTTGGGCTTTGGAACCTGACAAGCTTGGTTCTGCCTCAGCTGCTTTGTCCTGGGTCTCCCTTCGCTCTGGAACTTCTTCCCTGGCTCTCTGCCAGGTTCCCTTCTGGTGCTTTTTTTTTTCCCCTTCTTTTTTTTTTTCCTTCTGGTGCTTTTTTTTTTCCCTTCTTTTTGTTTTTCTTCTTCTGGTGCTTTTGATTCATGTTACTTGTCACAAAGACTTTCTTGAAGGCCATCACCCTGGGAGTCCTCGCCCACAGTCAACTTTCGGTCTTATTATTCTGTTGTATGCCTTTCATAGCCTTTACTTCTCCACAAAAGTATTTTATCTGTATGTTTACAGTCTCTTCCACCTCCACTCTACCACCTACTACAACGTTAGCTTCACGGAGTTTGTTTGCTGCCCTGTAACACCTGCACCTAGAACTATACCAAGGACACAATGGAACAGAGCAAGGCTCATGGGAAAAGTGTGCTGTTCCTCCTGCTACTCTCTCACTCATAAAGCTGAGAATTTGTAGGACCTGCTCTTGTAAATCTAAGCCCACCAAAACTCTGTAAGAACATGTTAGTCCCGCAGGAAACGGGCATGGGAGGATTCAGCTTTGGGCTAAGTAGGAAAGGCAGTGTTGGTTGTTGTTAGGTGCGGTGGAGGCAACTATGAATCATAGCAATCCCATGAATGATGGCTCTGAATCTTTCCTATCCTGAGCCTGCCTCACCATCTCCAACACTGATTCCACTGATAGAGCCACCATGTTAATCCATCTTGTGGAAGATCTCCTCTAACCCTCTACCCTTCTAAGCATTCTGTCCTTCTCCAAGGACTGGCCTCTTCTGAGAAGATGCCCAAAGTATTTGAGATGGAGTTCCTCCATCTGTGCCTCCAAGGAACACCCTGCTTCCACCTTCTCCAGGACAGATCTGTTTGTTTTCTTGGAAGTCCATGAGATATTTGATACTCTTCAATATCAAAACTCCAAGGCATCAGTTCTTCCGGGATAGCATAGGGATGGATGAGTCTCACATCTACTAACTCTATAAGGGGAACTGCCCCCATCAACACCATCCAAAGCACAAAGCCAATTCCTAAGAGGTCAGACATGTCCCCTATACTCCCATGACTATTTTAATTCTAGCACCAATTTTATTGCCCTGGGGAGTCCAAAATCCCTTACAATAGCTACACAGACCTCACAGAACCATACTCATAATTATGAGATTTATTAGTGACGTTAACAGATTACTATTCAGATTGGTAAACAGGTTATAATTCCTTAGTGAGGAGAGCTTCTGAAGTGTTCTTTTTTTGTATTTTTTTTAAAGTATTGCTTTCTTTTTTTATTATTAATTTTAATGAAATTTTACAGAGACTTTGGATTTCCATTCATTCATTGTTGCACTTTTCTCCCTGCCCACCCCTCCCCCACCCGAGTTTGTTCTTCTCTTTGAAAAGTAAAAGAGAAATTCTTTCACTGTTATACAATCTCTCCCCTCAAGTCTACTCCACTATGCAGCCTTCATTCTGGACTCCTGTCATGACAATAATATCTAATCACATATCCCTTTTAAACAGTTCTCTCCTCCATCTGTTTCAATGCAGTGTACATTATTGATCCCATCTTTCTCAGTCTACCCCCAAACCCAAGGTCAGTCCTACTTTAAAACAGTGGCACTATGCAGTATTTGTCCTTTTGTTACTGAGATATTTTGCTCAGCACAATGTCCTCCAGGGTCACCCATTTTGAATAATATTGCATGAGTTCCTTGTTTTTCAATGTAGCATACATAGTATTCCATTGTGTAAATATACCACATCTTCTCTATCCATTCATTTGTTGATGGTGCTTAGGTTGTTTCCAACTCTTTGCTTTTGTGAACAAAGCTGCAATAAACATGGGTGTGCATATATCTGCTTGGGTGGTGGTTATGGTTCTTTGGAGTTTCTGAAGTGTTCTTGCAGGCCCTTCAGCCTTCAGTCTTGTGGCTTTAGGCCAGTGTTACAAAACTGTCTTAGCCCTGCTAATTATGGCGTCTCTGTCCCCAGTTCTTGAGCAAGTTTCAGCAAAGACTCCTAGCGCTCGTTCCATGAGGTAGCAGTTCCAAGGTCAACTGTTTCACATCAGGTCTCTGGCTCTCTGTTGTCGCTGCTGATGCTGCTCCTTTGGACTCTAATCTGAGCAGCACAGGAATCTTTGGCTTCAAAAGATGCTGCATTCTCTACTTCTTCTTTGTTGGTGATGAGATCCCAAAATTTCTGCTGCTCAATCAGCCACATTTAATGAGGAGACTAAGCACTCTCCTTGTGGATAGACTAACACCCTGTTTGCATGATCTCATCCACCTATATGGCAAAGTCAAACTCAGTGACTAGGAAAGCCAGCTTGAACAATAAGCCCTTGACACCACAGTGTAGGAAACAGAGCTTAGGAACACAAACCTGGCATCAAAAAGCAGAGGGTCAAGGCAGTTCCAGATGTATTTTCTGGGATACTAAAGTTGGACTGATCAGAACAGCCAAGATTTAGCCTTGTTTTTAAACTCACCATGAGGCCCTGGGTTGGTCATTGTTCTCTGGGAGCATCATGTGCACACCTTCTACAATGAGCAGCTGTAAGTCTCTTAAGTTCTTTCCAGTGGCTGTTCTTTATGAGGGAGACCAAAGAGGGCATTGTTAGCAGCTAATGAATCAGCTTGACTCACGACAACCTCCTACACAATGGAACTAAGTGCTGTCCAATTCTTCTTTTTTCCAGTTGTTGGTTGAGACTTGGAACTGTTGTCTCCCATCACAAAAACTTACAAGCCTGCACTGACACATAAGCAAAGACTGCACGTGAAGTGTACTGACTGGGGTTCAAATCTGAATTTTTTGGATAGAAGGTGAGAATACTACTTCTGAACCACTAATGTCTCCTTGTCCCTGTTAGGTGGTGTCAAGTTAACTACAACTCATAGCAAATCTATGAACAAGAACTTAAAGCCTTCCCCTATCTTGTGGCATTCTCATAACCATCATTCCACACAAGCTCAATATTGTACTCAGTGTCAATCCATCTCATTGAGGATCTTTCTCTATTTTGCTGACCCTACTTTTCCAAGCAATCCTTTGCCCTAATTCTAAGTATCATGGTGTTATAGTAAAGCAGTCCCCAAGAACCAAGACATGAGATAAATACTGTTTTTCTTTAATTACCACTCTCTGAAGGAAAAGACTTGGCTTTGAGTCCAGAAAGGCAACAGTCAAGGTTTTTTTTAATTGATATTTTTATGAAAGTTTATAAAGAAATTGGGTTTCCGATCCTTCATTATTGCACAACAGTCAAGGGTTTTAATGCAGATAATATAACCTCCCTTGCTGAAAATAAAGAAGACATGAAAACACCCACTAAAGATAAGAGCATAATCTTAAGTATAAATAATATCTCAACATAAATAAAACAAAAATCCTCACTTGGAACAATAACTAAATGGAGAGAAGATTGAGATTGTCAAGTCTTTCATTTTACCTAGATTAAAAAACCAATGCCTATGAAAGTGGTAGTCAAGAAATCACATGGTGTACTGCATTGGAAAAAAATTTGTCACTGAAGACTTCTTTCAATTGTGAAGAAACAAAGAGGTCACTTTGAGGGATAATATGCGCCTCAGTCAAAACTTAAAATTTTCAATTGCCTCATATGCATGTGGGAGTTGAACAATGAATAAGAAAGACAGAAGAATTGAGGTCTTCGAATTATAGTATTGGTGTAAAATATCGAATACACTACGAACTTCTGGAACCAACAAATCAATCCCGAAAGAAGTGTAGCTAGAACACTCCTTAGAAAATGAAGATGGTTAGACTTCATTTCACTTACTTTGGATATGTTGTCAAGAGGGATCAGTCCCTGGAGAAGCAGAGAGTCAGCTAGAAAGACCATCAACCAGCTGTATTAATACAGTGGCTGCAATAACAGGCTCAAACATACTAACGACTGGACACTGAGCAGGAGGGTAGTGCTCGATTCACATGGATCACCAGGAATCTGAATGGACTCAACAATATTCAACTTGCAACAAGTGAGGTAGAATCTATCAATGATGTATTCTCCACTCTTAGAATGAAGAAGGGGTTAAAGGAAACTACAAGGTCTATCTTGTCACATCCTGCCGAGGGGAGAGGCTACTACCTGTGGTGCCTTGTTTCAGCGCAAAGGCTGGCCTCACAGTGCGGAAGGCTGTAGAGGCAGTGGCTAGCAGGTTCTAAGCATTTTCAAGAAACTCTGTAAGGCAAGGGTGAGGAGTGCAGGTCCTGGAGTGAGGATTGGCTTTAAACCTTGGTCTTTCCATTTATTTGCTACATGACTGCATTGTTTGTTGTTGTTATGTGCCGTCGAGTTGCTTGCGACTCATAGCGACCCTAAGTACAACATCCCTAAACCCTGCTCTGTCATGTGCCAATCTCACTGTCTCCAATACACCTACACCCATTACCCCAGTCACTGAATCAATCCACTTCATCGAGGGTCTTTCTCTCTGGCGCTGTCCCTCCACCCTCCCAAGCATGATGTCCTCTCCAAGGACTGGTCCCTCCTTGCAACATGTACAAAGTCTGTCAGAGGAAGCTTCAGAATCCTTGCCTCCAAGGAGCAGCCTGGTTGAACCCTCTCCAGGGTGAACCTGTTCATTTTCTTAGCAGTCCACGGTCCACTCAATATTCTTCTCCAGCACCACAGCTCAAAGCTATTAACATCTCTATATCATCACCTGTGAAATGGGAGTGCTGATGATCCTAAGTGTCTGTTGGGGCTTCTTGGAGGGTTAACTAAGTTAATGTGTTAAGCAAGCTAACCTTGATCAAGGGCTGTTCTATTCCAAGGGCCTTCCTATGCTTCTGTTGACGAAATCCTCTCTGGCTAAGCTGCATGTGCTGGCATAATGATGTCAACTAATGCACTCTCCTCACTCTGATGGATCTCTCACCAAGCACCCAGCCCCCTTCCCGTGTGGGTTTGCTTTTGCAGGAAAACATGTGGTAATTGTAGACATGCTGAGAATTTCCCACCCCAGAGCCTGCAATTTCTTGTAGCAAATCAATAAATTCCCTCTAGTCATGCCGGGGCCTCCCACTTTGCTTGACCACAGGGACAGGATGCAGGGATGGTGCTGACCAAAGGTTTCTGGGCCAGGCTCAGTTCTCTGTGGAATTCTAGAGCATCACACCAGCATTCTGGCGCCTGCCTGCCTCTGTCTTCAAGTACTGTGGTCACAAGACAGACAGTAAGGCCCTGATTCCTGAACACGGATGTGTGTGAGTCCTAGTTGTCTATAGCACACAGCCCAAGCTGCCTCTCCCTCCCAACAGTGGTACCTCTTACATTTGTCCCCTGCTGATCCTGCCCATGGACGGCTCTAGAGTCCCTGGGGCTGCTTTTCCTGCCTGAGTGTCTTTGCATGAAAGAATAAAGAGTTTTGGAAAATTAGTAAGTTAAAATATTCACCAGAAGATGAATTGATGTCTTTGAATTGTGATGTTGGAGAAGAATACAGAATATATCGTTTTTGTGTAGCAGCATCAAGTCAGAACTGACCCACAGCTGCCCCTCCAGCGCGTTTTTAGAGGCATAGTTAATCTCACATGAGGATACTGCCAGTCCTTCTCTTCCAGAACAGCTGGTTGATTCGAACCATGCGCCTTCAGGATTGCAGTGCAGCTTCTTATTACTAGGTCAGCAGAGCTCACAGAATATTTTATGAACTGCCAAAACCATAAGCCAGTTTGTCTGGAGGAAGTGCAATCAGAGTGCCCCTAAGAGGCAAAAATGATGAAACTTTGTCTACATATTTTGAGCATGTTGTCAGGTGGGAGCTGGACCTTGGAAACAGATATCATGCTGGGAAGTGTGGAGGTCAGCAAACGAGAGGAAGAGCCTCATTGAGATGGATCGGCACAGTGATTGCAATAATGGGCCAGAGCACGGGCAGGGCAAGGTGCAGACCTGTTATTCACAGGTTCAATACAAGTCACAGTCACCCAGATAGCTACTAACACAAGTGGAAACCATCACCCAAGCGTTCCTCTTGGGTTGGCCTGTAGTGCTTCTCCCACCTCACAGGAGAAAGGGGCTAAATATTTTCATTTTATCCTGACTCTACCTGAAATTCCACTGTATAGCAATTCATTTTCATATTAAACACCCTTGACAAAAAGTATAATCCTTGGGAGAGCGGGCAATTAATTTTAAATTTTTTTTTAAATTTGCTCGCCACATCCTGTTCGACATTTATTAATAGCTGCCCTATTAAACTTTGCCACTGTTACTGGAGTGAGATGATACCTCATTTTGGTTTTGATTTGCATCTCTCTTATTTTCAATGGTTTGAAGCATTTCTTCAAGTGTCTGTTTGCCATTCAAAATATCTTCCTCTTTGAAAATTCTTTCCATTTCTTTTGCCCATTTTGTAATTGGGTTATCAGTCTTTTTCTTGTGGAGGCCCAGGAGTAGTCTGTAAACTTTTGTTAAAAGACTCTTGTCTGAGATGGCATTACCAAATGATTGTTCCTAGTATGTAGGTTTTCTTTACACCCTGTTGGAAAAAGTTTTTGATGCACACATGAGAAAAGAATTCTTCTTTCTTATTATTAATATTTTTTTAATTTTTACATGTGTACCATCAAATCAGATCTGACTGGTACAGGTGGCGATTGTTCCTCCTTTTTCAGTAGAGTATCTGGTGGATTTGAACCGTTCACCTCTGGGATTGCAGTGCAGCTTCTTGCCACTAGGCCACAAGAGCTCGAGAAACAAACTCTCATACATTGTTGTTGGAATTGTAAAATGGTAAAACCATTCTGGATGGCAGTTTGGTGCTTCCTCAAAAAGCTGAACATAGAAATTCCATATGACTCAGCTATTCCACTACTTGGAAGATACCCTGAGAAAACGAAAACTGACGCACAAATGGAAGTACACCAATGTTCATAGCAGCATTATTCATCATCACAAGAACATGGAAACAGCCCAAATGTCCAGCCACAAATGAATGGATCAAGAAATTATGGTACATTCAGACAATGGAATACTATGCAGCATGCAGGAGCAACAACTTTGTAAATTATTACCTAACGTGGGAGGCCCTGGAGAGCACTATGCTGAGTGAACTAACTCAGTCCTACAAGGATAAATATTGTATAAAACCATTATTGTAGAATGAGTATAAGGATCCAAGAAGAGTGGGAGAGGTTGGAAGCAGAGGGATGAGAATGTGCAGGGG
>NW_006399753.1:20230058-20232070 GCF_000299155.1 Elephantulus edwardii
AATTTTGTAAATAAACTAGAAAAATAAATTTAAATAAATTTTTTTATTTTATACTGGTTCACTTACAAAGTTCATATACATTGTTTTTGTATTGTTGTTTCTTAATACTGGTTTATTGACAAAGTTTTCATACATTGTTTTTCATACCGGATCTTTCCTATATCCTTCACCAACTCTCCTCCACCAATTAAATTATGTGAGCCTATGGTTAACCACCCTCCACTCCCCCACTTATCCTCACCCCTCTGCCTCCCACACCCCCAACCTTGAATCCTCATACTCATTCTACAATAATGGTTTTATACAATATTTATCTTTGTGGGACTGAGTTAGTTCACTCAGCATAATGCTCTCCAGTTCCTCCCAAGTTAGGGAATAATTTACAAAATCACTGCTCCTGTGTGCTGCATAATATTCCATGGGATGAATGTACCATAGTTTCTCAATCCATTCATTTGTAGTATGACATCTGGGCTATTTCCATGTTCTTGCGATGGTGAATAACTCTGCTATGAGCATTGGTGTACAAGTCTCCGTTTGTGCCTCTGTTCTCATTCTCTCAGGGTAGATTCCAAGCAATGGAATAGCTGGGTCATATGGAATTTCTATGTTCAGGTTTCTGAGGATAGGATGCTGCACATCCTATGACATCTTTCCATTCCACGGCTTGCTTCATTGGGTTTAACCCTGAGGACTTCGGAGATTTGTGGATTTTGTTTGTTTTCTGAGAAAGGGAAGGAAACAGCAGGAAGTGAAGGTGAGTAAGAAGCGTGGACACTGTGAGGGGACTGTGAGGTTTGCTGGGGGAGTGAGTACGCACAACCAGAGAAGGTCAAGGTCCTGTGGCCTCTCAGGAGGACACTGGGAGGTTGGCTGTGACAGGGGTTGTAGGCTTTTTCAGATTGGCCTGAGCTGGAAGCTAGTCAATTCATTTTTGTGCTGGAAAGATGAGAGCGAGCTCCAAACTAGTAGCCTGTAGTGGAACTTTCGAGATACTGTCCATTCCAGTAGAGTTCTTAAATTGTGGGACTTCCTGCATTAGATCTTGGGAAGAAAGAGAGAGCTTTAGAGTTCACTTGTTATGGCCCTGAGGGGTGGAGAAAACCGAGTGGAGAAGAAAACCAAGACATAGGTCAGAAGCTTGGATATCACATGGAATGAGTTAGTGCAGGAAGTGCATTTGTCTCCGGAGCCTGGGGCAGGTGACCTGATGGAGTTCAAGGCCAGCAAAGCCACTGCTCCAAAGGCCCAGCAGGAATAGATACCCCTGTCCAAGGAGAGGAGACTTGGGACACTTGGATCTGCTGACACTTCACCCTGGGTTCCCTAAATAGCCTTCCCACTAGAGTCACCAAGAGCGCAGGGTACCTTGTGCCCTTCTCCACGGTCCAGGCAGAAAAGGGGTAAGAACTCAGAGGAGGAAGCAATGGTTAGGTTTGAGGAAACCAGAGAAAGGACCCCTGGGTCTGGACTGAGAACAACCCCACGGGGACCTGGAGGGAAAGAGGGAAGGGGGCTCAGGAGGGAAAAGTGAGGGGGCTGCGGTGGGTGGGAGACGCAGAGCCCTCAAAGCTGTGAGGGGCGCCTGCAGAGAAGGGCAAGTGGAGCAAGAGAGGGCTTGGGCTGCGGAGAGGAGCGCAGGGGAGGCGGTGGGGAGCGGTCCCTGTGAGCCAAGTGCTCCGTGCCGGCTCGGTGCAGGGTGGGCGCGTGTGGCGGGAACCTTGGGGCTGTGGGGACCTTGGGGCGGAGGCGACTGTGGGTCTGCGGGGGACAGCAGGACAGGTGAGCGGCCGCAGACGGTCCTGCCCCGCCCTTCCGCCGCGCCTCCCGGGCCACGCTCCGCCCGTGCGCCCTTGCGCTCCGTGTCTCTGGGCTGGGGTTGCGCCCTCGGCAGTGGCTGTCCCTGTCCGCGGTCCCCGGTCACCGTCTCGCCTTCTCCTAGGTGGCTCCACCCCACCCGGGACCAGGCGACAGGAGCGAGCCAGGCATCAGGCTCCCCGCGATCTCCCGGC
>NW_006399753.1:20232291-20244457 GCF_000299155.1 Elephantulus edwardii
GCTGGAAGTTTTGGTGCGGGATCGCTGGCACAAAGTTCTGGTGAACTTGAGCGAGGACGCCCTGGTCCTGAGCTGCGAGGAGGGCGCGGTGGCGCACAACGGCCTCGGGGCGGCCACCAATGGCTCATTCTGCAGGGGCGCCGGGTCCCCGGGCGGCGCGCAGCCCCCGGACTCGCCGGCGAACGTCCGCACCGCCTTCACAGACCTGCCCGAGCAGGTGCCCGAGGCCATCTCGAACCAGAAGCGCGGCGTGAAGGTGCTGAAGCAGGAGCTGGGCGGGCTGGGCATCAGCATCAAGGGGGGCAAGGAGAACAAGATGCCCATCCTCATCAGCAAGATCTTCAAGGGGCTGGCGGCGGACCAGACCCAAGCCCTCTACGTGGGCGACGCCATCCTGTCCGTGAACGGGGCCGACCTGCGGGACGCCACGCACGACGAGGCGGTGCAGGCTCTGAAGCGCGCGGGCAAGGAAGTGCTGCTGGAAGGTAAGGGGTTAACGCGGCAGGGGATGCGCCCCCGGCACCCTCTTATCGCCCACGTGTCAGCACAGCCGGGAGCCAGCGGCTAGGAGGTGGCCAGCTGGGGAGCAAGTGGCCAGGAGGTGGCCAGAGTTTTGACAACTTTCACCCACCTGGGGGCAACTTCTGCCATGCCTGGAGTAGTGACAGACTGGACCTGGAGGGCTGTGTGTATTAGAGGGGGCCACCAGGGTTCCCTGCGCACGGCCCACTGGGTGTGCGCCTGGTGCGTAGGGAGCCCACCCTCAAATAGTCCAAGCATAGACTAGAGGCTGGGAGGTGGAGCGAGGTAAACACAGGTAGGCACCCGTCCGCCCGCGTAGCAGAGCGGGCACAACTTTTCCACTCTGGCAAAATCTGCCCCCCTCGGGCGCCTGGGCAACCCAGCCGGAAAGGGGCCTGAGATGGAGGGTAACGTGTGAGTGCTGCTAGAATTCTCGCCACGCTTCTCCGCGTGTCTCCTGCACACTGCACAGTGGGGTTATGCCCGCCCGGTTGAGCCGAGCCAAGGGCTGGGAATGTGTTGCCTTTTTTATGCGCCAGCTCGCTCATCTGGTGCCTGGCGGGTCAGTCTGGATTCCAGCTTGCTCCAGGTGGAAGGCTGGAGAAGGGTTGTTCTCAGCCTGTGTTTTCCTGGGCTTGTTTTGGAATCAGCCTTTGGATTTGTAAACAGTTGCCCCTGCCTTTGAGGCCTCTTCAAAACGCCTCCCTTGAGATCTAAAATTTCCGGTCCCTATAGATCGAATATGAATAGAGTGGAACTGAAAGTTCTAGTGTTCGAAGGAAAGAGGAGCAGTGGCGAGCAAACCATCATTTCATTCCTACAGCGCATGCTCTCATCGCTTACTTGTCATCTTCTGGACAGTCACCTCTGTGAGCTCATCTAGTATATTATCTCCTTACCAGCAGTCCCTAAGTTGAGATTGAGTCCTCTGGGGGGGGGGGGACGGGACTATTATCTGCTTAGAGCCATCCATGTTGAGTGAGTGAATGGACAAGCAAAGCCCCCCAGCCGGCTGAAGAGAAGGTTTTAAATAGGAACTTTGTAAACTGGTGGTTGACTGAAGCCCTAACCCAATGACATGAATCAATTTCCTGCTCACTGGAGGGGCAGAACTGACTTGTGAACCTGAGAGAGTTCAAAGTTGGGAAACCAGCTCTGTCACATGTGACAGCTGATGCAACTCCACTGGTACGTGCTGGCCCTCCTCCTGGCTCAGAGTGAAGGCTTCCATTTGTTTGTTGGTTTGTTTGGGGTTTTTTTTTCGCCCCATGTTTATCTAGAGAATTTATGTTGCCTTCCCATTTCACTACCTCCGAGTGGAAGGCTGTTTGCTTTGGCTTGATGATTAACATAAGCAAGTGCAAGAAAAGTTTTCTGGGCTCAGGTGTGTGTTGATGTGTGTGGCAAGAGGTAAGTAGGAGTAGAGTTTGGACTAAAAGCTCTTGGGCCTGATCCCTTCGCAGGACATGTTAGAAATACTAGGCATCAGTGAGAGGAGGGGCAAAAGAGGACCACTTTTTTTAAAAGTTGCTTAAGATTAAGTATTTTAGTTTATTTTTTTTAAATTGAGATTTTTAAGGAAAGTTTCTAAAGAACTTATCATTTTCTTTTATTATGTCTTTTCTGTCCCTCCTTACTTTCAATTTAATGAATAATGACTTGGCAAAGAGGTAAAAAAGAGGGAGAACGGTTGACTCTGCATTTGAAAAGAAACACAGTCAAATGAAAGCAACAAGACCTAAGTGGCTTTCTTTTTTTTTTCTTCTTTTAAATAAAATGTTTATTGTATACTGGTTTACTTGCAAAGTTTGTATACATTGATTTTCACACTGGATTGTTCACCTTTCCTTGACCCAGCCCACTCTCCATCTATTGAATTGTGTGACCCTGTGATTAGCCACCCTCCCCCTTCCCCATATGTGGCTTTCTTGAGACAGCCAAGTCTAAGAGAAACATGGGGGGCAGGCAGGACCCCCTCAGCTTAGTGCTGTATCTGCTCCCCAGCCCTAGTGTTCAGAAATCGACCACTATTGAGAGAAGTAAAAGGAAATCTTTCTCAGAATGGTTGAGTGTGGGTTCCCCAGGCTGTGGAAGAGAACACGTACAGACCGTCAAGTCGAATGTCACATGCCTTCAGTTTGATGGCTTGGTTTAGAGACGGGGCCCGTGGTGTTGTTCGGTGCCATCAAGTCACTCATAGTGCCTCAATGAAGAGCAGATCTGAGCCCTCTGCTGTCCTGTGCCGTCCTCATCATCTCCGGCACACTTGAACCCATCGCTGCAGTCACCGTGTCAGCCCATCTTGATAGGAGTCTTCCTCTCTTTCGCTGACCCTCCACCTTTCCAAGCGTGATAGCCTTTTTCAAGGAATAGCCTCTCCTGGCCGCATGTCCAAAGTATAAAAGACAAAGCTTTGCCATTCTTGCCTCCAAGGAGCACTCAGACTGCACCTTTTCCAAGACATACCTGTTTGTTCGTTTGTTTAGCAGTCCATGGCTGGGAGAATTTATAAAACTGGTGGCCTAGTAGTAAGAAGCTGTGTTGAAATCGCAAAGGCATGTAGTTTGAATCCACCCGCTGCTCTACGAAGTGGATGGGCAGTCTCCTCTGCGAGGTGTACCGCCTCTGAAAACCCACTGAGGACTCAGCTATGAATCAGTTCTGTTTCAACAACCACCTAAATAAAGGGCTGTTTTTGAGCCCCCCTTTTTTTATGAACACCTTCATGTTTGTATTCACAAATGATGTTGATTTCTAAGTGTCTACATAGGAGAGCCTTCAAGGATGTAAGGGGAGAGGGCTAAGGGATATTTTAAAGTTATAGTCATTTGGTAAAAAGGCAGTTTCTACTTAGGAGGCTTTTGGGTTTTGCATGGAGATTGGGTGAGTTCCCTATGACGTGAGTTTCGCCCCCTTGTGGAAAGCCTTTGCCACTGCTAGTGAAGCATCCTATAAGGTGAAATGCAGGCTCTCAGAGATTCATGGCAGCTTCTCAGGGGAAATCCAACCACATAATTCATCTTATCTGAGACTTCGGTGTGAAATGGGAGTGTAGAAAGCTGTTAGGCCAGTTAACTTGACCAGACTACTTTAAACGATAATATTCAGAGAATCAAGCATATGTACCAAATTCCTGCTGTGATTAAGCTATTTTTAGAATTTAAATGAAACCATGATTGCATTGCTTCTGTTAAGGAATTACCTCTTCCTCTTCATTTAGTTGTTATCTTTTAAAAAAAATTTAAAACGAATTATAGGCCATTCCTGTGGGAGCTGATTTGAAAGATTTGAAGGACAGAGAATCATAACCACAGGCCACATTTTTCTTGCACACTTAATATGCATCGGGCTAGAGTGCATTGGTTCATTTTACATTGAGAGTAACTCCAGGAGACCAGCCTTTGCTGGCATGAAATATCAGTTTTGGGAGAGAATTTGAACTTTAAGGAACCTCATTTTGCTTAAGGTGTCTAGATTCTTAAAGAATACCTAAACTGAAGCCTCGTATCCCCTGGCATCAAGTTAATTCTACCTCAGGGTGGCCCTGGTCCCATTTGTAAGCATGGAGATCTTAGTGAAAGCTGACTGCCATCCTTCTCCCATGAACTGATGACCCTTTGCTTAGGAACCTAACACGAAACACACTGTACCACCAGGGCTCCTCTAAAAATACCCAAGAACCTTGAGATTAGAGTCTTGGGCCTTAGAAACAGCTCTGTGATAGAAGCAGATTGAACGTTGTGTCATTCAGTTGATTGTGACTCACAGGTACCCTGTGGGCCTGAGTAGAACTGCCCCATAGGGTTTCCTCGACTGACATCTGTAAGAAAAAGGAACACTGGCTCTAACAGGCAGCGGCTTAACCATTGTGCCCCCTGGAGCTCCTTAGACTAAGGCCATGTGTCTCCAGTCTGTTGATTAGGAAGGTAAAGCTGTAAGAAGTGATTTGTCCTAATAAAATCTTCTGCTTTCTTGGTTTGGGGAGCAGAGTGGGGTAGTCTGTAGAGAGTCACACCACTCACCCAAGGGCTGGACCTCAAGGCTGTGCAGATCTACCAGTAGAGAGAGATGGCAGCCTCCGCCTGTGTGATCTGTAGCCTGAGACACTTGGGGGAAGGTCAGCTCTGAGCTGGTTCTGCCAGGAGGGTGAGAATTCAAGTTTTCCCTTGTTTGGGGTTTCCACTCTCTGCTGATGCTGTGATGATTTACTACACACTTATTGACTTCAAATAACACAACTTTATTATTTTATAGTTCTTTAGAAGAAATGTGTAGCTCCCCGGCTGGATTCCCTGCTGGAGGCTCTGGGTAGACTCTGTTTTGCTCTGCTTTGTTATCTTTTTTTTGAGCATCATTTTGTTTATTTCTTTTAATAATTTTAATGAACATTTACAGAGATTTTTGGATTTCCATTCATTCATTGTTGCACTTTTCTCCCTGCCCACCCTATTCCCCAGTTGGCTCTTCTCTTTGAAAAGTAAAAGAAAAATTCTTTCATTGGTATAGAATCCTATCCACCCCGAGTACACTCCACTATGCAGCCTTCATTCTGGACTCTTGTCATAACCATAATGCCTTATCATATATCACTTTTAAACTGTTCTCTCCCTCATCTGTTTCAATGCGTATACATAATTTATCCAGTTTTTCTCAGTCTTACCCCAGCCCTGATGTCAGTCCCATTCTACGACAGTGGCACTATGCAGTATTTGTCTTTGTCTTTTTGTGACTGAGATATTTCACTCAGCATAATGTCCTCCAGAGTCACCCATTTTGAATAATATTGCATGAGTTCCTTGTTTTTCAGAATAGTATTGCATGCGTTCCTTGTTTTTCAGTGAGCTTTTAGCGACTGTCCACATACCCTGCCTCATGGGTCCTTCCATCGTTTAAGGTTGCTGGGTCCTCAACTTGCTTACCATGCATTACTCCAACTTCTTGTCTGTCTTCATCGTCTACTTTGAAGGCCCTTTATCCTTCCTCTGGACCTAGACTGATGATCCAAGATAACCTCCTTGCTTTTTGTTTTGTTTTGTTTTTTTTTTCCACACCAACCTCCTTGTTTTAAAATCATGATTTGCAATTCAGAAAAGCACTTGAACGTGAGCTGTGTGGCCAGGAGGGCAGACTGTCCCATCCAGGCCTTCTTTAAGAGGAAGTGTGGGGAAAAGACTAGTGGTTTGAGCAGGGCAGAGGCATGTGGTCCTTGTTGCTGAGGTGGGCTTCATTCTGAATGAAGAGGGTTTTTACCAGTGAGGCGCCATGCCTGCCTTTGTGTTCCAGCAAAGTAACTCTCCGGAACGACGCCTCTGCCGTGAGGTTGGCAAGGCTCCTGGGAGATGCCCAGTGGCTCTGGGCTTCAGCCCGTCCACCCTGAGAGTAGCCAGGAGTGCCTTGGCAGGCAAGGTGCAGTGGTGTCACTCAGGTTGTGACATCATCATCTGCTTGGCCCTTTGTGGATGCGGGGGTAATGCACAGAGAAGGAAACAGATGTCAGAGCTTAGGTGCTGTGCCTGCCGTCACTTGCAAGTGATGGAATAGGGGCTGGAGTTACATTCTCTCAGTCATCACTGAGTGTTCGTTCTGTTACATAAAACACAAAGCCAACAAATCCACCAGATGCTCTGCTGGAGAAGGAGGGGGCAATCTCCTCCTGTACCAGTCAGATCTGATTTGACAGTACACGTAAAATAATACAATAAAAATTTAAGACAAACAAACAAGAAAAACACACAAACATGATACAGTAGACCAAAGGAATTCGAAGGAGTATAAGGTGAGTGTGGCCTCTGATTTCAGGGAGCTTGAAGTCTTTGAAAGGTGTGTTGGCAGATTACTGTGTTACAAATTGTGCTACTAATGAAAGACCAGGGAGTTCTGGTGGCCTCATGGTAAGGAATCGTGCTGTCTACCCAAAGGAGTGTGGTTCAAACCCACCAGCTGCTCTTACAGGAGGAAGACAGGCAGTCTCCTCCGATGCAATTAACTGCCTCTGAAAACCCACCGGAGACTTGATGGTTCGCAACAACTACAATGAAAAATCACCTATAGGAACCCACCAGCTGCTCCGTTGGAGATAGGAACAGTTTCTCCCCATATTTTTTTTTCTCTCTTTTGGGGAACATGTTTGAGGAGGTCAGCTGTATGAGGTTGATCGTAAAATTCCCCAATGAGTGTGATTTGTGATTTTTAACCCTGTATTTAGCACAGTTCCATTTCTTTCTTAACAATTTCTAATTTTCCTTCATTCATGGCTCTCACATTCCATGTTCCAATCACTAGGGTCTGCTTACAACTGTTCCTCCTCCTTTGTATTTCCATACTTGATAGTTCTACCTAGGTTGCCCTTTCTGTTAATCTGCGTGTGTTCTGTTGTGCATAACAAACTGTGGCTGACTCTGAGAAGAATGGGAATCCCAGAACATTTAATTGTGCTAATATGAAACCTATACTTGGACCAAGAGGCAGTAGTCAGAGCAGGGTAACACTGCATGGTTCAAAATTGGGAAGGGTGTACGCCAGGGATGCATCCTGTCTCCATACCTTTTCAACATGTATGCAGAGCAGATTATCCGAGAGGCTGGGCTCTATGAGGAGAATTGTGGCATCAGGATTGGTGGAAGATCTATTAACAGTCTGCGTTATGCAGATGACACAACCCTGCTTGCTGAAACTGAGGAGGACCTCATGCACTTGCTGCGAAGGGTCAAGGACTGCAGCCTTCAGTATGAACTGAGGCTCAATGTCAAGAAGACAAAGATTCTCACCACTGGACCAATTGGCAGCGTCAGGATGGATGACGAAGAGATTGAGATTGTTCACAGCTTCAGTTTGCTCGGCTCCACAGTCAACACTCTTGGCACCAGCAGTCAGGAAATCAAAAAGCGTATCGCGATGGGAAAGTCTGCTGTTAGGGACCTCTCTAAGGTACTCAGGAGCAACAGTGTCTCTCTGGAGACTAAGGTGCACCTGATACAGGCTATGGTATTTGCAATCGCTTGTTATGCATCAGAGAGTTGGACAATGACTAGGGAGGACAGAAGGAGAGTGGATGCTTTTGAGCTGTGGTGCTGGAGAAGGGTACTGAATGTACCATGGACTGCCAAGAAAACAAACAGATTCATCTTGGAGAGGATTAAACCAGGCTGCTCCTTGGAGGCAAGGATTCTGGGGCTTCGTCTGACATACTTTGGACATGTTGCCAGGAGGGACGGGTCCTTGGAGAGGGACATCATGCTTGGGAGGGTGGAGGGACAGCACAGGAGGGGAAGACCCTCTATGAGGTGGATTGATTCGGTGACTGGGGTAATTGGGATGGGTGTGTCAGAGGTGGTGAGGTTGGCGCAGGATAGAGCAGGGTTTAGGGCTGTTGTGCATAGGGTCGCTATGAGTTGCAAACGACTTGACGGCACATAACAACAACAACAACACTTAGCACAGTAACTGGCATGCAATAGGCTCTTTATATAAACCTCAAAGGAAAAAAAAGAGGGAAAGAAGAGAGGTGAAGGGAAGGGAGAGAAAGGAGGAACCTGGGGCTTTAGTGACTGTTTTTAAAGCTTCCACGATCCACTGTTAGTGCATCTGAACTGTGATGTTGCACTTTTAGCCCTAGTGGTCCACTGGTTAACTGCCCTGCTGTTAACTAAAGGGTTGGCGGTTTGAAACTACCTCATGGATCCACAAGAAAGATGTGGCGTCTGCTTCTGTAAAGTTTGTTGTTGTTAAATGCTATTGAGACATCTCTGACTCCTAGCAACCCTGGGGGCAGCAGAAGAGACCCCACAGCATCCTGTAACACCTCTGATCTCTGCTGTGCCTAAACCCATTGACACAGGCACTGTGTGACCCTCTCAACTCCAGGGACGGGAAGAATGGGGATAGGGGAGATTAGAGCCTGGAAACCCTTATATGACAGTTTACTTTGCCACATCGGGTCCCTGTGAATCAAAACTCAATTCAGTGGAACTTAACAACAAGGAAAAAAAAAGTTAATATAAAAAAGAACAAAAAAGGTGACTTTTGGACCAAGAAAGCATGTACTTGACACAGACCAGTCTTAAAAGACAGCAAGAGGATCTAGACATGGTTTTTAAAGTTTTGAGAAAATGCAGTTGTCCTTTTAATATTGTATTTATAACCAACCACCTTTCTTTAAAAAAAAAAAAAAACAACCTGTCTGCTTAGCTATTTTAATGGTTTCTTTTGTAAGTTTATTTATCAGTTGGGGAATTCAGACCTCCTTCTTTAAGAGAGGCCGACAGATAGGCCAGCCCTGGGGTTTCTTATTTCTAGGGGGTGGGCAGTGTGCGTGGCATACAGCAGTGCATCTTAGCAGTCACCCCACCGAGTGTGGATTAAAAATAACTCACCGTGCACAGCTCCGAATATGTTTCTATCCGGAGCCACCAGTGGTCTGTGTGGTGAGGGGAAATTATGCTCCGCCAGGCAGTGGCCTCCTAAGAATTCGATTTCAAACGGTGTGTTTCAAAGCAGTTAATGTTAAAGAAAAGCCAAATTTGCCCCTGCGTTTATACCAAGTGTTTTATATACGAAACCTCATTACCCACTTCACTGGCCTTGATCTATAATAATGCTCGCCTTCAGCGCTGGCCTGCAGAGTGAGACTTCAGAGAAAATATGTAAGATGCTCCACCGAACGAATAGAAATCCTAACGCACGCACAGAGTTGAACCCCCATTCCGAAACAGACAAGATGGAAGAGTTCACTGCGAACAGGGAGTGTCCTGGGAGTGAAATGACAGTCCGGACCGCAATGGCTAGCCCCTGGAAGGATGGAGGGAACCGTGAAGAAGAGCCTGACATGCCTTAATCAACAGCAAACAGACCTGTTGGGCAGGTTCACATCAGAGGACTTCCTTGAGATACTGTCTTCAGTATCTTTGACTCATCAAACCTTTGACATGCCTGGGGGCTCCGTGGGTTGAAGTCAACTTTGATGACAGCTGACCTGAAAGGAAGTGTTTGGAATGCACCCCAATAAGTAAGGAATTGTCTGATGTAACCAATACTGTTTTATACCTTTGAGTCACCTTCAAACTATAGAGACCCTGTGGGCAGCAGACCAAAACCCTGCCCAGTTCTGCACCCTGCTCCCAGTGGTCAGTTCAGTACATTTCTAGGAGGGCGACTTCCACTTCCAAAAGGTTGTATCTTATCGGTGATTTTTTTTTTATTAGTGGCAGACACCCTTCGTCTCTACAGTGAGGCCTGCAGTGCAGTCCAAAGAGGAAATGGGAAACAGATCCTCAAAATGTGGATGGTGCGGGGACACGCAGAAAATGGTTTTGTGAAGAGAACGCTGACAAGAAAGGTTTTCAACTACACAGCAATATTCAAAATTCTTCGACAACTTTTCAACTAATTCTAGGAATATGGAGACCTTATTTGTGAAAACTCAGATATTCCCCTTCATGACAAACACAGCTTATTTATGTAACTATTAGTAACCCAGCATTATACTTTATGTGTTTGGTTTGGTGGTTTGTTTTTTGGGGTTTTTTTTTACTCCATTATATTATGCCTCACTTACTTTGGGCTCGTGGCCAGGAGAGATTGGTCCTTGGAGAAGGACATCATGCTCGGAAGGGTGGATGGACAATGCGGAAGAGGAAGACCCCAGGTGAGATGGATTGATACAGTAACTGGGGCAATGGGGGTTGGTGTGTCGGACTTAGTGAGACTGGTTCAGGACAGGGCAGGGTTCAGAGCTTCTGTACATACATACATCCCAGGCAACTCAATGGCACATAAAAATAATAACATACTATGACAGGCTTGGAAACAGAAGTGGCATCCACTTCCTAAATAACATGCCTCCGGAAACCCTATGAACTTTGATAAATGTCGATAGTTGTAGAGGGGCTTCAGGCCTTTTGTTCATAGTGTTGCTATGAGTCGTGCTTGACTTGAAGGCGATCAAAAACAACATATTGTTGTTTGTTGTTAAGTCCTGTAGAGTTGTAGATGACTCATAACGACCCTATGAACTAAAGACCTGAACACTTGTATAACTTTCATTGTTTCTCCAAGTTCATAGGATTGCCTTAGGCAAGCTATTTCAGAAGTGGTGCCACTCCTGCTTCCAAGCTTGTTTGAGTCAGGAAGTTCCACCAAACACTGTCCACCATATGTAACCATTATCACATTTGACACATCACTGTCATAATGTTTAGCTTCACAGCAACCACGAGTCCATAAAACAGTCCAGTGCAACCAACATCATAGCTTTATTTACCCTCAAGAAATTTTAAGACATGTCTAAGGTAGGAAGTGTAATAGGATATTTGCTCTATGTTAGAGCCCTCTTCACACAGGGATACATGAAACATAAAGCTCACCAAACAGAAAGGAACAACACAACATCTCAGAGGTCTCAAACTTTGGTGGTGATAAGAAGGAAAGAAAAATTCCCTCTCTTGAAAATTTTAATCACAAGATGATTTTACTCAGTGTGTAAAACTGGATTAAAATGAAATAAAAAGCTGAAGCAGATAATTTAATCTTAAGCGCTCTTAGGTCATTAAGATTCTCAGATGACTGAGCTGGGAAGAACGCACAGCAACCAGTCCAGACCTCTAACCATTTCCAATTGTCTGTATTTTTAAGATACATCCTTACATTCGAAGATCATCTAAAAGGAAGAAAAAGGGCAGCATGAATTGATCGACTCTAGTGTCCATTAGTTAAATAGTTTGTTACTGAAACGATTTACTTATCTCGTAATGTTTGTAAACTAGGGATCTCTTTGGAAGAGTATAGAAAAAAATATGTGTAGAGGAGCAAGATGCAAGTCTTGTTCTTCTGGAACAATCTAGAAAAGATTCCATTTGTGTAAATGATACAATAGTAATGAATGATGAAGAAGGAAACGGTACCAGAGAGGTAGTGAAATGGCCATAGAGGGCATTGATTTACTCAGGATATCTGAAGTCAAAAGGAGTGTTAATCAAGAAGGTGATGTATGTTAGTAAGATTGCGTAAAGTGCAAATTTAAAATATAGGCAATTACTTGGCTATTTGGGGCCTGGATGCTTTTATCTGAAACATCCTTTCATCTGCAGTGCAAAATCAAGGTCAGTGACTTCATTTTTGCTTGCAATAGCTACTATATTTTCCTCTGCTCTCTACTTGCATTTTTAGATTTTTTTTTTTTTCTTAAATCAAGATTGTGTATGCTTACAGCACTCTTCTGTTGGACCTTCTCCACACTCCTCATGTTTTCTGGACAAAAGTGTTTCCAGCTGCTTTGATGGTTCTTACCCTTATATTCTGAGTAATCTACTCGCGTGGTTGAATCTTGATAGGTTGATGTTAGGTACTGTTGGTTAAATCAGTCTGTGGTTATAAAAGGAGTGTGTTGTATTGGGGTAGTGTATTGCCTTGGTGGAGTGCTGCTAACAAGAAGTTTGGCAGTTTGAATCTACTTAGAGATCTGCAGAAGACCTGGCGCGCTGTTCTTATAAAGCCTGCCATCAGGAAAATTCTCTAAGGCAGCTGGGCTCTGTCCCCTGAGGCCACTGTGAGTCACCATGGACTCAGTAGCAGCCAACCACAAAATACTTATAAAATTATAGTCGGAGTTCACTTTCCAGCCAAAGAAAATCTTACTCCCCCCCCCCCC
>NW_006399753.1:20244557-20255250 GCF_000299155.1 Elephantulus edwardii
CGATTTGCTTAATTTTTCTCACCAAATGTGAACAATAAATGCTCAAATTTCTGGCTTCAGTTTTTTGTTGGTTTCAGGGTTTTGGTTTTTGGGTTTTTTTTTAAGATTCAGAAATATCAGATAATGAACTCACTTCATGTCTGTCTTCCCACTGCCCCTCTTGGCTTGGGGCTTGGCTCTCCCTCCGGAACATCCCCTGACTGCTTCCGAGCCCGGCCTTACCTGCCCCCTTGGTTTACTCCTTTGTTTTGCTGGACAACACTCTGCTGTAGCTTATGGAGAATGAACGCTTGGGAGGTGACACCTGAAGATGCTGTTAACCTCGCATCTCACTGGATTGATAATTCGAGTATGATATTCTAGTATCATTGGCCTCAGTAGCTTTCAGAATTACCGGTGAAAAGTCTTTTTTTTTGTTTGTTTTTAAATTTTTTTAAAATTTTATTATTTTTTTGTGTGTGTACCATCAAATCAGATCTGATTGGTACAGGAGGAGATTGTCTCTCCACCTCCAGCAGAGGATCTGGTGGATTTGAACCGTGCACCCCTGGGATTGCAGTGCAACATCTTGTCACTAGGCCACCAGAGCTCGCCCGGTGAAAAGTCTTGTATACTGTTCAGTTCCTTTTCCTTGATTTGTATCCTATTTCTTCTGTCCAGAAACAATTAATACTTTCCTTTTTACAACATTGTTCTTGGTGTGTCCAGTGGGTTGCTTTGCTGTGGCAGGTAGGTTCACCAGTTTGCAGTTGTTCATCACTTGGCGAGCACTGATAGGCTAAGACCACTGTTCCCAGCCTGTATAGCCAGACAAATTGCAGTGACAGCATTACATTGCTAATGTTCTTCTAAATGATGTCCTACCTTTGCAAACCCTGGTTTTTGGGAAGGAGCTAGGTGTCCTAGACCATTACGTGTTGGGGTGCTAACCAGGTGGCGAATGATTCCAGTCCCTCCGGCATTTGACCACACCTGGGCAGCGTCCTCTCATCACAACAACTCCAGTGGAGGGTCACCGTGAGTTGGAAACTGCCCAGTGGCAATTGGTTTGAGCAGTAAAATGTTAAAAAAAAAAACACAACAGACCACAAAATACTTGCCAATGAGTGGAAAAGAGTAAAGAGAGCATCTGTATCCAATGTGTGTCTGAGGTTTAAGAAGTTGTCTAAGGCTCAACAACACACACCAAGTTTTACACCATAAATATTCATTACAGCCTTTGGCGCTAATATTTAATAAATGGAACTGTTAAATTTTGAGCCATGGAAAGAAAATAACTTACATGCTGAGGATGCTATTTCCGGGGAAGGCTTGTGACCCCCACTCTACAGACTCTTGCACTTTCTGGAACTGGCCCCTGTGACAGTCCTTGCTGTCCATTCGCTCAGCTCAGCACAGAGTGCTGAGAAATTCTCCTCTTTGGACGTTGGCTTTTCTGTTTTGACACACTAATAAAGTGTGTTACTGGCTTTACCCCTAACTCTTGTTATCGTGTTCTTTTTCATGGTGAATTACTAGATGTTTTTCTGTGACTTCTGTGTTGATTTCGTTTGTTTGTTTGTTTGTTTGTGTTAGCTGTCATATCTCTAAGTCCCGAGAACATCTTCTCGCTTTGTGGAGACAGTATATTGCCACTGTCTCTGAGAACTGTGTAATAATAGTTTGCAAAAATGCCTTCCCCTCCCTCACCCACCACCAATACTGACCCACACTGGTCTCTCCAAGTTCCTTTCTGTCTGCTTCATTTTTGCACATCTGGTAATCCCATCTGTTTTGAGATTTGTTCCAGGTTTGCATTCCCCTTGAGGTAGAACCTGAAACAAGATTCTAAGTGCAAGAAGTTTATTTAGGAGTTATCCTAGGAAACACTGGAAGTGGAGGATGGAGGTGAGATAGTGAAGGAAATGAATTAATGTTGCACAGTGATTAGTGCTCATTTGCTAACTGAATGTTGTTGTTGATATGTGCCATGGAGTTGCCTTTGACTTACAGCGACCCTATCTACCACAGCTCTGAACCCTGCCCTACCCTGAGCCAATCCCATGGACTCCACCACATCGAATCCCATTGCCCCGGTTATCGTGTCATTCCATCTCATCCAGGGTCTTCCTCTCTTGTACTGTCCCTCCACCCTTCTAAGCATGATGTCTTTCTCCAAGGACCTGTCCCTTTTGGCCACTTGGCCTAAAGTATATAAGACAGAGCTTCACAATCCTTGCCTCCAAGGAGCAGCTTGGTTTTACCCTCTCGAAGATGGGCCTACTTGTTCTCCTAGCAGTCCAGGATATTGTCAGTACTCTTTTCCAGCAATTTAAAACCACCCTGTGTCTCCAGAGAGGAGACCTAGGAGTCATCTTTGTAAAGATCATCATTAACTGAACCTTATTGCTGTTCAGTGGATTCCGACTCATGGTGACTCACTAGGAGAGGGCAGAAGTGTTCTTTCCATGACATCTTTACAGAAGCAGACTTCTGCACCTTTCTCCCAAAAACCAGCTGGTAGGTTCTGACTGCTGACCTTTCAGGTAACTACCGACACTTAAACCGCTGTGCCATGATTGAGACCAGCTGGCCAGGAAGATTTGGTCACTAACTACAAAGTATTGAAGTATACAGGGTGGAAGACAGGTGGCAGGGGGAGAGCCTGTGGCAAAGCGGAGCCATCGGGTCGGCTCTACGCAGCTGGTGGTCCTGTGTCACTTTTGTATCCACCTAGAGTCTGTCCTGGGGGTTGATTCCCTTTATTTGTGCTTTGGCAGACACATTTCTCTCCTAATAGTTCTGTTCCGGGTATTACAACATTATTGAGCGTTATTGAGTTGAAGAATGACAGTCAAAAGCATGGCCGAGCCATGGAGTTAAGTGGACAAACCAGCTTTGTGACCTTGGAGTAACAGCAGTCCTTTTATGTATGTTTAGGGCTGATAGGAGAACCGAGCGACTTAATGCGAGGGAAGGACTTCATAGAGTCTCTTGCACACTGAGTTCCGAGTATGTTAGTTATTACTGTATCCTTCCCCCACCAGCCCCTTTAAAAAGAAGAACTTTTCAAGAGATGGGCTCAAGCCTTATCTATCTTAAATCTCTAGTGAGCTCAACAGAATTTGCCCACTGATAGTGCCTTTTGGTCACTGGCTAGAGACTTCACATAGCAAGATTCGGGCAAAAGGAAGAAACAAAGAACTTTGGTTGGTTTGATTCCTGAGTAGGAAAGAATGGACGTGATTATGAGTTAACAGCTGGACTCATGGGCGTCCCTGCCTCTACTGTATGGATCCCTGATTTGAGTGGTGCTTTAAACTAGCAAAAGTGTCATGATGACTTCTGAAACTTGGCAAAGAGAGGTTAGAAATGGATTCACCAATCCCAGAGGTATGCGGTTCGAATCCAACAGATGCTCTGCTGGAAAAGGAGGGGCAATCTCCTTCTGTACCAGTCAGATCTGATTTGATGGTACACACACACAAAATAATAAAAATTTTTTTAAAAAGACACAACTACAGGGTTCAATAAATAAATGATTAAAAAAAGAAATGGATTCACAGGTTTTCAAATGTTTAATACACTTTAAAATTTTGTAGGGCTAGGAGGGTCAGCTGTGAAGCCGTTTCAACTCAGTAGCACACAACTTCAACAAGCTGTGTGCGAAACACTGTGCTGGGTATTGGGGATGTAGGCGATAAATGCCAATGTCACATTACATGTGAGACACCAGCCCAGGTCTGTTAGACTCTATAATTAACCAAACAACTGAAGGGGAAAGGAACATGATTCAGCTGCTGGTACAGCTCACAGATCCCCAGAAGGAAAAGTCTAGGGAATGTCAGGTCTCTGTTTAGATAGAATCTGTAAAGTCTACTAGACATGGGGGTCTAAGCAAAGCGTTTCCAGCGACAGCAGCCAATTGAAAAAAAATAAAAAATTGTAGTTTATCTTAAATCGTACCTTCTGTTGCAAAATCAGTGGTTTCTCTGTGTTGCCCAAAAATCTATTCTTCACACAATCAGCTTTGCCCAGTAATTCTGCTGTGACAAGATACCCTGCTTCTGGTATGATCTGCTTCTCCATTTGCTTCCATCCTTGTAAAGAGTGAGCGCTTCCGTAAAGTCGTGTATGCTTTGCTTTGAAAGCCTTAGAGGAACTGTTGGAAAGGAAACTTTTTAAAGAAGGCGTGTCAGATTAGAGGTTTTAGTTTTGGTTTTGTTTTTATTAATCCAGTGTCAGCTACTTTACTCTTTTGGATGTGTACATACTGTTGTTGATGTTGTGTGCTCTGCTGTGCTGTCCTGTCGGAACCCACTCATAACTGACACTTGTGGGGATTCAGAGGCCATAAATTGCGCAAGAGGGAAGAGATTACCCATCTTTCTTCCACGTAGCAGTGGGTAGACTCAAACCATGTGCCTCTGGCAGAGCTCTGGTGGTTTAGTTGATAAGGAGTTTCACTGCCAAACCAAAGGTACGTGGTTCAAACCCTGGAGCCGCTCTGTGGTAATAAGCTCGGCACTGTCCTCCTGTGTGATTTACTGCCTCTGAAAACCCCCTGGAGTTAAGAGTTGGTTCTAGCTAGACAATATACAACCACCACCACCACACAGTCAATACACCACAAATACATATACATTGATTATGTAAAATATTCATAAAATGACACTTTGGGAAAATGGAAAGACTTCCTAATCTGGTTGTAGTGACAGAACATCCGTGTGAAATGCAAGTACACTATGAGTGCTGCTGTGAACGAATACCCGGTATAATTGTAAAAAGGGAGGAATCTTGAAAGTTTAGAACAAAAAGGAATGCTTGCTTGTAGAAGCAGAGCTCTTTTTATATAGTTACTTATCATGCTTTTTTCAGAGCTCATGGTAATTTATATCCTTATAAACTCTAGGGTTTCTGTGTATGCTTCTCTGTATCATGCATGTGCTCAATATTGACATCTTTGGGTAGTAAAATAGTTAACATGCTTGACTGCTAATGGAAAGGTTAAAGGTTAGAGTCTACGCAAAAGCACCTTGGAAGAAAAACCTGGCTGTGTGCTTCTGAAATATCTACCATTAAAACCCCTGTGGCTCGCTGGCCGACTCTGACACTCATCCTCTGACACTCATTGGGCTGCTGTAAATCAGAGTCAATTTAACAGCAACTGAAAGCCACTCTGTTGTGCTGTCTGGTTTGTCTCTCTTTGTCCTCAGCTGTACTCCCAATGCCCAGAGGAGCACCTGGAACTTGGTGGACATTCAACAAATATTTACTAACTAGTTGATGAATGAATGAATGAATGAATGAACAGCTTTCTTTAAGTAATTGAAGGCTTTAAAGAAGTCTCCCTAATTAGTCTATCTGAAAGAAAGGGTTTACCTGTTGAGCTTTCTTTGTGAGGGTCTGAGACATTTCAGCAGCTGGTACTTGACCTGACTGTGGGGGATGGAGGTGGTTTTGGAAGGAGTGTGGAGAGGGAAGAGCCTTTCATCAGAACTTTACAGCATTCCATGCTAAATTGTGGATCCTGTCATGCTTCAGGGTGTTGCTGTAGGCATTTGGTCAACGACAAGTCATCGCAACCCTGTGATGAGCACATTGGAACCTTGGCCTCTCCTGTGATTTTGACCATGTCCATGTTACAGTCACTGTTGTGTGCTCTCGAGTTCTAACTGACTCACAGGAACCCTCCAGCGAGTTTTCAGAGCCTGTAGATCATGGGGAGGAGATTGTGCATCTCTCATCCTTGGAGCAGCTGGTGGATTAGAACCGCATGTCTTTGGAGTGGCAGCACAGTTTCTTACCCTTAGGCCACGAGAGAGCCCAATTTACAGTCACTAGTATATGATACAGCTGATTTCTCAAAGTCTGTGCATTTTATTGGTAACTATTAATTATGTTAACTTCCTTAATTATAGGACTTCAAACTGGTTCTTCCTGCTCCCGGCCTGACTGATAAAGTGACACTGGAATGGAAATTAAATAGTGAAATGTAGAGGTACTGGAATGATTACCTGTAACCTCAATCAGAAAAGGTCTCTTCCAATCACCTGCTAGAAACTAACTCTTCCTCCTTAGAAAACAAGGGTGTTTGTGTGTTTCCTTGTCACCACATCTTTTCATGTGTCGAGTCAGAAACAACATTGCCCGACTCGAAGATGGCTACTGACTGTGGGCTTCGAATGTGTGTTTTCCATACTTCTAGTCATAATCCAGTCTCTCATGTCAGCTTTTCAAAGGGCTCAGTAAACCTCTTCTAATTGGCTCTTCTAGGGCTTCAGTTCTTAAGTTTTTTGTTTCAGTTATGACCTGTCACATACATCTACATTTTATAAATTCAGCACTGTTCCACTTTCACTGATCTGCTCAGGATTGAACCAGTTCAAACTGATTTCAAACCCTGCAATTCACTACCTGTTCACACATCCCTCCAGTTTGATTTATGAAGGCAAAGAGAACCACATAGAAGAAAATATTTATTTCCTGGATCTCACTTTATTATTGTCATAACTAAGCCATTTGCAGGATATTTTCTTTCTACAGTTTAAAAAAATAATTATGCCTGACCTATATTGAAAATAAACTGAAGCATATATTAATCATTGTGAAAGACTATAGGCTAGTTATACTTTTAAAAATTTCTTTCATCTACTTCAGTAGCAAGTATATAAAGGGATTAAAATAACCAAACCAAACTCAAACCTTAATAATTTTTTGTTGTTCTTTGGCAAAAACATTAAGACTCAGAATAAGCCTTTGATTGTTAATGTGTTCTAGAATCTTGTAAGTAGGATTTTTTTTTAAACTGCCTTTTAAAAAAAATTCTGTGTGTGACTAGTTACAGCAGTGCTGTAGGGCTTGAAGTCAAATCGACTGATTTGCAGTTGTACAGCTAGTGGCCCCTAACTGCCCAGAGCCTCCTAATTCCAGTTAGCACAGGAGAAATTTTTGAACTTGAGCTGGTCCCTTGAGTGGAACGGCTGGGAGATTGTGTGCCGATAGGCTGTGTCAGGGAACAGTGTTTCTTCCTGGGCAGCCCGTGTCCTGTCTCTGCTCTCCACTGGTCTTATCTCTTCAGCAGTATGATCAGAAGTGGTTACCGCAGCTGCTGTGGAAAAATCCACAGGAGGTTATCATATTTAATGTTTCAGAAAACTTCCTTTTGAAGGCGATAACAGTATTTCTTAATCACTGTGCTGTTGGGCAAGCGCAGGTGTGCTGCCTACTGTGAAATCACTCTGTCCTGAGGACATAATGTTGTTCTTTGAAAGTATTTGGCTCCCCTTCCATCACTCGGCCCTCCCACCCCCTCCCAATGCCAAAGAAGGCACAGTTCCCAGACGGCTCCCCACACACCCAGCCAGGTATGCTTTCAGAACTCCAGTGGAGTTTTTCTTTCTCTTTAACCCATTACACCCCAGTGCATCGCCAAGTGATGAGGCATGCTTCTTTTCTTTTTTGTTTCTAGTTTCTTAAGCACTTCTGTCCTGAGGCCTTTAATAAGTTCCAAGGATAGAAAAAAAAACACTTGCCCCTAGGCTTCCTTTAGTCTCGTGAGGGCAAATAGGCCATTAAGAGACAACCTTTTTGCCTTCTTTTCTGTGAATTTGCTTTCTGTGAGACTCTCAAGAAGCCAAAGACAAACAGCAGTTTTATTGTAATAAAAGAGGTCGGTGTGGAAGCTGTTTCAGTTTCTGTTGGTTTAAAGCAGAGCATGATATCTGAAAGGCAAGTGGTGGACAAGGAGACGATGATGACTGGGTCAGTCAAGAAATAGTCCGAGAGTCCAGCAACCTTTCCCTTTTAACTGTGGGGTAAGCCCCCCAAATCTTTGGTCTGTCATCAGAACCTCCTACAATCTTGACCTCAGCCTACTCTTCCAGCTTCCCCCACACAACAGCGTGTGTTGGCCCCACTACTGTGTACTTCTTGGAGACTCTGGACAGTAAAGGAGCTAATACAAGGAAGATATGAGAACGTGGATGAATATGAATGTATGTATGCTGTACATAGGGTCGTTATATGTTGCAGGCGACTGAATGGCACATAACAACAAAAATATACAATATTGGTAGTTTTTTATTTAAGCCTCTTGTTTACAGTCAACAAGACTTTGAGGAAGGCCTTTGTATTTAAAAGTAGGTTCTTATTATATTTTGGAAGAACATTCTTCTATGTGGTACAGCACTCTTCTGTCAATATGCTGTCATGAGGTAACCTGGGGTTGCTGTGATGCTGAACCTTGTGCCGTAGGGGTGTCAAATAACATAATGGTTACCCATGGTGGACAGTGTTTGGTGGAACTCTCGGTTTAAGACAGATTTGGAAGCAAGAGTGGCATCCACTTCCTAAACAACATGCCTCCAGAAACTCTATGAACTTTGATAAATGCTGATAGTTATAGAAAGGCTTTAGGCCTTTTGTTCATAGGGTCGCAATGAGTTGTGCTCAACTCGAAGGCAATTAACAACAACAACAATATACTTCTAAGTTACTTTTTTAAAAAAAATAGGGTGATTACACACGTGTGTGCACACACAAATTTGCTACTTTATCCATTTAAAGTGGATAATTCCACTGCTTTAATGACATTCACAAGTTGTATGTACAAACTTCCCTACTAGACGTCTCCAAATTTTTCTCATCACCCCATATAGAAATGTAGTTCTTCTTAAGCAGTAACTCCCTGTTCCACTCTCCCTGTCTCCTTGTTGTTGTTGTGTCGCCTTGAAACCGACCCATAGCTGGTCCTTCAGTGTCAGTTAATGGCACAGGAGGAGATTGCTTGCCCTTCGTTTTCCTGGGGAGCAGCTGGTACGTTTGAAATACTTATCCCTTGGCAGCCACTAATAAACTTTGGTCTTTCGGTATTTCCCTGAGGTAGACAGTTCATACTAATGAGCTTATGTTTTCCATGTTGTTTTTAACACCATTTTTTACAAAATTTTATATTCAAGGTATCACCTAAAATTTGATGAAGTGCCAGGCGTTACCGGTGTGTCTCCTTTTCCCAAGAAGCTGTGTGGAGAAAATCAGTCATGTAGCTGGGTGCTCAAGTCCACAAGGGTTCTGTGCACCAGCCATGAGTGAGGGGGCACGGGTAAAGCATGAATGCCACCTGATGAGAGATGGTGGAGGTTCGGAGATGTGGACAGAGTTGTAGGGAACAATATGCTGTTTTACTTTTTTACCCCCTTTGCCCTTGAAGTTGGACAGAGGGAAGAGAAGGAGTAACTAGAATTGGAAAGAGTGAAAGGACAACGGCTTCTTCCTAGAAGAAGTGCACCCAGGGTGCTTCTTGAGAAGAGAGAATGGTGAGGTTTCAGCTCAGCTAACAGGAGAGATCAGTCACTCGAGAAGAACATCAGGCTTGGTAAAATAGAGGGTTGGTGAAAAGATGAGAACCTCAAGGAGGCAGGTTGACATAAGGGCTACACCAGTGGGCTCTAGTGCTGCAGACACTGGACACCCGCAGTAGGACAGAAGTGGCCTTCCAGCAGAATGGCAGGCTTTTGTCAGGGCAAATAGAGAGGAGAAGGAAGTGTTTGGGGGGGAAAAGATTAAAGGTTAGGAGAAGGCATTTTACTGTTAGATAAATGATTTCGTGCCTTGATTAATAGTAGAGAGCTTGGTGGCATAGAGAAAAGGAATTGTGCTGTAAACTCAAAGACAAGTGATTCGAATCCTCCAACTGCTGCCTGAGGGAAAGATGAACAGTTTTCTAAGACTCTGCTCAGAGGCCTCTGAAAACCCACTGGAAGGTTAGCTGCAAGGTGGTTTTGACACGAAAGCATATAGTAACAGCAAAAATTATTGGTATTGATATGATTTTTTTCCTCATGGCCCCATTACGGTAAAACATACATACATTAAACATGCAAGACCAAGCCTACATGTATAACGTTACTTTTCTCTTAAACAGTATGTTCCAATTCCAAATGGCAATATTGTAGACTTAAGGAAAACAACTCATTTTTAGAAGGTGTTCACCCATGATTGTTGAGTTCTTGAGTAGGGGAGAAGTAAGACAGTGAGTGGAAGAGAGGTCACAGGTAAACTGAGAAGTAAGTGTGTGTGCAAACTCATCACTTTTATATCATTGTTCTTGTGATAAATGCTTACTGCTGTCCTCCAGATTACTAGTAGAGCTCGAATATGAACTCAAGTTTGCTAGGTTGGTTAATGTATAAATGCATTTTAGAGGAGAATTATCAACTTAGATAGACTTGATAAGAGGAGCGTTTTTCTCTCTTCAAACTCCCCAGGAGTGAAATAGCCTTCCTGGAAAGACGGGCACAGGAATAGTTGACTAGAAATCATCAGTAAGCCTGTTTTCCTTGTTTTTATTTCTGAGTGGAAAGCAAAAGGTAAATATCATGGTTGGGTAGAAGAGTAAATTGGATTTTAATTTTTTATGTTTGTTTTTCCAGTTTGAGGTGCTCAGACTTCATCCAGCTCCATAGTTAGAATTGTCAAGACCCCTTAAGAGGTGACATAGTCACGTGGGACTTAAAACCCACCATTGTTTAGCAATTAGGTGAGCGCCTTTACACTCCTGGATGGTGATTTTGTTTTAAAAATGTTATGTATGTGGGAGGGTGAGAGAAATGGGACATATGCGTGACTGTATGAAACACAATGTAAATGAAAGATTGTATAAACACAATATATATGAATGAAACATACAGTAAAGATACTATTATATTAAAAT
>NW_006399753.1:20255645-20261352 GCF_000299155.1 Elephantulus edwardii
GGTGGTGGTGGTGATAGCTGCCTTGAATATTCTGATTCACTGACTGAACCTTTGTCTGACATATTTTGGACATGCTGCAAGGAGGGACCAGTCCTTGGAGAGGGACGTCATGCTTGGGAGGGTGGAGGGACAGCGCAGGAGAGGAAGACCCTCAATGAGATGGATTGATTCCGTGACTGGGGTAATGGGGGTGGGTGTGTCAGAGACAGTAAGATTGGCACCGGACAGAGCAGGGTTTAGGCCTGTTGTACGTGGGGTCACTATGAGTCACAGGCGACTTGATAGCACATAACAACAACAATAACAACAATAACATGTGAAGAGTAGAGTGTTACACGCAGCTCACGTTGTCAGGTGTCTTGGGGTGCCCTGGGTGAGTTCGAATCACCACTTTTTGGCTGGTAGAACACATTAACCATTTGAAGTCCCTGGTTGGCAATAAACAGTTAATGTGCTGAGTTGTTAGCCAAAAGTTTGGAGGCTTGAGTCCACCCAGGTGTATTTCGGGAGTGAAGTCTGGTGATCCACACTCCTGAAAAATTAATTACTGAATCTCACGGCTCACAGTTCTAACCCTGACACACACACGAATCGCCGTAAGTTCAACAGACTTGAGGGCCGCCTTTATTTTTTTTAATGAATCTAAACTGTTTATTTCTTTGTTCCCTAACCACCTTAGAGTATACAGTGATTTAGAGCTGATAATGAAGTTACTATTCCCATTTGCCTAAGTAGAAAAATGTGAAAGGAATGTCCAAATCTTATTTTCTTGATTATTTTAAAAGTTTTTTGTTTTATTTTTTAAAAACAAACAAACCAAAACCAACCAAAGAACCCAACAAGTTTGTCAGCTCTGTAAATGTTTTGGGGAAGCTCCAGGGAAAGTGTCATCTGGTCGCTTCCCGGCTTTATACCCATATCTGCATGGTGGCTACACAGCCTTCCCTGGTCCCTCTCTGTCTCAGAGATTGCAAACTCCATCTCCAGTTGTTTCTGTCTAGTTGCCATCAAATTGTTTCTCATAACCTTTAGGGGTTCTGTTTTTACAGCTTTGTTGTTGTAGAGTACTGTCGAGGCAGAACTCGCTCATAGTTGATCCTCCAGTGGGTTTTCAGAGGCAGCAAATCACACAGGAGGAGATTGCCCGTCTGTGCCCCACAGACCAGTGAGTGGATTTGAACGATGTCTTGTCTGGTTGGCAGCACAGCCCCTTACCACTAGGCCAGCAGAGCTCCTTTACCACTTCCATACATTTAATTGTACTTTACATCCCTCTCACCTCAGAAAACCCAACTAGATGCATTTGCTTCTGGTTAATTTTGCCTCATAGTGACTTGATGGGATCGAGACACGCTACCACTTAGATTTCCAAGGCGGTTCCTCGTTATGTAAGCAGACTTTGTCCTGGGGAGCCACTAGTGGGTTCGAACTGATGATTTTCAGTTAGCAGCCAAGTGCTAAAACACAGAGCCACCAATATTAAGTATATCTGATGCCTCATAAAATTGCACTGGGATAATATAATCTACCAGAAGGTCCAGTCTTCTTGTCTGACTTTCTGATTAGAAACATACCCATTCCTGTTTGGTCAAACTGAAAAAGAGGTTAAGGGAAGAGAGCTAGAACCTGTTAGGTGGTTGGAATTTTATTGTACCCCCTGCTCTGTGGCCTCAAAGAAGAGCTCTCTTAATTTAGGTGACTTTGGATTTGTAATATAGAAGGTAATCTATCTTTTGGTGACATGGTAAATCTAAATTTAAAAATCTGACACGTAAGACAAAAAGAGTGTGTGTATTTATTACCTTCATTAGGTTTTCCCTCCCATTTTCGTAATTAACCACATGAAAATGCACTTGGTTTTTTTTTTTTTTTTTTTTAATCGCTTAAGTCCATAAAGTGTCAGGATGAAAGCAGAGCCTCACCCCAGCGCTGGCCTCCCTCCTCAACCTCTAGTTAGGAGAGGAAACCAGTTTTAACAGTTTCTATATATAGCCCTTTAGTGGTTACCTCCCTAACGTTAATAATATGCTTATGCTACATTTCCTGCAAGATCAACTGGAGACATTATCTCTTTGCTCTCCATCACTTGCTAGTTTTAAAGTGGAGAATCCTGATTCAGCAGACCTTCCCGACAGCCTGTAGGTCAATGGACCTCTTTCTTGAGAATATTCACTCTCTGTGGATCTAATTTGAGAAGAGAGTATTAGCCTCAGTCAAAGAGAAACCAGGGATTAGATGAATTCTGTAAGGCATAACACAAGGCATGAAGCCTTTTCATTTAATTGCTCAAGTTCAAGTTGGACTGGAGTTGTTATGCTTTTACCCTTCACATTTTTCTGAGAAATTTTATTTGAAATGAAATAAAATGTAACAAAAACTGAATCCAGAACATTCTACTTTTTTCAAAAAAGGAGGAAATGTCTTTTCCAAGAGTTGAAGAATAGAAGAAGAAAAATAACTGCTACTTATTAAAGAATGCATACCAAGCAAGAAGAACGCTGGTGGTATAATGTGTTCTGTGTTTTTGCTGTTAACCCAAAGGTTGGTGGTTCAGGTCTACCAGTGTCTCCATGGGGAAAGATGGTCCGTTTCTTTCTATGAAGATTTACAGTCTTGGAAACCGGGTGGAGTATCTGTGAGTTGGACTCAACTCATCAGCAGTGGGTTACCAGGGAAAGTGCATCACTTTAAAAAACTGACCACGCCACCATGAAGGAGTCATTTGTGTTTTTGTTGTAATAGTTTGCTTTAATTCTGTAGCTTTCTCTTGCAGGAACTTGCACTGTGTTACCCAAAGATTAAAGCATTAGCAGTAAACAAAGGTGAAGAAACCATTACTGTGAAATGTGTTACTGTTACTGTGTGACCATGCTGTGTTTCTTGGAAATATAGCATTTCAACAAGTTTCCTTTTTCTGGATTGGTTATCAAATAAATAACTCTGACTTACAATTTAGGAAACCCCTTGATTACCCATGGTGACTATTAAAGAATTTTACAAGACTTTTTTTTCCATTTTACAGGAATTTTACCTTTATGTTGAATTTTACCTTTATGTTTCTTTTTTTTAGAAATACCTTTTGTGGTGATTTTAATGCAAGTTTACAAAAAACTTGGATTTCCATTCATTCATTGTTGCACATTTTCCTTCCTACCCCCACTCAGTTTACTTTTCTCCTAAAAATAATTGTTCATTTTTTTACAATTTCCTCTCCCCTTTCCAGTCCACTTTGCTATGCACCTCTTATTCTGGACTGTTGTGAGGCAAATAATGCCTGATCATATATTCTTTTTATATCTGCTCATCTGTTCCAATGCAGTGTTCATTATTTATCCTCCCTTTTCTTGGTTTCTCCCAACTCACATGTCAATCCTACTCTACAGCAGTAGCATTATGCAGTATTTATCCTTTTGTGACTGAGCTATTTCACTCAGCATTATGTTCTCCCGGGTCACCAATTTTGTGTAATTTTTTATGAGTTCCTTGTTTTTCAGCGCTACCCCATTGTGTGAATATACCACAGTTTCTCTATCCATTCATTTATTGATGGGCACTGGGTTTGCTTCCATCTCTTTGCTATTGTGAAAAATGCAGCAGTAAACATGGATGTGCATATATCTGTTGGGGTTTACTGACCAAATCACCTCTCACATCCCTGGCATTCATTTTGCATTCTTAATCACACAGGATGTCTCATCAGGCTGGAGAGAGGAAACTCAGATATTAGTGTTGTTTGTACACACATCATAGCCACATACAAATATTAAAAGCATATCTGTTAATGAGGACATAGATTAAAAAGACATTGACGGATGCAATCACAAATGGTACAAATTTGACGATGTGATCAAAAGAAATGAAGCAGGGATTGAGTCTGCAGCTATCTACTGTTAGGTCAGTTCCAGTGCACTGTGCCCTTCAGCTGTGTTTTTGAGACCGCAAACCTTTACGAGAGCTGACTGCTGGTCCTTTTTGTCATGGAACAACTGGTAGACTTGAACCACTGACCTTTTGGTTAGCAGAGCAAAGTAGAATGCACTATCCCGCCTGAACGCCTTTGTTGTGTTTTCCCAGCTTCTTTCTGGGAGTCTTGTTTTGTTGGCTTCCTGGTGTTTGCCCCTGGCTCTCCTGCTCAGGCGCAGAACTCATCTCACTAGATCCCTTGCCCTCATGTCCCTAACAGACCTTCTGTGAGATCGCTCTCCATTCTTAGTCTACTTCTATTGTACCAACTGCCATTATCAACAGCCCTTGAATCGCTTCCTCTGGCCTTTGTTTCGTTCTGGAAGCTGCTTCCCAGTCCTTGTGTGGATGCCCCCATGGGCTTCCCAAGCTGAAATCTTCTCAGCCTCCTGCTCAAACTGTTCTCCTCCCATCTTCTCTCTCTTTGGTAATAAATTCACTGTCCTTTTACCCAAATCAGAAAGCCAAGATTCAGCCTCTGTCCAGTTTCCAAGTTCTGTGTCTTCTGCCCCCACATTTTGAAATCTTGATGTTTCTCTCCATCCTGCGGCATTCGTCCTCCTTGTATTTTATTGCCCTGTTTCTAATTGTAGCATTGCGTGCGTAGCTGGACTCTCTGTCACGTGCTCTGTTAATCTTCCTTTTTAAAACTTTCTTTTTTGGTGAGAGCTACTTGTCTGAGTAGAAGTTCAGATCATACACTTGGCCTGCTGAAAAATCCTCTGTTAGAGCTCTGGTTACTGTTAGGATATTACCAGAGCATCCCAACTCACAACCCAATGCTTTCTCATTTGTGTCCTCCAAATTTTCTCGCATATGGTATTTCCAAGGAAATAAGTTGGGACGTGGAATACTCAGAACCCATGCCTGTTGAGTGGATTCCCACAGAGTAACCTACAGAATAGAATAGAACTGCCCCGGGAATTCTAAGATGTTAATGTTTATGAAAGGACACGTTTCCTTCATGGAGGGAGCTCTCCCAGTCTAGTTCATTGAGAGTTGTGCTGTTAACCCAAAAGGGACTCCTTTCTGGTAATTAGAACCCACCAGTAGCACCAAGAGGAAAGACAGGCCATCTCCTCCTGTGAGATTTACAGCCTCACGCTCCATGAGAGTCAGCTATGAGTCGGTTCTGACCCAACAGCTGTGGGTTTGAGTTCTTGTATTTATTTTAATTTTTTTTCTTCTCTCCCACGGAATGACTATTATTGCTATGCTATCAGGATGGAACTGACTTGTAGCTAATTCTCAGCAGGTTTTCAGAAGCTGTAAATCAAATGGGAGGCATTTGTTCATCTTTCTCCTGCGGAGCAGTTGGTGGATTCGAACCACGTGCCTTTGGATTTGCAGCACAGCGCCTCACCACTAGGCCATCAGAACTCCGTATGAAGCAACTATCAGGTTCCGACTTCTGGCTTCTAAGTTAGCAGCTGGTCACTTTGACTACTGCCCTGCAAGGCTCTCTTTGCTGCAGTAGAGGCCTGATATGTATCTAATGAATGAATGGATAACCTCACGAATGAATGGGTAATACAATGAGTGACGGCATGAATGACACCTCCACGACTATTTCATCTGCCGAACATGGCTTTGTTTTACATTGCTAGGAAACTATTTCCCTCTTCCTCACATTGAGGAGATGATATCCAGTGTGGATTTTTGTGAAGTGTATCTCAAGAGCAACGGTGTCTCTCTGGAGACTATGGTGCGCCTGATACAGGCCATGGTTTTTGCAATCACTTGT
>NW_006399753.1:20261757-20332771 GCF_000299155.1 Elephantulus edwardii
CTCATCCCTTTCCTCCTGGCTGTAGTTCTGTGATACCTCACTCATGCCGCAGTCCCACAGTTAACGTGTGGGGGCTTGGAAGTAGCCCCTGAGTTGGATCCCATATTAAACCGATGAAGGACAACCCGAGAGACTGCCTGTTTTGATGTCGTCGTGACTGTTGGTGGGTTTGTGTCCGTCGTTGAAGCTCCTGTGTGGTGCCTCCCAGGCACAGACGCGTGACTGAAGGCCTGTGTTCAGTTGTGATCTGTCACATTTCCATTGACAGTTTTCAGAAATGGGGTCAGCTATGAGGTGATTACAGTTCAGTGGCGGTGAGTTGAATTTACAGAGTAAGTAGGCCACTTTTTGTGGAATGAGAGATTGTGGTTGAGGTACTGTAGAGTCGAGTACTATTCTTAGTGACCCTGTGAACGTTGGATCTGAATCTGGCTCTAGTCTGTGCTCTTCTCATCTCAGCCCCACCAGAGCCCATTGTTAGAGCCTCTGTGTCAGTCTCTGTCTCTTGTTGAAGGGCTCCCCCTCCTTTGCTGACCCTCCATTTTTCCTGGCATGATGTCTTCCTCCAAGGACTACCTCCTCCTAATAATATGCCCAAAGTGTGTGAGATAAAGTTTCATTAGCCTTTGATGAGAGATAGTTTCAATTAATTTTAGCCGATTAGGCATTTCAAGGTTGCTCAGGTAGCCTGCTGGATAGGGAGCTGGGCTGTTAATCCAAAGGCGACAGTTCAAATCCATCAGCTGCTCTAATGGAGAAAATGGGCAGTTTCCTCTCATGTGACTTAGAGCTTCTGAAAACCCCCAGGAGAATCAGCTATGAGTTGGTTCTCACTCAGTGGCTGTGAAGTTTTGGAGCCATTTCACATTCAAGTGTGCTTTGAAAGTAAACACAGAGCCAGGACACACTATGCCTGAGAATAGGAAGTAGACCTATCTAAGCCTGAAATGCACTTAATCACTGTCTGTCTTCTCTGTGGAAGGGATTCTTGGAAACCACCAGAGATGTAGCAAGTATCTACAAGTATTGGCGTTTGACTAGGTCACATGCGCATGCCAGCCTTCCATGAGAGGCTATGGTGTTAGCAGAGCTGTCATTTGCAAAACAGCTCAGTAAGTTTTAAACTTGAGCAAGAGCGAGAAAGGAGAGGAAAACATCCGTCTAACCGAAGCATTTCCGCTGTAGCAGCAGATGCCACTGTTAATTGGAATGGCTTATTACTTCGGTTACTTCTGATGGTGCTTTGGGGAATGCTGTTGCGTTAATATTGGCTAAATCTCTCCCTACAGTGGCCAGTCAACCCTGGGCCCTGTATAACTGGTGCCCTATTACCTGGGAGGAGGCACCAGCTCTTGAATTAGAAGTCATTTCTAATGCATTAGCAGACATTTCTCCTGGGATTATCACCTTCTGTTCCAGGCTTGAACCACTTTGGTAGGAAAAATGTGGTCCTAATAACTATGTTTGCCAGTCACCTGTGGCTTGCCAAGTACTTAATGCTTATTAACTCATTAATCCTCTCCACAAAACCGGCGGAGCAGCAGTGATTTCCAGTGGCTGTGAATTTGATACACAGACTTGTAAAGGCTCTTTGGGACACATCCATGGAAAATCCTGAGAAGGGGCTCTCTTATATTGAGGTGCTGTATTTTTGTTTTTAATACTAGCGTTTGGCATGTAGTTTTATTTTGTTGTTTTTGCTTCTTTAGCTGTGACTTCAAGGCAGCTTCACTCTCTACAACTATCCATCACAAATCCTCCGTGGGTAAATCTAGCCAGTGATTTAGGTAGAAAAAGAAAAGTTGCCAAATAAAGCCTGGTCAGAATGGGTACTTGCAACAGTAGGTCTGTGCTTGACCTTGGGAGATTCAACTTGGTGGTCCATCCGCTGTGCTTCCCGTTTGTCTGTGAGTAAGAGTTTATTCAAACGTCTCTTTCCTCAGCTGCACAAAAAGCATTTATGTAGGATACAACTGCAGACAAAACCATGGTTAGATTCCCTTTTAAGGAACCCAGTCTCTGTCTTCTAAATGGGAGAAGTGGATCCTAATTATTGTTATTGTTGTAAGGTGCTGTTGAGTACAGCTCATAGCAACCCTCTGAACAACAGACCTGAACCCTGTCCTATCCTGTGCCATCTCCATCACCCCTGACACACGTGAGCCCATTGCTGCTGTCACTATGTCGGTCCCTCTTGTTGGAGGTCTCACTCTCTTTTGCTGATGCTCTATAGTTCTGAGCATGGTTCTCCCTTTCCAAGGAATAGCCTCTTGTGGCAACATCCACTGTGTTTCCCATTTGTCCAAAGCAGGAGAGACAAAGGTTTGCCATCTTCATCTCAAAGGAGCACTCAGGCTGCACTTGGGCCAAGCCATCTCTGTGTTGTTTTTTGTTTTTTTTTTTGGCAGCCCCTAGGATATTCCGTTATCTTCTCCAACATTACAACTCAAAACCATCAGTTCTTCTTCTGTCACCTTATTCAGGGTCCAGCTCTCATGTGTAGAGCAAGTGATGGAAAAGACCATGGTCTGAATGAGGAACACTTTAGTCTTCAATCTGACATCATTACTCTTCAGTATTTTGGAAAGGTCCGAAACAGCAGACTTGCTTGATACAATGTGTCTTCTGATCTCCTGATTGTTGGTACCAATGGTACTGATTGCTGATCCAAGCAAGATGAAATCATTGACAACTTGAGTCCTTTACCCGTCTGTAATGATGTTGCCTGTAGGTCCAGTGATGACGATCTTTGTTTCCTTGATGTTGAAATGTTATCCACGGGGAAGGTTGTAGCCCTGAATCTTCTGCAGCAAGACTTTCAAGTCCTCCTCACTTTCAGCAAGGAACGTGGTGTCATTTGCATAATAGATGAGATGCTGATGGGTCTCCCTCCAGTCCTGATGCCATATTCCTCTTCACAGAGTCCAGCTTCATTGGTTATTTGATCAGCACACAGATTGAATATGGAGATTGAATATTGAATTGGTATGGAGATAGGCTGTAACTCTGACACACACACTTCTGATTTTATACCATGCAGTGTTCCCTTGCTCTGTTTGGACAACAGTTTCTTGATGAATAGATTTCACATGAGCACGGTTAAGTCTTCTGGGATTCCCATTCTTTTCAATGCTAGTTGTGATCCACACAGTCAAATGCCTTTGCATAGTCAACAAAACACAGATAGACATTCTTCTGGTATTCTCTGCTTTCAGCCCGGATCTATCTGATATTAGCCTTGATATCCTTGATGCCACAACCTCTTCTAAGCCCTACTGAGCTTCTGGTAGTTTCCTCTCAATGTACTCTTCTAGTCATTTTTTTTATGATCTTCAGAAATCTTTTCCTTGTATGTGATATTAATGATAATGTTCTATAACTTCCATAACCTTTTGGGTCACCTTTTTTGAGAAGGGGAATATTTTAAATGTTTATGCTTGGAATTAGTATTCCTAATTCTAGTTAAGAGCCTCTTTTTTGGCTCGAGGTGGTTCTGGGGATCCGTGAGTCCCTGAAGGATTCTGACAACATGATGGTTAAGGGCTCCACTACGAAAGGTTAGTGGTTCGAACCCACCAGCCATTTGATGGGAGAAAGATGGGACATTGTGATTCCAGTGATGATTACAGCTTTGGAAACTCAGGGGGGTGTTTGTGCCCTGTCCTGGAGGCTCGCTGCAAGTCAGAATGAACACAACAGCCATGAGTTTGTGAGTTTCTGGGTGGTACAAATGGTTCACACACCTACTCACTTGCTAACCAAAAGGTTGGCTGTTAAAGTTCACCCACAGGCAACAATTCAGGTGACCTATTTCTGAAAAGAAAAAAAAAATCACATCTGAAAGTTATGTGGAGCCCAGTTCTACTCTGACTCTCTTGGAGTTGCCCTGAATCAGGACTGGCACTGTGGCACCTGGCCCAGTCTGTCTCTAGCCACATGCCTCACAGATAGCCATGCTGTTGTGATGTGCTGTTGTGATGCTTGTGACTCATAGCAACCATTTGTACAACAGCTCCAAACCCTACTCTATATTGAACCAACTTAATTGTTTCTGACACACCTACCCTATTAGCCCAGTCACTGAATCAGTTCATCTCATCCAGGTTCTTCCTTTCTTGCACTGTCTCTTCATCCTTCTAAGCATGATGTCCTTCTCCAAGGACTGATCTCTCCTTGCAACTTGCTCAAAGTATGTCAGATGGAACTTCAAAATCCTTCCCTTTAGCCTGGTTTTTCACCTGCCCCAGGACAGACCTGTTTGTTCTCTTAGCAGTTCATGGTATGTTCTGTACTCTTCTCCAGCACCACAACTCAAAGGCATTGATTATTCTGTCATCCTTTTGTCATTGTCCAGCTCTCTGATGCATAGCAGATAATTGCAGAGACTATGGCTTGGACCAGGTGCACCCTTCTCTCTAGACTGATGTCATTGCTTTAGTATTCTAGAGAGGACGCTGACAGCAGATTTTCCCAATGACTTTTGTCCATTGATTTCCTGGATGCTGCTACCAAGAGCATTAATTGTGGAACCGAGCAAGCTAAAGCTGTTAACTATGTTACTCGCCTCTCTGTCTATCATGATACTTCTAATTGGTCTAATAGTTAGAATCTTTGTTTTCTTGATGTTTAGCTTCAATCCATATTGAAGGCTAGTCTTTGACTTTCTGCAGCAAACGCCTCAGGTCCTCCTCAGTTTTAGCAAGCAAGGTTGTGTCATCTGCATAATACAGGTTGTTGATGAGTCTTCCTCCAATCCTATTGCTACATTCCTCTTCATAAAGCCCAGCCTCCCTGATTATTTGGAACAGCACATCAACAGAGAACTGCCAGATGTGCAGGTTGGGTTTAGAAGAGGCCGTGGCACCAGCAACGTTATGGCCAATGTTAGATGGATCTTCGCTGAAGGCACAGAATACCAGAGGAATGTCTATCTGTGTTTCATTGACAATGCAAAAGCATCTGACTGTGTGGATCACAACAGATTGTGGCTGACCATGGAAAGAATGGGCATTCCAGACCACTTGATTATGCTCATGTGAAACCTATACTTGGACCGGGCGGCATTAGAACAAAGCAAATAGCCTTGTTGCTGTTTTATTATTTTCCTAAGGAACTATGCACAGCCCAAAAGCTTGTAGACTTGCTATTCATTCATATGTGCATTTATTCAAGTATCAAGTACTTTGCTGAACCCCTGGGGATACAGATATGATTGTGCTTTTGAGATAAAAGCTAGAGAAAGCCCTGGCAATGGGGTTTGGTGGTGATTAAAGGCAAGAAAATTCTAGGGAGCAGTTCTACTCTGCATCACATATAACGGCCATGGCTTAGTGTCCACCTTGAAGACAGTGGCTTGGGGATTTGTCCTTTTTTGGTCTGTTTCATGATGGGCAGAAAGCAGATGCGGCATTTGTCTCTAGACTTTCTACTTACTCGTAAACGGTTTCAAACGAAGACTCCTGACATTATTTCCATCTGAAGAGTGTGTGAGTGTGAGTGTGTGTGTGGGGGTGCACACGTGTATTTTGGTGGGAAATCAAGGGGGTTTCTTAAGCATAAGCATTTACTTATAAACGTGGGGTCACTATGTGCTGCAATCAATGGGGGTGACACCTCACCAAACACAAACATTTAAAACCATGTGAGAATTTTGCTTATCACATAACCTTTTGTGAATTCCAAAAAGTGTGCTTAACCCCCAGCTGCACCACCTCTGAGCTAGTGTGGAAACAGCTCGAAGACCCTCACTGTTAGTGTCTCGTATTTTTCTTTCTCCACAAACCTTTCTTGACTGTAATCTTTACCACAGAAGATTGCCAGGACTTTGTTCTGCCTCTTTTCATAAACAATCATAGCAGAAGCTCAGCATGTAGCAGTTAGAGGTCAGCTCCTTGAGGCATCTTGGGATGCCATCGCAGAAGCCTGGATGAGGTATCCCTCCTGAGTCCAGAAGGAGACTAGGCCAGGGCAGATGCAGGGGCGTCTTAAAGTCCTGGTCCTGATGTGTCCTGTTCTCCATCCAACAGGACCCTCCGTCTAAGTACAGAGTGTCAGTGCTGTGCCCCACCTCCCCACACACACCCTCTGCATTGTCCCTGGGACACAGGCTGGTAGCCGCTCTGACACTGACTGTGTCCTGTTGTGATGGGCATCTTCAGTGTCTTTCTGCTTGCTGCTTCTTTGTTCTATTACCCCTAGGGGGTGGCCCCAATCACAAACAGAGTTTGGTTTTAATCCAAACAGAACCTGTGTTAGATACTCTGATCTTCACTCTGTTGCCTGTGGCCAGTGTGGGCTGGACCACAGCTGTGAACTCTGCCTGCCTTCTCTGTTGCTGGGGCTGGATGCAGGACCCACTTAGCGGCATGCACGCTGAGAATCACTTGGATTAAGAATGTACAGCCAAGTTTTCTTTGATAAATTCCAACTAAGTGAGGAAAGAAGCAGAGAGGAAAAAAAAAAACTACATAAGAAACAAACAACAGAGATAAATGAGGTCACAGAGACTGTCTACCTGCTGCCTCATATTTTCAGGTTTCTTTGGTTTTTGGTTTCTTTTCACTATGTGTTCTAGACAAGCATAAAAAGGCAAAAATATTATTCCATATTGTCACTGAGGTTCCAGAACTGTCTTTGCCTTGCCTTGCGGATGTCTCCTCTCCAGGGTACCAAGAATTTCCCACTCGGCATGCTGACACAGTTGCCATTTTTCTCCTAGAAATTCTTCTGCCCTTCTCTTGTCAAAAATCCAGCTCCAAGCTCCAGAGCTAGAAATCGTAGATTCTTCCCACACTCTTTGCTTTCATTCTGTGTGTTCTGTCAGATCTGTCACTTTGGTACCTGAGAATCCAGTTCCAGCCTCCACACTGCCTCTCCTCCAATCCATGCCCGCTGCCTCCGTGGAGATCTGTCTGGCATGTAGATGTGACTGCTGTTCCCTTGTGTAGGAAGTTTTCAGGAGCACCTCATCTGGGGTGACACAGGCACGCCCTTAGTGGCCTGCAATGCTGGGCCACCTAGAATCCACTCTGCAGCCATGCCTTCACTGGACCGGCCTGTGTCCCTTCTGGGCCTGCGCTGCTGTTAGCTTCTCCACCTAGAATCTCCTTTTCTTTTACATCCAGTTACAGCCTGCTGTTTTCTTGCAGATACACCTCAAGTCTCTTCGCTTCTCAGCAAGTCTTCCCACATCCCACAGGTTGCTTCACCCTCTCTCCTGGATTCTGGGTGACTAGAGGGACCCCAACAGCAAAGTTAGACCAAACAGATCTAGGAAAATGGATCCACTAGGCCTGGCACCAGTTTCACGTATTCTTGAGAGGAATAAAATAATACTGTTTCCAGTAAATAGGAGTTTCCGTCCTACATATTTCAGGGTTTAGCTGCAGTGAGTGCTTCAGGGCTCTGCAGTGATGGAAAGGTCAGTGGTTTGAACCTACTGGAGGAAAGACCTAGAGATTTCAGCCATGAAAACTTTATGAGGTGGTACTTCACTGTCTGATTGGGGTCACTGCAAGTCACAGTTGACTTGAACAGCACAGGGGTAAAAAGAACCTGCCCTGAATCCAGACTTCTCGTGTTGTTAATTGTTGTCCATCGCAGCAAGATGTATTGAGCTGTGACTGCCCACAGCAAACATGGCTGGATTGAGCAGTGACTGCCCACAGCAAACATGGTGGAGATTGTGCGGATGGTCCAGGAGAGAGCACGCTTTGACCTGTTGTTCGCTGAGCCGCCGTGGGTCATAGTCAGCTCGATGGCAACTAATCCCTGACTCAGCCTTCATTCTCCACTTTGCCCATTCCTTGCTTACGTGACCTTGGGGAATGATCATGGCTGGAGCAAACTCTTCTCCTTTCCATTACCCTCCTCTCTGTAATAACAGAAACTACTTTGCAAGATGATTTGGAACATTAAATTTATTATAGTAAGTGTTTGCCTCGTGCTAATCACACACTGGGTATTGCAAGTTATTAAATTTCTCCTGCATTTGCTAATTGTATCAAATTATAAGTTTACGTGATTTTTTTAAATTATTTTTTATATGATTATTTACCTGATTACTTGGACATTCCTGAAAAGACCAGATTGTGTTGTCTCATTGTGATTACTGGTTCTGTTGAGTTGAAGAACTGCCCTGTGGAATTTTCTGGATTGGACTCTTTCCCAGCACCGGTTGCCAAGTCTTTCTTCTGGGGCTACCTGGTGGATTCAAACTATCAACTTCTCAGTTAGCAAGTGGGTGTTTCACCGATACATGTGTCCTCTGCTCCTCCCATGAGAGTCTATATCTCCACAATCAGAAGTTATTTCTCTTATTGGAGGCTCTGTGGAGGTTTTTGTCTCAAGTTTTATTCTTTTTTTTCCCCCAAGTCAAAAGTCCCTATAATTCTTTTCTGAGAAAACACCAAATGGCGGATGACACTGGTGCAGCAGGAGGGCCTGGAGGCCCTGGGGGCCCTGGGATGGGAGCCCGCGGTGGTTTCCGCGGAGGCTTCGGTAGCGGTCTGCAGGGTCGGGGCCGCGGAGCTCGAGGAGGCAAAGCCGAGGACAAGGAGTGGCTCCCCGTCACCAAACTGGGCCGTCTGGTGAAAGATATGAAGATTAAATCATTGGAGGAGATTTATCTCTTCTCCCTGCCCATCAAGGAGTCTGAGATCAACGACATCTTCCTCGGCTTGTCCCTCAAGGATGAAGTGTTGAAAATCATGCCAGTGCAGAAGCAGACACGTGCTGGCCAGCGGACCAGATTCAAGGCCTTTGTCGCCATCCGAGACTATAACGGCCATGTTGGCTTGGGCGTCAAGTGCTCCAAGGAGGTGGCTACTGCTATCCGTGGGGCCATCATTCTAGCCAAGCTCTCCATTGTCCCTGTTCGGCGTGGCTACTGGGGGAACAAGATTGGCAAGCCTCACACCGTTCCCTGCAAGGTGACTGGGCGCTGTGGCTCTGTGTTGGTGCGTCTGATCCCTGCACCCCGAGGCACTGGAATCGTCTCAGCCCCTGTTCCTAAGAAGCTGTTGATGATGGCTGGAATTGATGACTGTTACACCTCAGCCAGGGGCTGCAAAGCTACCCTGGGCAACTTTGCTAAGGCCACCTTTGATGCCATCTCAAAGACCCACAGCTATCTGACCCCAGATCTCTGGAAAGAGACGGTGTTCACGAAGTCTCCCTACCAGGAATTCACAGATCATCTTGTAAAGACTCATACCAGAGTCTCCGTGCAGAGGACTCAGGCTCCAGCTGTGGCCACCAACTAGTGGATTTTCTATAACAAATAAAGTGAATTATGTTCTAAAAAAAAAAAGTCCCTATAATTATTTTAATTAATAAATAAGCAAGGGAAGTAAAGACAGTAAAATAAAAAGGGATTTAAGGAAATGGTATGAGCTTTATTCTTGTACTGTGGTGAACTATCTCTGCATCTTCTAGGGTAACATCCATTGGCACAGTCATGCCAATCAACCACTAAGAGCCTTTTCAAAGTAGGTCTCTTGTGGCAGCAGCATTTCCACTCCCCCGACTTCTTCATCCTTTCCTCTTTTTTCTATTCCTTTTGCCCTCAAGGGCACCTTGCCCCTTCACGGAACACTGTGCACCTCTGTTGTAGACTGGCCATGCTCTGGACCAGTGAGCCTCTTTTCCAGATGCACTCACTCTTCCTTCTCCTCCATGGCATCTCAGTCAACACCCTGTCATCCCGTTAAACTCATTGCTGACCCGTCATTGGGTTTCTGAGGCTACAGACTACACAGGAGGAGATGACCCATCTTTCTCCCACAGATCTGCTGGGGGATTAGAACTACCAAAGAGGCATGGCCTTCAGATTAGCAGTGCAACTCCAAAGGCACTGTTTCACCAGTGCCCCTACTTTGGGAGTGAATTCACTCTCAAATTCACCCTTGGCGTTTTAGCTTCATTATTCACTTAAGTGGTGTTAGATACCCAGAGACATTGACCTTCCCTCATTGTCGTGTTATATTAAAAATAAAGACATGTACTCACAGCCTCATGTCTGAAAGACATTCCAGAAGGTTCTGAACAAGACACAGATAGAACCGAGATATAGCGTGTGACGTCTCCTTGCCCAGAGGAACTCCTGGAAGCAGCGTAGCTGGGAACATGTCAGTGAGGCTGGCTAACTTCTGTTACAGAGATACTCTGAGAGCTTGATGTAAATAAAAGCTCTTGATTTGGGGTTAAATTCTGAAAAAGTAGCATGGTTTTTCTTTCTTTCATTTTACTTTTCCATTGTTTCCAAGTCAGAACCCTCATTTGAAAATGGCACTTGACAAGAAAGAAAACAGAAGCCAAGTAAAAGTTCTCTAGTTCTAGACTGCTCTGTAGAAATATTAGCATGCTCCACTTGCATTTACATACTCTTAATTGTAGAAATGAAAACAGTTGTGATTCTTGGAAACAGAGATTATCCATCCCCCTGTCCCTAGCTTCCCTCCCACCTTTACTTTTAAAAAGAAACAGAAAAGGTGTCTGGTACATTTCCTGAGGAGTAATTATTTCTGCACTCTGTGGATAGCAGAAATAATAGGGTCTTAAAGAGAACACTACCCAGGGTGCCGTTCAGTTGCAGAAATTTGATCTTCTTTTATCTCATTCTCTCAATTCTGGGATTCCAATTTTTGATTGGGTCTCTGGGCTTCAGTCTTTTCCCAGAACTTCACTGACGTCCCCCTGGGACAGAGCGGCATGTTGTTGTTTTGGGGGCTATTGGGTTGCTTTCTCCATTGCGCTCCAGACACACTCCAGCCGAGTGGCCGGTGAATTTGAACTGGTGTCTTTGGGTTAGAGGTCAAGCACTCAACCTCTGTGCCAGCAGAGCTCATTAAACTCAGTTTACGTATACAAAGCTAAAGCTCCATTGTCGTTTACTTTCGAACCTTGTCCTGTGCTCCGGTGAGAGCTGTCATCGTTGCACAGTGATGCTTCAGATCATACTGTTTTATCTGCATGGGTGACAAGCATGTACTGATGTTGTTGTCATTACTAGTGTTTTTATAGATGTTGATGATGTCAAATTTTGCTGCTGTTTTGGCTGCAATATTATGATAACTGTTGTTTGCCATCAAGTTAGAACCGACCAATAGCTGGCCCTCCAGCAGATTTTTATGGTCAGTATATTGCATGGGAGAAGATTGTCCATCCTTCTCCCATGGAGCATCGGGTAGATTTGAACCCAGTGCCTTTGGGATTACAATATTGTTTCATACCAGTAGGCCACTGAGCTCCCTTATTATTATGATATTATTATGATAATTAGCACTTAACAAACTATGTCAGTAGTCTTTTTGAGAGTGAAGTAGCAGTTTGGTTTTCTGGTTACTTTTTTTATCAATTTTTTTTTTGTGAATTTTTGTTTTATTTCCTATTTTATCATCATCCTTACATTGTTTTTTATTGATTTGCAAGCAATCATTTAAATACATTGTGTTTCATTCATGTATATTGTACTTTATACAAGCATTCATATTGCTGTTGGTTTTGTGTGTCATTGAGTCAGAACTAACTCACAACTAACCCTCCAGCAGGTATTCAGAGGTAGTTAATCACGCAAGAGGAGATTGACCATCCTTCTCCCATGGAGTAGCTGATGGATTTGAACTATGTGCCTTACTGACGAGTCATATACACTGAACTTTATATAAATAAGTACTATTGTTCTATGCCTATTTTCTCCCCATCTCAAGTCCTCATGAATTTTTTATCAATTTTAATGAACGTTTATAAAGACTTAGGGTTTCCATTCATTCATTGTTTCACTTTTCTCCCAGCTCACCCCTGGCCCCTGCAATCAACTCTTCTCCTTGAAAAGAAAAAGAAAAATTCTTTCATAGTTATGCAATCCCTCCCCCCAAATCTACTCCACTGGGCAGCATTCATTCTGGGCTCCTCTCATGATAATAATACCCACGTCATATATCCCTTTTAAACAGTCCTTTCCCTCATCTGTTTCAATGCAGTATACATCTTTCCTTCCCTCCCTCTCTGTCTTCCCTCAACCCTGATGTCAGTCCCGTTTTACAACAGTGGCCCTATGCAATCTTTGTCCTTTTGTGACTGAGATAGTTCACTCAGCATAATGTCCTCCAGGGTCACCTATTTTGTATAATACTTGATGAATTCCTTGTTTTTCCAATGCTGCATAGTATTCCATTGTGTGAATATACCAGAGCTTTTCTATCCATTCGTTGATGGATGCTTAGGATGTTTCCAGCTCTTTGCTAGTGTGAACAAAGCCACAATAAACGTGGGTGTGCATATATCTGCATGGGTGACAGTTATGGTTTCTTTAGGGTATGTTCCCAGCAATGGAATTACTGGGTCAAATGGTATATTTGCAACTTTTTAAAAAAACATGCTCAAAGTTTGAAAGATGAAGCTTCTCCATTTTGGTCTTCAAGGAGCCCCCTCTCTGCACCTTCTCCAACACATACCTGTTTATTCTTTTGTCAGTCCAGGAGATATTTAATACTCATTTCCAGCACCACCACTTAAAAGGATCAATTCTTCTTCTGCCATTCTTGTTCATTGTATAGCTTTCAGATGTGTAGCAAACAATTGAAAAGACTAAGGCCTGAATAAATGCCTTCGATTTCAACTGATACCATAGCCCTTCAGTGTTTTGGAAAGGTCCCTGACAGCAGTCTTGCTAAATACAGTGTATCTCCTGATCTACTGACTGCTTGTACCAAGGGTGTTGATTGCTGATCTAAGATAAAATGATTGACAGCTTCAATCCTTCCTCCATCAGTATGTTTACTGTTGATCCTGTGGTAAGGACCTGTGTTTTCTTGATGCTGAGATGTAATCCACACCAAAGGCTGTATTCCTTGATCTTCGGCAGCAAGATTTCACACCCTTCTCACTTTCAGCAGGCAAGGTTGTGTCATCTGCATAACGCAGGTTGTTGATGAGTCTTCCTCCACTTCTGTTACCACATTCCTCTTCATTGAGCCCTGCTTCATTGATTATTTGCTCAGCATACAGATTCCTTAGTAGGATATTAATAAATGACATTGTGGCAAAGAAAACAGCAAAGCAAGGTAAATGTTGAGTTACAGCTGGGACCTTTGGAGGCACTATGTGAAATGTAAATTTCCTTTCATTTAAAGTCAAGAACCCTCTGAGTTACTGTTCAACTCAAATTCAGCTCAGCTCACTGTATGCAGTTGTACTGGAACTGACACACCGCTGATCTTCCAGTGGGTTTCTGAGGCTGTAAATCTCACAGAAGGAGACTGCGCATCTTTCTCACAGACGCTGGTGGATTCGAACCTCCAGAGATGTGTGGCCTTGGGGTTAGCAGCACAACTCTCTACTGACTAGGTCACCAGAGCTCCCTGTGTTATGATTGTTGTGTACGGTCAAGTCAGAACTGACCCATAGCTGACACTCCTGTGGGTTTTCAGAGGCTGTTAATCGCATGAAGGAGGCTAAGGCACAGAGAGGTCAAACGTCTTGATTAAAATAACACAGTAATAGACATCAGTGCCCAGATTGGAACCAACGCTGTCTGCCTTTGAAACCTTTGTTGTTTTGCTTTTTTCTTGTTGGGTACCATCGAATCAGATCTGACTGGGACCAGAGGAGATCGCTCCTCCTTCTCCAGCAGAGCATCTCGTGGATTCAGACCACACGCCTTCAGGATTGCAGTGCAGCTTTTTGCCACTTGGCTACCAGAGCTCCTTTGAAGCCTTTGTTTTAAAGAACTATACCCATAGATCTTTTGCTACCTTTAAAAAAAAGCATCTTCAAAGTCTTAAAAAACAAAGGCAAAAGCAGATTAAGCCAAACCATTCCTTTACTGCCAACAAGTCAGTTCTGACTAATGTTGAATGCTGCAGGACAGAGTAAAACTGCCCTGTCAGTTTCTTTCTCTTTTTTAATAATAAATTTTTTTAAAAAAATGATTTTAGCAAAAGTTTACAGAAAAATTGGATTTTCATTCATTTATTATTATACATTTTCCTCCCTCCCCAGTTCACTTTCTTTCCTTTTTTCTTTTTTTTTAAATAGTCATTCATTATTGGACAATTCCACCCCACCTCCAGTCGTCTTTGCAGTGTTTCTGGGGCTCTAAGTCTTTATGGGGGCAGACTGCTTCACATTTCTCCTTTGTAATGACTGGTGAGTTTGAACCCTCAACCTTTCAGTTAACAGCCCAGCATTTAACCTCCTTCACCATCAGGGTTTCTAAGCAAACTGATGACTTTCCAATGAATACTTCTTCTGTTACTAAAATACACACTTGGTGAGTGTCTGAAAGCTTTGTGTACATGGTGGGCAGTTACCGAGGGCAAAAACATGGGAAGGGTCTCTGTTGTTGTTGCTGTTGTTGTGGACCTTGGAGTCAGAACTGACCCATAGCTAACTCTCTGGTGGGTTTTCAGAAGCAATGAATTGAACGGGACGCGATTGCCCATTCTTTTTCCATGTAGCAGCTGGGGATTTAAACAGTGTGCCTTCAGGATTGCAGTGCAGCTTCTAACCACGAGGACACCAGCACTCCGGAAAGGGGTTTTAGAGGCAGTTCCCCTCCAGTGCAGGGACCCCTAGACTACCGTCAGTAAGCTTGGCTTGAACTTTGAGGTCAGGTGAATAAAAATACTTACGGCCAACATAGGAGTTGATGGCACTAATTACTGTAACTATGGAAACAAGGCTGGAATACAAAGGAGGAAAAAAAAATCCTCCTTCAAATAGAATTAAAACAACAACAAAGTAATAACTAGGTTTGGAAAATGAAATAAATGAATAAAGGCTGGATAATGGAAGACTGAAAAAAGTATCAGCAGTCATTCCTGGCCATTTATAAAACAGTCCAATGCTGGGGTTTTTTTTCTGCTTGCAATTTTGTTTTGATTAGATAAATATGATTTCTGTGTTTGTGGAAAAACTTTATGATAACTGTTGCTATAATTAGAAGTCGGTTTCCTGTCTTGTAAATTGATTATCTCTTTATCTCTCACTACTGTAGAGTGGGAACTGACTCACAGCTGACCCTGTAAGCTGGCTTCCTGACGCTCTGAGTTGCACAGGAGGAGATTTCTCATCTTTCTTCTAAGGCTGGTGGATTCGAATTACCTTTGAGATAGCACCACCATTCTCGGAGGTTTGCACCACACAGAATGCAAAAGAGAGGCTTATAGGCAAAACAAGAAGCCACAGAAAACAGAAGTACCACAGCAATAACCCAAAAGCATCAGGGCAAACACCTCAGCTCAAATTCTTCTCTGAAAACCATAAAATCTTGCAAAGTTATCAGAAACCACAGTGTCTATATTTGTATACATGCTGTATATATTAGCTACTAAAGAAATAGTCTAGCTAATTATTGCATTGCATGATATTTTATTGGTTAATTTCTCTTATATTTCTCGAGACTAAATTCTTTGTCTGCCTTGGAATAACCAGTATACAGTTGGTATGCAAATAGTTATTAAAATATATAATCAGCAAAATAATAAGTGAAGAATAACACTATGAGGAGAAAAGAATATTTATTGAAAAGGTTTATAGGCAAGAGAATGGGTGATTTTACATAGATAAGTGGGGAAATTAGTATCATAGATTGAAATCAGTATCTTAGAGCTGAAACTGTATGTGCCAAGGAGTGTGACTATGAAGTATACAGAACAAAAATGGTTGGAAATCCTAAGTTAAATCGATGATAGGAATATGTGGTCATTGATGCACATTGTACTTGAGGAAAAAGCTTTTTAGATCTTTCAGAGTAGCGATAAGATGCTGGACTTTAGACTCAGAGGAGCTGCTTTCTGCTCGTCTCTGTACTTCTGAGCCTCGATTCCCTTATCTCTAAAATGGGGTTATTAATATTCCTGGCTATAAAGGACCAGGATCCCTGGTCCTAGAAATATTAAGCACTTACTTGCTAACCAAAAGTCAATGGTTCAAACTCAACCACGCCTCAAGGGGGAAGTGAATCCTGGATTTTTTGCTCCAGTCCAGATTACAGCCTAGGGAACTGTGTTCAGAACAATCATTCTGCCCTCTTCTATAGGGCCCCTAAGAGTTGAAATTGACTCATTGACACAAAGCACCAACCATATTGGAATGCTGTCAGATAATCTTCTAAGTTCACTTTTCTTAGGTGAAATAGACAGTTACTGACTACTGAATACTTTACATGGTACCCCCAAATATTGGGGAAAAGTGAGAAGAAAATCCACAAGTAAATCAATAAAGCCCACAGCACTGTACACTTATCCAAACTAAAGCTAAATGGTGCATATGGCAGAGAAGCTGATATTGGCATTGAGCCCATGAATGAACAGCAACCAGTTTGGAAAACCAAGTCCTTCCCCACCTTCCAAACCCCAACAATCTCCTCCTTTCATGCTGGTGATGGGAGATGACAGCGCAGGATCAAGCCCTCATGCACAGCCTTTCATACCGCAGGCCGCGGTTGGTCCTGATTAGAGGATAAAGGAAGTGGGTTTCCTGGCCCGGCTCATCCTGGTAAACATTCTGCCTGCCTTGCAGAACCGCCACCCGAGTTAAGGGCAATTTGCTGGGCCTGCAGTTGTTTGAACACAACAGAGCCTTTGTCAGCGAGCTGAGCTCTGGCGACAGGGAGGGCATTTCTGAAAGTGCTGGTGGTCCCCTGTCCTGTGCCAGCGGTGCTGTTCACGCTTTCCTGTGTGACTCTTGAAATCCAATATAGTCACTCCTCACAGTCAGCCTGGGACACACTGAGGTGGGTCAGTCAGTTCTCTGGGCTCCCCAGTAGGGCCTGGGTCAACTGCCACTGCTCCAGTCCTTTTCACTGGGGGATTTCTTCATTTCCACTGGCCTTCTACCTTCACACACGTGATATCCTTTTCTAGTTACTGGTCTTTCTTGGATCCAAAGTCAGCAAGCCGAGGTCCCAACGTCTCCTCACTTTTAAGGTGTATTTTGGTTCTGTTTTCTCCAAAACTGACTGACTATTCATTTGGCAACACATAATATATTCAGTATTCTTCACCAATATCACAGTTCTAATGCAGCAACCTTTCCTTCTCTCATCCCTTGTCATTGCCCCACTTTTATAAGCACGTGAGATCATTGAAAAGTGGAGCAGCGTGGTCTACACACTATCCACTGGGCACTACTTCCGGTCCACCATGTGTTTTTGTAGAGCCTGTGAGTGGAAAATTATTTTTACTCTGTTAAATGACTAGGAAAAATACCAATAGAATATTTGGTGCCGTGTCAAAATTAAATGAACTCCTAAACTCAGTTCTCCTGGAGCATGGTCACCCTCATTCATGTATCATCTGTGGCTGTTTTTTGTTACAGTGACAGAGTTGATTAATATGACAGAGACAGCGTGACTAGCAAAGCCTAACATATTTGCCATCTTGCCTTTTATGAAGTTTTCTAACCTTTAGTTTTTATACACTCTGGACAAAGGCCTTGGTTAAGTTCAAATCCCCTTGACACAATGTGTGTCCAAACATTCCTTGAGTGCTGGAGGCGCTGCCCACTTTCAGAGACTTGTGAAGACGCAGACGCGTCCTCAAGTCACACATAGGCTGTGGTTGTGGGGTTGGTTGTTGTCGTGTACCGCTGAGTTAGAATCAACACACAGCTGAGTCTCTGATCTGCAATAAATCACATGGTAGGAGATTGTCCATCTTTCTACCATGGAGCAGCTGGTGGATTTGAACCACGTGCCTTTGGGATTGCAGTGCAGCTTCTTACCACGAGGCCACCAGAGCTCCCTGGAGGCTGTGGAGAGTTAACCAAATGGGCAGTTACTGGATTGGCTCAGAAGGGAAGGCACTGGAGTGAGTCTCGGGGCAGAATCATTGGAGTTCAGCCCATTTTGGGGAACAGGGAGTCTCGGATGATGGATCCAGGGCCAGTTGTTAAGAATGTGAGGGTCAGAAGCCCTCAGTGAGTGGCATTTTCATAGTGGATGCCCAGGTGACTGCTCTGGCACTTCGTTTTTACAACACCTCTTGCAAACATGCATGGCACATTCATTGTCATTTTCATCCTGAGCTCCTAAACAGCATATTAGTCCAGAGGTCATGTAGACACCTTATCTGAAACTATTCCAAGGAGAAAATCTTAGGAAAAGATGACTGGAGAGGACTTCGTGAACAGGCAGACATGTTTGAGTTCAGTGTGGTACAGATGGTTTAGAACTCAATGACTGTCAGGGGTTGCTGACTCGGGGGGCTTTGCCTTGGAATCTACCTCCAAAGAATCTGCTTCTCAAACACTCTATGGAACAGGTCCTCTCTGCACACGTGGATGGCCAGGAGTCAGAAACGAGTAAAGGCCGACTAACAACGAAAACAGTAACAACATCAGAGAGCTTGAATGAGCTGGGCTGCCCATTAGTTCAGTTGGCAGTATTTGCCCACTTCTCTGTCTTTGGAGTCTGCTTTAGATTCCATGTAACACACACACACGCACACACACACACACACACACACACACCCAAAAACCAAACCAAAAAAACAACTGAACCGCAAGCTGTGTAGCTCATGTACATTTTATAATGCAGAGCGAATCTGTTATGACCCCCATGGAGAAGAGGAAATTCAAAACACCAGACCTTGACCTTGGGCAAATGTCCCCATTCTTACTGGTATGTGTAACAGCTGGAAGACATCAGAAATGATTTCTTCTCTCTAGTGGGTTGATGCTGTTGAAGTCGATGGCTGGCTTATCTAAAAAGCTTGATGGTGGACTACGGAAGACAGATGATCTGAATTTCCTCTTCATTAAGGATGAATCTCTTGAGACCCATAGTGCTTAGAAAGGCTGGAAGGTGACCGCTTAGAAAGGCTGGAAGGTGACCACTTGGGAGACCCCTTGGACATGGTTTGGAGGCCATGGTATTAAAGGACAGTTTACTTAATGATTGAGTCTTCCTGGCCATGTCCCCAAATGGCCACTTGGATTCTTCCCTATGAGGTGGCAGGGTGTAGGTCCAGAGGCTCGTCCCTTTGGCTTTTTCTATGTTCAGGACTGTGAAATCCCTCCAGGAGGTTGTGTAAGTGGACCATCAACAGGTCACATGCATGTTAATGGAGTGGAGGAAACAGTGAAACAAGTGCCCCATGCACAGGTGACTTGGGTGTAAACACCATATGCTGGACTGTCTCACAGCTCTCCTAGGATAGAGATGTGATGAGAACTCCGTTCATCATACAGTTTAATAAAACTGGGGTGTTATTATTATCGCCCAGACCTCGATGAAATATGGCCAGAGGTGGGCACTCGTGCACCCGCTTGACAACTAATGACAGTGCATAAATCAGGAATCTTGTATTTACAAGTGACAGGATCCATTGTTCACCACTTTAGGCAAAACATAATATTTATGAGCTCCCTTCACTGAGCGTGGGACATGCAAACTGGAACAGGCCTTGAGTACTAGGAGTCAGTTTCTCCATCTTTCTTTCCTCCCTCCAGCTTGGATCATCTCTGTTTTCTCCCTTGAAGGAAGCTTTCAGCTAGGCTTTCTCCAACAGCGGAAGAGAGGACCACCACTAACTTCTTCAAGCCTAGATCCCAGCTTCACCATTAGAAAGGGCTTGGGATTTGATCCTTCTGTGTCCATGTTCCTCAGGTGGGAGAGATTTCTGATTAGAGAGGCTTCTGGCAGGTGTCTGTACGATGCTGTCCCTGTGGCCAGGAAGAAAGGACACCTTTAGGAAGCTATGACTGGAGTGGAAAGAAGTGGTTTCATAGAAGACAGGAGGTTTAGGTCAGCAAGACTGGAGATGGCCATTGAAGACATTTGGGGTGATTGGAAATGCTTTGATAAATTGCAATGGTATACTTGCACTTCCTGGTTGCATTGTCTTTTGAAACACAGAGTGGACCAGTGCTCTCTTCTTTGTGATCTTTTGGATGTTTACATGTGTCTGGTCACGTGGCCCATCTCCTGGACTCACCTCCTGCCTCTGAGTTACTTTCCATCATGGGTTTGTAGCTTCCTAGAGGACCTTTGTGGATTTCTCCCCTTTTCCTCGGCCTCCTCGGTCATCTCGATCCCTCTCACCCTGTCTGTCGCCAGAGCTGTCCTTACTTACTGCTCAGCTGGCCTGGCCGCAGCAGTGCTTCACCCTGTACCACCTGGGAATGCAGTGCTTCCTGCAGCAAACAGGCTGGGGAGCCTGATGGAGCTCTTTAGAGCCCCCTCTTTGCCTTGGAGCAAAAGTGTGGCTTTTTGTCTTATTGTAATAAATGGAGATTAGTGAGATCATCAAGAAGCCTGGGTATAGTACAGTGGTTAAAATCTCAGGTGCCAGATCAGAAAGTTGGTCTTTAAACCCATTGTCTCTTTGCCCGAGAAAGATGTGACGGTCTGTTCTGCGAATATTGAGGGCCTTGAAAGCCCTATAAGGAGATTCTGCCATGTTCTGTCTGTTGGAATTGACTGGACACTAATGGTTTTATAAGTCTAACACAAAGCCTAAGGCCCAAAATATAGGTTTGAGGGTTTTTATTTTGTTTTGTTTTCAATATATATACATAATCTTTTTTTAATTATTATTGTTAATTTTAATGAAAATTTACAGAGACTTTGGGTTTCCATTCATTCATTGTTGCATGAAATATAGTTTTAAAAAAACAATCCCAAACAATCCTCAAACTCATTGCAGTGCAGTGGGAACTGGCTCATACCTGACCCTCCAGTACGTTTTTAGAGGCTGTAAGGTCACACGAGAGAAGACTGATTATCTTTTTCCTGCAGTGCAGCTGGTGCATTTGAACAGTGCACCTTTGGGTTGGCAGCATAACTCCCTAGCACAAGGCCACAGGAGCTTCCTGGAATGTTGTTTTCTACCATCAAGTTGGAGCCGACTCATAGCTGACCCTCCAGCAGGTTTTCAGAGGTAGTAAATCGCACTAGAGGAGATCGCCCATATTTCTCTCGTAAAACAGCTGGTGGACTCGAACCGTGTGCCTTTGAGTTGACATTGCAACTCCTTACCATGAAGCCATCAGAGCTCCTTAGTAGACACTTGATGAATGATCGCTGCAGTTACTGTCATCTTTATTGTGATCCCTACAAACCACTGGAGAGGCTCATGTGGTTGGAGATCTACTCTCCTGTTAGCACTTAGAAACAAAGTTGCTCATACCATTGAAGGGATACAGCCAGCAAAGGGGGTGTCAGTGTAAAGTGCATGTAAGTGTTGGAGCTTGAAGCTTCAATTTCGTTCTTCCAGATTTTAGCTTTCCATCTCAGGGATCAGGTCCTTGGGAATTTGCAGCTGGCTTTGTCCCATTTTCTCCCTCAGCTCTTAAGTCAGTTATCTTGAAGGAAATAAAAGCCCCTTTGTCCCAGGCTTGGGAACTGGACAGAACATGCATCCCTTCCAGGCCAAGCATTAGAGGGCCTCAGAGGTGGAGAAGGATGATCCTTCCCTGAGGGTTTGCTGAGAGTACCAGTTCCACCCATTCAGCTCACCTGACGAAGGTAGTCTTCCCATTATTATTCTGGCTAAATATCTGTGCATAATGAGGCATTCCAAATTTGGGCTCTAGCTAGCTTTTCCATTATTTACTTGTCTTGCTCTTATATACACACCTTCTGCCATCCATAAAACCCCAGAACAAAGCAAAATCCAAACCCACTTCTGTCTCGTTGACTCTAACTCATAACTCCCCTCTGGGTAAGGGAAGGTTAATTGTTCTCAAAGCTTACTCCATCGATAAGCATCTTAGAACATTACCTCACATTGCTGCATGAATGAGTGGCCCACACCACGTGAATCTTGCCTCTCCTTACCACCCTCTTCATCCACTTACCTGTCCATTCATCCATCCATCTACATTGAACACACGTTAGTATTCTAGGGACTGGGAGTGTAGATGTCCAGAGACCAAATCCCTCGTCTAGTGGAGTTTGTGTTCTCATGAAAGGGATAATAAACACATAAAGAAACAATTTAATACCAGATGTGTTTAATCCCCTGTTGGAAATTAATGAAGGAAGGACAGAGAAAATGATGTTGAGGGTTGGAACAATGAGGATTGACTGTGCTAGACAAGCTCGCTATGAATCATCGACTTAATGTGGAGAAATGGGAAATAAAAGTTCCTCAGTTCCAGAATACTACTTCACTTGGAGGTTTCTTTGGCAACATCTCTGAAAGATGACAACCCATAGAGAAAATAGGAGATTGCTCTTGAGAGCATGGGTGCTGGATTGACATGAGTTTGAACTTGCTACTTGTGTGTTTATTGTTGGTTGTGTCACTTATCGTGTGAACTTTTATCTGTAAAATGTGGATGGAGCATTAATAATAGCTGCTGTGAGGATTAAATAGTGTTGGATATATAAATTCACACAACAGAATCTTGATCACTTCACAGGGTCATTGGGAGCAGTAAATGAGATAATGCACTTGACACAGTTCCTGGCACTATTACTACCACTGTTGTTTAGTACTGTGAAGTTGTAACTGACTCATAGAAGGTTTTCAGAGGCTCTAAATTGCACAAGAGGAGCTTGTTCATCTCATTCGCACTCGACCCCCAGAAGCTGGTGGATTTGAACTGCATACTTTTGGATTGGCAGCACAACTCCTTATTCACAGCCCCCTGGAGCTACCTCTACTACTTACCACTTCTTCATCTTCTTCTCATCATCATCTGGCTACAGATGATGTTACTCTGAGAATTGTATTGTCTCCTGAGTAAGCTAATTACCTTTGTTTTATTTTGATTTTCTGTTTGTTAAACAGTCTGTTCACTAAACTGCTCTTTCATATTCAACTAAAATAACAGCTCAGACACTTAGCTGGAGGTCCGAGTTCTGAACACCAGGACCACGAATGTAGAGCCCGGCTTGTCCTCACTTTTCCTGATCCTGCTAGTCCTGTGCTGGAGCGGCTCCCTCCTCTGCAACCCTCAAACCATGTTTGTCAAGATCACTCACTTGGCATTCTCCCTTTCCAGCCCTGACACTGATTGCTGCCTCATTATGTTTGTATCTGGTTCAGATCAAACCCAGAATGGAAGTGCTTTGGGGCAGGGATGGTGTCCTCCTCTCTTTTTTATTATCCCTTCCCCTCAGCACTTGACACATTTGCCCAGTTGGCACTGTTACGGGTGCCCAGGGCCACTGCTGGCAACAAGAAGACTGGGTGAAATGGGAACCAGTTCTGTTGCCTCAGATCAAAAGTGAGTTTGTGTTTTGCAGCAGAATCTTCTAGTAAGTCAACTACTTCCATGTGCAAGCCACAATTGTGTCTCCTTTTAATTGCCTGCCGACTTGTATTTTTGCTTATCCTATTTCCCTTTTCATTTACAACACTGCAGACTGTAATCTATTAAGGGAACTTTCTGTCCTAATATTGGGGAATCTAAGTAGTAATTGAATCCTCTAACTTGTGCTCTTTTCCGTTGTCTTGGCGTGTGATGTTGTTTATGCCCCAGCCACAGATGGTGTATCGGAAAACAAGCACTTAAACTTGCATGCTGGCATTTTAATCTTAGCAAGTTGCATTTACTGAAGGCTCGCTGTGGCTTTATATATTTTATACACATACTCTTTTATATGCCCTTTTTTATATTCTATACACATAATCTTTTTTATGTCCTTTCATCTTTAAAACTACCTCCTGAATGTGAAACAATTATTATTCCCATTTTACAGAGAAGCAAACTAAGGTTTAGGTAAAGAATAGTCACCCCAGAGCTAAATTTCTTAACTTTTCCTTGTTGTGTGTCATAGTGAACTGTGTAGCCTGGGAGACATTTTTTTTTTTAATTAGCCTGGGAGATTTTTAAAGACTTTGTTTCTCGTGTGATGTAGCCTCTAGCCACATAACTCATTTACGCTTTCAAATAAGAAATAAATTACAGCTGGCCGACTAGAAGCAGAAAAATTTGGGGAATTTCTGTCATCTATCTCATTGACTTAGAAATTTTAGTTTTATGCCTCTGCTTTAAGTAGATCTCCAGGTTCAAGTTCATGAGACAAATTAGGGTGGCTTTATCTGCTAGTGAGGAATTCATCAGAACGTGCTCCTAAAACAATATACTCTTCTCTATCTCTTTAATATTTTTAAATATGAGAATTTTTAATTATAAACATTTATTGTATACCTGAATTCTCATGTATTATTATTACATTAAAAAAATATGTGTGTAGTCCCACAGGGTAGAAATATTAGCTGAGTCGCTCATTTCATCACTCACTCAGTCCTTCTTAGATCTATACACCGTTATATGTCTCCTGGGAAAACTCAGTGTAATCTTTGTCTGCTGGACCCACAGAACCTCACCTCAACCTGATGCTCCGTGGATTTATCTCCTGAATCTCTGGCCTTACTTCCTTGTGCTTTTCTCCCTCTGTATTTCTTGTCCTGACTTTTCCTGATCCTGCTAGTCCTGTGCTGGAGGCTTCTATAGCCACATGTGAACAACATACATGGCAAGGCAGTACCAAGCCCTGTCCCTTCCCATAGTGAGCTTCAGGTTTAGTTGGGCAGCCAGTGATTATGGAACATTGGCCTCTTGGAAGCTCAACTATGGAGCTGCTGAGAAATGGGGCAGACATCGAGCGAGAAGAAAAGGGAGTCAAGTGCTTGGAGTAGCTGTGGGATTTGAAAGCGAGTTCAGGTGTTGGAGGTAGAGAGGATTGGAGGAGGAGCTAGGAGAGAATGAAGAAGCTTTTAAAGTTGCTGGATAATGACTGAGGTTGACAGAAGAACAATCAGTGCCTTTGAGTTGTGGTGTTGGGGGAGAATTCGACTATCCCATGGACTGCCAAGAGAACAACAAACAGGTCTGTTCTGGTGAAGATGAATCCAGGGTGCTCCTTGGCGGCAAGTATGATGAAACTCCCATCTCACAGACTTTGTGCATGTTGTCAGAAGAGGCCAGTCCTTGGAAAAGGACCTCGTGCTTGTAGAGGTGGAGGGTCTGCATTAAGAGGAGACCCTTGACAGGATGGATTGGCACAGTGATTGTGGCAGTGGGGTCAAGTGTGTCGGCACAGTGAGAGCCTGGCTCAGGGTAAGACGAGGCTCAGCCATGGTCCATCAGGTCACTATGAGGCATAGTTGACTCCACAGTCATACCAGCAACAACAATAGTTATACTCTAACATGTGTCAAAAAGCCTTGAGTGTGTCATGCTGAAAGGAACCTCACCTGTGAGGGGAGCTGGCTGGATACACTTGACCATCTTCCCTTTAGTGTGGGCTACATGAGGTTCATCGTAAGGTTCTTGGAGATTCACATCAGAGCTTCCTGTTCCTAGACTGCCAGCGTGTGCTGTTCCTGCTGTGGCCTCTGAGGTACCACTGGGCCGTCTGATATAGTGACCCCCCCCCAAGAGCATTATTGGAAAAGGAGCCCACTCATTACTTTGCTTCTTTTGAATGAAAATAACAACTCCTTAAAGATGGTCAGGGAAGTTGTTCTAACTTAAATTAATATCAATATGAGGAGATGTAAGGATATTATTTTTAAAAGTTAGGTATTTTATAAAACTTTGTATATATGTGTATGTGTTGTTCTAAGCCCAGTGTTTCTGAGAGCTTGTGTGAATCGCTTAATTTAGCAAAGTTGCCTGATCCAAGATTAAATCGGATTTTTCATTACCTTTTGGTCTAATGAACTTGGTAAGCTAGCCCTTCTATTACTCTTGGCTTTTGTTAATGGTATCTTTCAACTTGGCATTCTTGTTTTCTCATCGTACATGTCATTTTTTAATGAGACAAATGCACAAGGCAGGATTTAGGGGAGATTAATGGCGAGGGGAAAAATAAAGACCATCATGAACAACTAACTGACTGCAAGTTATAATAACAAGATTCTCTGAAGTATTTGAAATGTCAGGCAGAGGTGTGTCCTGAATTGCACCATTTGTTAATGGTCTTAGACCAGAGCAAGGTAAACGCAGGAAAATGGATTGAAAGGGGCTACCTGCTCATAATGGAAACACTTATTGGGCACCTACTGTGTGCAAACACTGTACTCCGCTGTCCATGTATTTTTCTCTTATTGCTGCCATAACAGCATTATTATTATAATTCCTTTACAGAAAAAGAAATTGAAACTTACAGAGATTGAGTAGGTGGGTAGCTCAAGGTGATATAGTCACTAATTGATGGAGCAGTTTAGTGGGAACACTTCCCCTCCCCCTTAAATAGTTAGCCTCCATGGAAAGGGAGGAAGCTTTAACCAAGGGTGGATTACCTGGTAAACACATTCACCTGAGTTGGCTTGTTTTTGCTTTCTAACTAACCCATAGTGAAGTTTCACATGTTTTTCACCACATCGAAGATTCTATTTCTAGGGCATCTGTTTCCTTCCTAACCCCACAGCACCTTCCTGCAGAAGCAAAGCCTCTTTTCAAATGTCTAAGCTCTGGCAGGGGATGGTGTACCCAGGAAGCAGTAAGCATCAATTCATTATGTTGACTTACTCATTTGTGAACTCCGTGAAAGGTGTTCACAGCAGATTGGGAGATGAGCACAAGTAAACCAGTGCTTGTGTTGATTACTGGCCTGTCCACCCTTGGTTTTAATTATGAGTTCAGCGCATAAGAGAAAGGTATGAAAAGAGGGTCAGCCATAAGACCAGAGGTTGGCGTGCAGTGCCAGTAACAAGGCACCCTGTGGCCACCCCTGCAGGGGAAATGTGATCACAGAGAAAGGCATTTGCTTGCATAGAAAATCTAGCCTTTAAGATTTAAGTTCTGTGGCTATCTGAAGGCGCCATGGAACTAGCTGCTTTTAAGGAGTGCCTTACGGGAGTGTCATGAAATTCTCCTGTCCCAAATTACCTCCGCGACCCAGCTGTCATGTCTGAATTCCCTTTATTAGTGGTTAATATCCTTAGGTAGTTTCTCTCAGTGTCATCCTAATGTGAGTAACACATTCATTGCCCATCAGATCTCATAGTAATTCTGAGGTGGGCTTTTCACATTCATTCCCTCCTCTGTTATTTCCAACCTTGGGCTAAATTCATTTCCTTAGAAGCATTTGTGCTAATCCACGGATTCACTTAAGGAATCCTCTCCATCAAGACGTCTCCTGTGTGCGACTCTGTCCTTCACCACCTGCTTCTCAAAAAGTCAGGAGGGCTGACTGTGGGTCAGCTGCTGGGTGAGCTCTTTCAGTCTTAGCTAATGACTTAACCTCTCCTTCCTGACAAAACACGGCTGCAGTCATGAAGCATCAGGCTGATTCTGTGTGTGTACAGCACCTGAATGGTGGATCATGGGTCGGAGGAGTGTCTAAGAAGGGAGCTGAGTTTCTTGAAATTCACCAGGATCTTCTCCACGTACTGATGATGGTGCAGGCATCTTTTGCTTATGCAGAAGCTGGTTCTGCTTGGAAAATGGAAGTCAGCTCTTGACTTTCCTCCACAGCTGCGTGACAGATGGAAAGGCCCCTTCTCTTTCCTGTACCTATCTCTCAGCACCGTCCTCCTCTGTTCTCACAAATGAACAGTTGTGACCCTCAGAGAGCCAGTTCCATTGAAACAGAAGGCCAACTCTGAAGCCTGACTTGTCACTTCTTTTAGAATTCATTCCCTTTCCTAAATCACCATTTTCCCCAAGGCACAGGCAACATTACCACTGCTTCAAATGTGGTGAACAATAGCTGAGGACAGTGATTATGAAAATACAAATGTTATGTTGTTGTTATTGTTGTTGTTGATTGCCTTCAAGTTCAGCACGACTCATTGCAACCTTATGAACAAAAGGCCTGAAGTCCCTCTACAACTATCGACATTTATCAAAGTTGATAGAGTTTCCAGATGCATGTTATTTAGGAAGTGGATACCACTCCTGCTTCCAAATATGTCATAGTATGTTACTGTTTTTCTATGCCATTGAGTCATTTGAGTGGTATAGCGAGCGACCCTCTGTACAGCAGCTCTGAACCTTTCCCTTTTTTGAGCCAGTCTCACTAATTCTGACACACCAACCCCCATCACCCCAGTCACTGTATCAATCCATCTCATCCAGGGTCTCCCTTTCCTGTGCTGTCCATCCATCCTTCCAAGCATGATGTCCTTCTCCAAGGACCAATCTCTCCTGGCCACGTGCCCAAAGTAAGTGAGACGGAGCTTCAAAAATCCTAGCCTCCAAGGAAAAACCTGGCTTCACCTTCTCGAAGACAGACCTATTTGTTTTCTTCATGAGCAATAATCTCTTGGAAAGGGGCACACCATACTTGGAAAGATGGAGGGTCAGCGAAGGAGAGGAGATGGCTTGACACAGTGACCGCAGCATTGGCTCACATGTGCCCTAGATGATGAGGATGGCACAGGAGAGGACAGGATTCAGAGCTGCTCTTCATACAGAGTCGTGCTTAACTCGACAGCACCTAAAAGCAACAACAAAAATAATCACTTTCTGGTGTTATTCACGTACGGTGGTACCTAGAAAAAAACACTCCAGTAAATAGATACTAATGAAGGGATTTTAGGCATGCCAGCCCTTGTGGCACAGTGGTCCCATGCTTGGATGCTCACCAAAAGCTTGGTGGTTCGAAACCACCCAGTGGCTCTGGGGAAGAAAGACCTGCCAATCTGCTCCCAGGAAGATCGCAGACTTGGAAGCCGTAAGGGGCTGTTCTACTTGGTGACGTGAGGTTGGTAGAAATCAAGTCCGCTCAACCGTGCCTAACCATAATCGATGCTGGGAACCAGTAGAGTCTGGCACGTCTTCTCTGCACATCAGCACTTAATTGTTTTTGCGAGATGTGGTGGAGTCAGATCCCAAGTCACAACAACAGAAGGAGATCCTGCCTGACCCTGCACTAGCCTCATGAACTGTCCGGTGCTTAAGCCCATTGCTGTACTTAGGTGTCAGTCATCTCGATGAGGGTTTTCGTCTCTGTCACTTCTTCTGCTTTCCCAAGTAAATCTGTGTCAAGTGAAAAATGGTACGAACGCATTGTTGCTTTGTGCCACTGAGTCGATGATGACTCACAGAGACCCTGCGTGCAGTAGCTCTGAGCCCTGCCTGCTCTATCCTGAGTGAATCTCACTGTCTCCAACACACCTGACCCCATTGCCCCAGTTATTGTGTCTCGTTCAGGGTCTTCCTCTCCTGCACTGTCCCTCTACCCCTCCAAGCATGATGCCCTTCTCCAAGAACTGGTCCCTCCTACCCACACAAAGTATGTGACACAAAGCCTCAGAATCCTAGCCTCCAAGGAGCTGTTTCACTCTCTCCAGGACAGACATGTTTACTTGGCAGCCCATGGTATGGTCAGTACTCTTCTCCAGCACCACTACTCAAAGGCATCGCTGCTGCTTCTGTTATGTTTGATCATTGTCTAGCTCTCTGATGCAAAGCAAGTAATTACAAAGACCGTGACCTGGATAAGGTGCACCTTAGTCTCTAGACTGACATTGTTGCTCTTCAGCACTCTGGAGAGGTCCCTGACAGCAGATTTTCGTAAAGGAATTTGTCTTTTGATTTCCTGACTGCGAACGCCAAGAGGTAAATGCATTAATTAGAAATATGTGCTGAGCTTTTGAGTTTTTGATGTGTGTCAAACATTAGACTCAGTCCAGGGGATTCAGAAGTTCAAGGTCGCCACTGGTGCTGTAGAGAGGGAGGAACTATAGCATAGTCCTTGCTTCCAGGAATTGTGAGAACATGGGAGCAAAAAGAAGGAGCGAAATGACATGATGGGGACACCCAAGTAAAAAAAGAAGCATGAGGAAGATGAATGATGCCCTCTCAGAGATTCAAAGACAAGTATTTTTTTTTTATCAACATTGAAAACTTGAGAAAGTGTCTTAATATACACACAGCATAAACACATACCTCCTTCCACAGACAGTCTTGGATTTTGAGCTTCTTTTCAGCAGACCACATCTGGTCTCATCAGAACAGCTGCATGAAGTGTAGTTGCCCCATAAGTGGGGCAGGCAGTCTTCTGTCAGTCTCTGCTTCCACCATCCCTGTCCTTGGGCGCAAGAAGGGAGCCTCTTTTGCATATGCCTTTTTGCCAGAGGAAGCATTTCAGTTTGAAAAAGCCACTGTAGGGCGCCCTGGGAACTGAAGGAGGGAGCTGTCAGTTCTGTTTTGACAGGTGTCAGGGAGGACTTGGCTCTGGAGTAGTATTAAAAGTTGAAGTGTTAATTAGGTGGAAAATGGTGAACGGAAGTTCTGTGCAGAGGAAGTGAGAAAGGGAGGGACCTGAAGTACTTGACTTGAAGAACTGATGGAAGGGTTTGGAGGGAGAGAAAGACTCCTTCATCTACTTGTTGAGGAATGTGTACCCATTTACAGCCCCTTTCTCTCTGCAACAGCTTCCATCCCCAAACCACTAATGCAATGAATTAAAATTCTAAAAAAGAATTAAGGACAAAGCCACTGAGTTCCTGAGGCCAAAACTTAGAGCCCATTCTTGAGTCTTTTCTCTCTCTCTCTCTCTCTCCTCTCTCCTCTCTGTCTTTTTCTCTGGCTTTCTCCCTCACTTCATTCCATCCAAGGCCTTATTCAGTTCCTAGACACATTTGGTGGGTTCTTTGTTTTGTTGTATTTTTTTTTTATAAATTATTTTCTGCTACTCTTTGTCACTGCCTAGAACTTCGTTTTCCTCAGCAATGGTGCTAGGTGGTGTGCCATCTTCAGGCTTGTTATATACTGTGTGACTGACCGTATTCTATCATGACCCATAGGTTTTCATGGACCAGTTTCTGGAAACAGACCACCAGGCCTCTCTTCTTAATCTTACTCAGTCTGGAAGCTTCAAGTGAAACCTGTTCACCATTGATGACCATGTTTGTACTTGAACCACCCCTGGCTCCATTCAGTTACGAAGGTTCGAGGAATCAATTCTCTTGAATGAAGCATGGCAGACTCCTGCTATCAGCCAGACTGTATGCTATAAGAGACCTTACTCACTCTTTCTTACATTCAGAGAGCATACATTGAAGAGTCGCTATGTGCCTGGCATAGCTTTAGAAGCTAGGGAAAGAGCTGAGGTGCCTTTGTGGAATGTGCATGGCTGAATGTACAAGTGATGAAGTCGAGTGAGCATGACTGGGAAGAGGGGAGAGGAGAGGACTGGATAGAGGAAGGGGGAGCTATTGAGAGAGAGAGAGAGAGGAAAGGAGGCAGTTGTTATTTTAGTAATAGAGCTTGTCTCTGTTAGGGAGAACTGTCCTTGAAAGCTTAACGCTGCTTATCTTAATGCACTTGCACTTGATGTTTGGGAAAATTTGGAGGTGAAAATGTTTGTTCACATCTCTTGATGTCTAGAAGGGGTTTTTTAAAAGCAAAAACTTGGACAACTTCATATTAGAGCTTTACTTCCAAGACTAAGGACCTCCCTGTGGTCTGGAGACAAACCAGACTCAGTTGGGAAAGTTCACAAACAGGCACTTGGATGACGGAGAGGTAAAGGCCAACAGAGCCAACAGAGACTCTTCTACAGCAGCGGTTCAAGCCGAGCCAGGTGTGGTGGCTGCTGGGCCGCACTCACTCTCTGGGACAATGGAGACACTGTTTGTGACACCTAGCTTTCCTCTAAGTGTGTTTCACTTTCCTTCTTTGCAAACTCTTATCAACATTTTTTTTTTATCAAGTTGGGTGTATTTTTTTTTAAAGAAAAACAATAACCCCAAGCAAAACAGAAAACCTCAGTAGGCAGCCACAAGAGAGGACCTCTTCTAGAATAGCAGCAGCGTACTGTTTGACAACAAGAAGATAATACACCAGGTAGATGCACAGATGGGCTGTAGTGATTAATGCAGAGTTGATCGATCCAGCTCCTCAACATGGAAAAATCAATCCCTTTAAGTTGTCTTTTAAGAAAAGATTTGACTTCTCAGTCAGCAGTCTAGTCTACTACTAGCATAAAATGAAAGGGATCATTTAAGGCTTAGCTCAACCAGGTTCTGCAGACATGTACAGAAGGAAGAGAATTCCTTCCCTTTCTCTTTCATTAGAGCTTCCAAGCAGTGGACTGTGCAAGGTTTACCTAAAACAGGAAATGTTAAAAGTTGGCAAAATCAGGACGGTTGGAAGAACTAGCTAGTAGAGGATACTCTCCAGACCATTGAACCAATTCCTGGAAGGCTAACCACTGGTTTATATTTTATTTAAGGCCTTGCTTTGATTGAGAGTTTGAAAAATCAGACAAATGGGATAGTTATTGTTAAAGCCAGTGGCATAAACAATAATAGCTACCTTTTTGCTGTTTCTTTCTTAGGTACCAGACACTAAAATATCCTTGCGTATATAATCTCTGACCGTAATAAAATTGCTGCTGTTGTTGTTATTGTTAGCTGCTGGCTGGTGAGCCCCCACTGTCGCCACCCTGTACATAGTGGCACGGAACACTGCCCAGCCTTCGTCGTGATTGCCTGTGGTTAGAGTGTTGTGATCCACAGAGCTTCTCATTGGTTGGATATCGGAAATCTATTCCTTGGCCTTTCTTTCCAGTCTGTCTGAATCTGGTGCTTCACTGAAGTCTGTCAGTGTCATAGTGTGTCCCATGCTTTTCCTAGCTGATGAGTGGTGGCAGCACTTGAGGTGCTCTGGCCAGGATTTAAACCCAATCTTCCATGGGAAAGGCAAGACTGTCTACCAGCAAACCTCTTACATCCTCCAAACAAAATCACTGTGAAGTTGGCAAGTTTCCTTCAGTTTGCAGACAAGGAAATAGAGGCCCAGACCCAAGCCCATTGCTGTCATGTTGATTGTAGCTCATAGCAGCCGCGTCAGGATGGGCTAGAAAGGGCCTGAAGGTTTTCCGAGGTTTTTTGATTTGTGAAAGCCGACTGCCTCCTCTTTCACACATGGAGCAGCTGGTGGGGTTTGAACCACAGATTTCTCAGTTCACAGATGTGTAACTGACTGTACCCTTGTTGTTTTTGTTGATTGCCATCGAGTCAAAAGCGACTTATAGTGACTCTATGAACAAAAGACCTAATGCTTTTCCATAACTAACATCATTTCTCCAAGTCCATATAGTTTCCAGAGGCATGTGTTTTAGGAAGTGGATGCCACTCCTGCTTCTAAAACCTGTTTTACAACTGGGATCTCCACAAAACACTGTCCACAATGGGAAACCATTCTGGTACATGACACCCCAATGGCACAAGGTTCAGCATCACCGCAAACCCAGGTTACTTCATACTGCACATTGACAAACAGTGATGTACAAAGTGGAAGAGTGTTTCTCTAGATAAAACGGCACTAGAACAGCCTCTGAAAACCTGCTGGAGGGTCAGCTTTGGGTCGGTTCTGATGTGACCACACAACAACAACAACTCAGGCTCTTAAGGAATATTGCCTTTCTTTCACTCAATATATTAATTGAAATGAGTATAAATTAATGTAATGAATTAAAGTTAATAATTTTTACTCCCCTTTGCCTCCATTCTCATCCCTGTTAATGTTCTAAGGTCTATGTGTAAACCTTTTCTTCACTTTCCGTATTAGTGGTCTTAAACCATAATTGTCCAAGATATAAAATAATGTAGCTGTGTGGTTGCAGAGTGTTCTAGATTTTATGCTAACACATCATGACTGTACCCTTCAGGTTCCTTAATCAAAGCTCAGCCCAACGCAACCCACTGAGTTGATTCTGACTCCTGGCAACCTTGTGAGATGGAATAGCTCCTGCCCACAGGGCTCCCGAGACTGTCAGTCTTTCTAGGAGCTGATGACCACATTGTTCTCTTGGGGCCCCTGGAGTTTAAACCACTGATCTTTCAACTAGAAATCAACTGCTTTGACCTCTGCACCATCAAGCCTCCTATTTGAGGCCCAACTCAACTCAATTGTCATAGAGTCAGTTCTTACCCACAGTGACCCACCATTGGGTTTCTGAGACTGTAGAGCTTGATGGAAGGAGATTGTGCCTTTTCTCTCACGGAGCCATTGCTGGGTCAGAGAGGACCAGCCTTTGTTTTAGCAGCACACCCCCTTATGGCCTGCTCCACCAGAGCCCCTTAAATGAGACCCAGAGGGATGCAGGTGACTTACTGAAAATCCTCTGGCTCTGAAGTTTCATGGCTGGAGATGTCAATGCTGAAGGTTTGGCTCTGAAGCCTGAGCTATTTCCACCAACCCTGCATCAGGGAACCAGGCCGCTTCCTCACACCCCGAGACAACCCACTGTCCTCAGCGCCATCCCAGGCTCATGCTGGAGCGTTAACATGACCACTGGAAGGAAGAGACTTCCATCTCTGATTTTCCTTTTGGAATTTTCAGTTTTGGAGTTGCCCAATAAATTCTGCAGCTAATGTGCTTCCCTTTCTCAGGGCAGCTCCAGAGAGTTGATAGGCAACTGCCCCCCACCCCCCCATGCCTGAAAGCAGCTTTCCTTGTGGACAGAGGACTTCCCATCCCCCTTCTTCTCGAGGTTTTCCAGTTCTTCCGTGGGCCAGATGCTTCAGAAAGCAGATCCTTTGTATTCAATTCCCAGGCCACGGAAGGATGAGAACCAAATTTATTACATTCCGTCATCTCTATTTTTGTGGATAGATGTATTTTTAGAGCACGTGAAAATGGAGAGAAAAAAAGAAATAAATGCAGCCCCAAACAAACAACTCCTCCTGATCTAATAGAGAGGAGGCAGGAGCCTTCATGTTCTGTAGAACAGACAGGATGCCAACCGTTGCTACAACAGAGCTGGGCTGACTGGACTCAGACTGTAACTTGCTGAGAGGGTGTGTAATTGCACAGGAGAAAGGTGAAATGTTTGGGCTAGTTAGAGAAACCAGCGGTGACTCTTCAGCAAGCATCAAACAGTTAAAAGTCTGTCCAACAAGTCTAGTCAGGAGCTCATAAATACAAGTGACTGGTAATGTATAAAGTGAGTTTCCTGGGGGGAGAGGGAAAATAGAAACATAAAAGGAAATAAACACGTATTTTCCTGCCCGGAGCTGTGTTTCAAATTTGATATACATTGTTCTAGGTTTGTTTTGTTTATGTGGATGCATATGTGTGTCTGTATGTATATCTTAAACAAATATAGAGCCAGGCTATAATTCTGCCACTTGTCTGTGAGTTTCTCATGCTGCTTCCTGTGAACATCACTGTGATGTTTCCTGGAAGCTCTACCACCAGCATTTCTAATACTTGTAGATCCACATCCGTGGAGCTTCTAGACCAAGTCAGACTAGGAAGAAATGCCTGGTGATCCACCTCTGAAAGTTGTTGTTGTTATGTGCTGTCGAGTCGTTTGCGACTCATAGCGACCCTATGTACAACAGCCCTAAACCATGCTCTATCCTGTGCCAATCTCATTGCCTCTGACAAACCCATCCCGATTACCCCAGTCACTGAATCAATCCACCTCATAGAGGGTCTTCCCCTCCTGCGCTGTCCCTCCACTCTACCCAGCATGATGTCCCTCTCCAAAGACCTGTCTCTCCTTACAACATGTCCAAAGTATGTCAGACGAAGCCCCAGAATCCTTGCCTCCAAGGAGCAGCCTGGTTTAACCCTCTCTAGGATGAATCTGTTTGTTTTCTTGGCAGTCCATGGTACATTCAATACTCTTCTCCAGCACCACAGCTCAAAGGCATCAATTCTCCTTCTATCCTCCCTAGTCATTGTCCAACTCTCTGATGCATAACAAGTGGTTGCAAAAACCATGGCCTGTATCAGGCGGACCTTAGTCTCCAGAGAGACACTGTTGCTCTTGAGTATTTTGGAGAGGTCCCTAACCGCAGACTTTTCCATCTCAATACGTTTTTTTATTTCCTGGCTACTGGTACCAAGAGTGTTGACCGTTGATACAAATCCTATGGATCAAAATAGTGCTGCTGTCCAGCCTACCACTGTACCCAGTATAAATGTCGGGATGCAAATCAAAAGGTGGGAGGTTTGAACTCACCACTTACTGAGAAAGAAGAGGCAAGTCACCCTCTGTTAAGAGTTACTGGAAACCCTATGTGATGACAGTAGATGTAAAGCTGGAAGATGAGTCGTCTATATTAGAAGACATTCAGGATACAGAGTGGCCTTGACAGTGAACTTGAGCATGCTCATGATAATGAAGACGGCACAGGTCCAGGCGATGGTTTATATTCTTGTATCCAGGGTCTCAGACCAGTTTGAACTGACTTGATGGCATTTAACACACATAATCTCTGTTTCACTTGTCTTTTTACTTGAAAATAGACAAGTGCCATCTTTATCTGGCAGTGAATATAGAACAAACCTACATGCTTATTTTTCCTTGTTGCTTGAATAATCCATTCCCTAAGTAGATTATAACCATTGTTAGCTGTATATGTTATACTCCGTTCTCCTGTTACAAACTATTTATGATGACATTTTTGTTGCTGAATCTTTGCTAAGTACTTAAAATTTTCTTTCAGCCAATTAATTAAAGGTGGATAATGGTCTAAAAGTACGACACAAATTCAGGAAACTCAAATTACTTCCCATTCCATTAACAAGTGGAATATAGGAATAATGTTTCTCCCATAATTGCTAACATCAAGTCTTTATATGACTGAGTAATAAAAAGTGCCTACGAGAGGCTGGGCTCTATGAGGAGAAGCGTGGCGTTAGGATTGGTGGACGATCTATCAACAATCTGCGTTATGCAGATGACACAACCCTGCTTGCTGAAATTGAGGAGGACCTCATGCACTTACTGCAGAGGGTCAAGGACTGCAGCCTTCAGTATGGACTGAGGCTCAATGTCAAGAAGACAAAGATTCTCACCACTGGACCAATTGGCAGCATCAGGATGGATGGTGAAGAGATTGAGATTGTTTACAGCTTCAGTTTACTCGGCTCCACAGTCAACACTCTTGGCACCAGTAGCCAGAAAATCAAAAAACGTATTGCGATGGGAAAGTCTGCGGTTAGGGACCTCTCTAAAGTACTCAAGAGCAACGGTGTCTCTCTGGAGAGTAAGGTGCACCTGATACAGGCCATGGTTTTTGCAATCACTTGTTATGCATCAGAGAGTTAGACAATGACTAGGGAGGACAGAAGGAGAGAGGATGCTTTTGAGCTGTGGTGCTGGAGAAGGGTACTGAATGTACCATGGACTGCCAAGAAAACAAATAGATTCATCCTAGAGAGGGTTAAACCAGGCTGCTCCTTGGAGGCAAGGATTCTGGGGCTTCGTCTGACATACTTTGGACATGTTGTAAGGAGAGACAGGTCTTTGGAGAGGGACATCATGCTGGGCAAAGTGGAGGGACAGCGCAGGAGGGAAAGACCCTCTATGAGGTGGATTGATTCAGTGACTGGGGCAATCGGGATGGGTGTGTCGGAGGCAGTGAGATTGGCACAGGATAGAGCAGGGTTTAGGGCTGTTGTACATAGGGTCGCTATGAGTCGCAAACGACTCGACGGCACATAACAATGACAACAACAAACGTTAAAAGCTCAGTACCCAGTCATCTTGGTACCCTGGCCAATGGCAAAGTCAATGAATAGAATGACAGGAAGTGTTTGGTTTTGTTTGTTTGTTATTTTTTGGTGTTTTTAGGGCAATATCTGAGTGTGACTTTTTAGTTATGAAAGGTTAGAGTGCTGTTGTTGTTATGTGCTGTCCTCTCAGCCGTGACTCATAGTGTCCTGACGAATAACAGATCAACACCTCACCCTGTTCTGTACCATCCTCATCATCTCGATACACGTAAGCCCGTTGCTGCAGTCGCTCTGTCAGTCCATTTGTTGAAAGTCTTTCTCTCTCACACCAGTGCTTCACCATTCTGAGCATGATGTCCTTCTCCTACGTTGGAGAAAGGGCTGGTGTAATTTTTTCGGTAAAGAGCCAGATAATAATTATATTTATAAATATTTTCGACTTTGTGGTTCATGTAGTCTTTGTCACAGTTAACTCAGTTTTGTAGCCTGAAAGTGGTCACAGATAATGAGCATGGCTGTGCTCCAATAAAACTTTATTTCTAAAAACAGGAGGTTTTGACCCACGTGGCCATTGTTTGACCCATACTGGACTAGATGCTTAGCTGTGGTCTTTAAAGGTAAGGCACGGGGGTAGAACTGTTCATGTTGGAGTGACTAGTAATTAGAAAAACTCTCATGAAGGCACCAGTTACATGGTGGGAAGATTTGGGGGAGATGGGCAAAGATTTAGATGTAAGAGATGAGCTCCAGGGACATGACAGCTAATATCATTTAAGGAAAAACCTGGAAATCTCCTGTGGTCTGGGTGGGGGGCTGCGGAGTTTTACCCCAGCGAAGGTTCATTTGAGCCCATTTCCAGTGAGTCTATTCTAACTCATCGGATCCTGAGAGGATAGAGTAGAACTTCTCGTGGGGATTCCAGGACTGTAAATCCTCACAGACGCACATTGCCTCACCTTTCTCCCATGCAGCAGCTGATGGTCTGAATCCAGACCTTCCATTAAGCAATCCGGCCCCCAGACGGCTTTGCCAGGCGGTGGTCAGAGCATTTGGCTGCCAACCAGAATGCCCGCAGTCCAGACCCATCGCCTGGAGAGAGAAGAGGCAGGCCACTTCTGCGAACGTTTATAGGCTTGAGAACCCTTTGGGAAGTTGTAGTCTGTTCTCTGGGGTCATTATGAGGAAAGATAGACTTGAGAGCTGTGGGTTTGGTTTTTAAGATTAGTTTGAACTTGTTTCCTGTTTCACATCAAATAGGAATCGTCTGCCACCTTTCTCAAACTGGCAGTGAAATCTTAATAAAGTACCTTGTGGTCTTGCCTTGTGGAGGAATGAATGAGGTGGTGGGGACCATTCTGAAGTGAGAAGGGACTGTTTGCAGAGGGAGCTGTGGCTAAGGGAATGTTGGACCGTTAAGCTGGGCGAGGGCCCGCAGGTTCAGTGGCTTATCCTCCCTGTCCTAGGATCATCAGGAGGACTGCAGAGCCTCCTGGGTGACCCTCAATCTGTTGACAGCAGGCAGATGCCAAATGGAATAAAGGACACACAATTAAGTAACCAAGTGAGACTGAGCCTCTTGTTGTTGTTGCTGTGTACCATTGAGCCTTAACAGTTGACCCTGCAGTGGATTTTTGAAGGCAGTATATTGCATAAGAGGAGATTGCCCATCTGTCTCCCACAGAGCAGTTAGTGTCTTAGAACCCCATACTTCTGTGTTCGCAGCACAGTTCCTTAACACTAAGCCACCAGAGCTCCCTATGTGTAGGGAAGTAAAGGGGGAAAAAAATCTTGTCTCCAAAGGCTGATGAGAGCTGGAGTCCCGGGAGAGCTGTCTGTGCCAAGACCTTGTAGCTAAGGCCAGAGCTTCCCCCGGGTGGGTGGGGCTGTTCAAACCTTCATTGAGACCATTTGTTTCCTCTTCAAGTACCTCCCAGTGGTCAGATGAAAGTCAGAGGGTGAGGGAGGCTGAGAAATGGAAGTTACAGAGGTCAGTCATTTCATTTGGATGATGAGAGATGGTCATCCTCAGTAACCTGAAGGATTAAGATATCTGGGTTGAAAATACATGACAAATTATGTGTTGAAACTAGCTTTTTATTATTATTTTACTTCTGATAATATGCATCTTTAGGAGATGTGGGTTAAATGAACCAGGCGGTTTGAATTCGCCATCTGCTCCTAGTGAGCCGATTTGCTCTCTGCTTCCGTGGGGACTTAAAGCCTCCGAAACACTATGGGCAGCTGTACCCTGTCTTACTTGATGAGCCTGAGTTGGAGCCAGCTTGATGGCAGTGGGTTCATATATATGTTTTTAAACTTGGCAATGATACTAGAGTCATTGGGTGGAGAAGGAGCCAGATAGTAAGTACATTTGTGATTTGCATCTACTGCTTGTTCTTGTTTGGGTTTAGGACTCTAATTTACAGTAAAATGAGTGCTAATTTACAGGCAGCACTGCTTCAACATTTTCAAGAAGTTCAAAAACGACTGTACTGACACTAAAAGTTAATAATAAATTACTGTTATTGTTATGTGATGTTGAGTCCCTTGCTACTCATAACGACCCTATGTACAACAGCCCTAAACCCTGCTCTGGCCTGTGCCAATCTCATTGTCTTTGACACACTCATCTGATTACCCCAGTCACTAAATCAGTTTATCTCCTAGAGTGTCTTCCCCTCCTGTGCCTGCCCTCCACTCTCCCAAGCATGATGTCCCTCTCCAAGGACCGGTCTCTCCTTACAACATGACCAAAGTATGTCAGACGAAGCCTCAGAATCCTTGCCCCCAAGGAGCAGCCTGGTTTAACCCTCTCCAGGATGAATCTGTTTTCTTAGCAGTCCGTGGTATTCTCAACACTCTTCTCCGACACCAAAGCTCAAAGGCATTAATTCTCCTTCTATCCTCCTTAATCATTGTCCAGCTCTGTGATGCATAACAAGTGATTGCAAAGACCACAGCCTGCATCAGATGCACCTTAGTCTCCAGAGAGACACTGTTGCTCTTGAGTACTTTAGAGAGGTCCCTAACAGCAGACTTTCCCATCGCAATACGTTTTTTGAATTCCTGGCTGCTGGTGCCAAGAGTGTTCACTGTGGAGCCGAGCAGACTAAAGCTGTGAACAATCTCAATCTCTTCGCCATCCATCCTGATGCTACCAATTGGTCCAGTGGTGAGAATCTTTGTCTTCTTGACATTGAGCCTCAGTCCATACTGAAGGCTGCAGTCCTTGACCCTCTGCAGTAAGTGCATGAGGTCCTCCTCAGTTTCAGTGAGCAAGGTTGTGTGATCTGCATAACACAGATTGTTGATAGATCTTCCACCAATCCTAACACCACGCGTCTCCTCATAGAGCCCAGCCTCTCGGATGATCTGTTCTGCAAACAAGTTGAAAAAGTATGGAGACAGGACACATCCCTGGTGTACGCCCTTCCCAATTTTGAACCATGCAGTGTTTCCTTGCTCTGTTCTGACGACTGCCTCTTGATTCAAGTATAGGTTTTGCATTAGCATGATCAAGTGTTCTGGGATTCCCATTCTTCTCAGAGTCAGCCACAGTTTGTTATGATCCACACAGTCAAACGCCTTTGTTGTTGTTGTTATTATTATTAAGAGGGAGATATGGAGGGCCAGTGAGCTCTTCTCCAGTGATGTTGTTAATCGTTGACATCAGTTTGGCTCAGACCCACAGAATGGAACACCACCCAGCCCTGCCCCACGTTCACAATCATTGCCATGTCTGAGCCCGTCCTGTTCATTCATCCACCGTGTGAATCCATCTCACTTAGAATCCTCTTTTTTGTCCTTCTCCAGGGACTGGCCTCTCCTGATAACACATTCAAAGCAAGGGAGACAAAGTCCCACCACTCTGGATTTTAAAGAGTGTTCTGGTAATACTTCTTCCAAGACTGATTTGTCCATTCTCTGACCGTCTGTGGTATATTTGGCAGTCCATGGGGTGTTTCGCCATGGTGTTCGTTGCCAGCCCCATGATTCAAAGGCATCAGTTCTTCGTTGGTCTTCCTTATTGATGGTCCAGCTTGTGGATGCATATGATGCTGTGGTGTTGTGTACCGTTGAGTTAGATCTGACCCACAACTGACTCTCGGGTGGGTTTTCAGAGACAGTAGAATTGCATGGGAGGAGATTGCCCTTCTGACTTCTGCAGAGCAGCTATTGAATTTGAACTGTGGTGCCTTTGGGTTGGTAGAGCCAAATCACCATTAAAACTAACAGCGGTTCAGAATCACCCTCCTCTGTAGGTCAAGTGATCTTTGTCCTTCTGCTGTGACCTTTGTGTTGGTGGCATTGCTCTACATTGAACTAGACCTGCAAGCTCTGGAGGGACGTGTGAAGCCCAGGTGCCTTTTTGATGTAAGAGATACAGATACTTTCCAAAAGAGAATTGAATTAGTCTCTTTTTCTAAGGAGGAATCTCGGGGTCGTACCAGTGTTAACACCCTTGGGAGCTAAATGAAATGTTAGAGGTTCAGTTCTATCCAGGGCCGCTTTAGGGAAAAGCTCTGGTGATCTGCTTTCAAGAAAGCAGCATTGAAAGTTCTGGGACACACACAGTTGGCTCTCAGGTGTGTGAAAGCCAGACACCCCTGTCGAGGGCCCATGAGTTAGAATCGACCCTTCATTTCCTGCTGAAACCTGGAATATAAAATGGAAGTGACTTTCCAGAACTCTTTATCTTTTCATAGGAAGGATTTCGTGGGGGAGGTAGGAAAATCACAACTGTTGGGGACCACTTGGGATTGCTACCTTCTTTCTCTGAGAGAAGTTATTGCCTAGAAGAAATTAATAAATATAGACGCAACACAGGTACATAAAGAGACTAAAGTGGACTGCTGCAGTCACACAGGACAGCCGATCCAGACCTGTACTGTCTGACTGCAGCAGTCCTCTTTTGTCTCTGTATGTCCCTTATGTTGTGTCTATACTTATTAATTTCTTCCAGGCAATAACTTCTCTCAGAGAAGTGGTCCTCAACACACAACACCGTCCTAATTGGACCTTCTGACGTGAAAAACTGTCTCTGTCTCTGTCAGAAAGACATAGATAAGGAATAGATTCAGGGGATTTCCTCACCAGCTACCCAGCATCATGAAGACAACAGCAGAGAAACCCCCACCTCTCTCAAACCACTGTTTGTGGCCTGCCTGCTGTTGTGTAATGTCTTCCTCGTGTGCGACAAGGAGTCTGACTTGCCACTCACACCTTTGCTGTGAATCCAATTCGTTGAAATTGCAGCTGCCTTGCCTGACGCACAGCCCCGTAAACAGTGGCCTTTACCTGACGGCTCTCTGAACTCTGGAGCCTTGGCTTCCCATTGGGTGACTTGATGATCCCTGTCTGCATTACTGATGCCCGTTAATGTGAGTGGTTCTGCCTGGGCATCGGAGGCCCTCATCAAGAAGCCAAGGAGGGAGTGGGATGTGTGGTTCCGTACATTCCTTCAGGTCCCATTCAGTTTCTTGACCCCAAATGATAATGAAACAAGACTACATAAAGTCCCTAAGATCTTTGTTCCTTGAAGAGGAAGCTTCATTGGATTGCTGGCAACATAGCATTGTCCCAACTAATCAGAAGTCCTCTCGTGGTGCAAAGAAAGACTCAAATAAAAGAAGTTCTGTTTCTAAGTACCAGTCACTGGCTTAAAACCCTAGAGTGCAGAGTAAGATGCCAGCACCAGGCCTGCCTTAATACCCGCAACCAAAAAACAAACACATTAATTTGGATTAGGATTATAGTAGTGGAATGACTAGAATCAGCAGGCAAGTGAGAACAGTGTACACCTCACCTCTGCTCCAAGTTTAGCAAGAGCGTTGAAGCTAATCCAGAAGGAAGAATGACTCTATTGTCCACACGCACACAGGTAGCATTCTCTTTACCTTTAGAAGTTCAGTTGTTTTTACAACGTTAGTGTGTATAATAATGATTTTAACTATTCCTTCCCTTCCCCCCCCCAGAAAGAAGAGACTAATCCCAAATTAATCACAGTTAAACTCATTTCCTTCAAGTTCCTTCCCACTCATAGTGACCTTATAGGACCAAGTAGGATGCCCCTATTGTGTTTTTAGGGCTATAAGTCTTTATAAAAGCAGAAAGCTGCATTTTTCTCCCATAGTGGTTTCTGACTGCCAACCTTTTGGCTAGTAGCCAAGTGTTTAACCACTGTGCAACCAGAGTTCATTCCTAGAGTATTTTTGAAGCATTAAAAACAGCTTTTTTTTTGTTGTTTTTTTAAGGCTTCTATCATTGATTCTAGGTACTTCTCATGTTAGAGCTCTGGTAGCCTGGTGGTAAGAAGCAGTACTGCAATCCTAAAAGCGTCCTGTTCAAATCCACCAGCTGCTTCGTGGGAGAATGGTGAGCAGTCTTCTCCTGAGCCAGTTACTGGCTCTGAAAACCTGCTGGGGGGTCATCTCTGTGTCAGTTCTGACTCTGTGGCACACAACAACTACAGCCTCTCATAATGTGGGCCGTTAACTCTGGCTTCCTGACAACTCCTAGGGCCGTGAAAGGTTCCTCTTTGTTCTTTTTGTTTAAGAAATACCAGGTAGGGATTACTGGAACTTCTCCCAGCTCATTTTCCGGGGATGATCTCTTTGAATGGAACTGATGGGTGCTTTTGTCTCTGCTGTGGTGAGAGAAGACCAGATGTCTGGGCTGGGCCAGTGTGTGTGCCAGCCCAGCAGCAGGTTGGGTTTGGAGTCCCCAGGTAGGTCAAAGTTCTGCTTTGCTGAGAGTTGGCTGAGGCCTGAAGTTGTGAACTGAACCATGAGTAGTATCCAGTCTGTGACTGTTTCTGCTGGTCTCAGAGGAGCTTCTCATGGTCTTCCTGGCTAAGGATTGTGCCATTGAATTTTGTTGTTGTTGTTATGTGCTGTCGAGTCGTTTGTGACTCATAGCGACCCTATGTACAACAGCCCTAAACACTGCTCTATCCTGTGCCAATCGCACTGCCTCTGACACACCCATCCCGATTACCCCAGTCACTGAATCAATCCACCTCACAGAGGGTCTTCCCCTCCTGCGCTGTTCCTCCACTCTACCCAGCATGATGTCTCTCACTAAAGACCTGTCTCTCCTTACAACATATCCAAAGTATGTCAGACGAAGCCCCAGAATCCTTGCCTCCAAGGAGCAGCCTGGTTTAACCCTCTCTAGGATGAATCTGTTTGTTTTCTTGGCGGTCCATGGTACATTCAGTACCCTTCTCCAGCACCACAGCTCAAAAGCATCCACTCTCCTTCTATCCTCCCTAGTCATTGTCCAACTCTCTGATGCATAACAAGTGGTTGCAAAAACCATGGCCTGTATCAGGCGGACCTTAGTCTCCAGAGAGACACTGTTGCTCTTGAGTATTTTGGAGAGGTCCCTAACTGCAGACTTTCCCATCGCAATACGTTTTTTTATTTCCTGGCTACTGGTGCCAAGAGTGTCGACCGTGGAGCCGAGCAAACTGAAGCTGTGAACAATCTCAATCTCTTCGCCATTAAATATATCATTGAAATAAAACTCGTTGTGTCTGGACACATGAGATGTTGAAAACCCTATAGACCAGTTCTCTGCATACATGCCGTCATCCTAATTTGTACTCAACTCAACAAGACCATAATGGGATCAGGAAACACAGGTAATTTTTTCCTCTGAGAATCAAATTCACCAGGAGGGTGTTGTTGAAAGCTCCAGAGAGAAGGAGCTCAGTGAAATGCCAGCCTTGTGGCTTTAAATAGTTAACACATGTCTGAAGGGGGAGACCTAACCTCCATCAGTGGGAGGAAGCTTAGCCCAGGAGTCACCCAGCTGGGGCAGAAATGCTTATGTGGGAATGCTTCAAGTATTTCTTCTGTGTGTGGTTTCTGTTTAGCGGAAGAGAAGTCCTTTCAGACAGATGTGTTGCTTTTAGTTTCCTGTGGCCATCAGAGCAGGTGGGTCTGCTGCTTCTCCCCAGAACCTACCCTTGCCTGGGCTAATCACTTTTCCTTAGATCGCATGAAAATCTAGAGATTTCATTTATTGTATTTCAAATCTGTATAATCCAATGCCCAGGAGAGGCATGAAAAGATTTCTTAAATGCACCCTTTCTTCCCTCAGAACCATTTCAGGGGCTATAAATAGGCAGGCAGAGGGCTTGATTTAAAAAACCCAACAAACAAACCAACAACAAAAACAGAAAACCAAAACAACCAACCAAACAAAAACCAAACCCCAAACACTGCCTTTGATTTGCCTCTGTTATTTCCATAGGCTTCAAGTCCTGATTTTTTTTTTTAATCCAGGCTTTCCTCTGTGGATTTTCTGTGGATATTTTGATTTCTGACTCTTAATTTCAACTCCTCTTTTCTAGACTTTGATTACAAAAGGTAACATTTCTCTGACAATCAGCACCTCTTGTCACTATCATTCATATTACAATCTTTGCATGATGATCTTTGTATGATGCATATTCTTTTTCAGTACTGGAATGCTTTTGGTGAGTAAAGAATTAATGTGCTCTATTGGCTTGATGCTGTCAGCAATTTCATCTTGCTTAGATCAACATCAGCACCTTCGGTACCAACAGTGAAGAAATCAGGAGACTTATTGCATTGGGCAAGTCTGCTGTCAGGGGACTCTTCAAAATACTGAGGAGCAATAATACTAGTTTAAAGACTAAGGTGCACCTGATTCAGGCCATGATCTTCTCAATCACCTGCTACACACTGGAGAGCTGGACAACAAATAAGGATGACAGAAGAAGAATTGAGGCCTTTGAGTTGTGGTCTGGAAAAGAATAATGAATATCTCAAGGACTGTCAAGAGAACAAACAGGTATGTCCTGGAAAGGGTGCAGCCAGAGTGCTCCTTAGAGGCAAAAATGATGAAGCTTTGTCTCTTATAATTTTGACATGCGGTGAGGTGAGGCTATTCCTTGGAGAGGGACTTCGAGCTTGGAAAGACGGAGGGCCAGCAAAGGAGAGAAAGACCCCCAATGACATGGACTGATGCTGTAACTTCAGCAACAGGCTCTAGTGTGTCAGAGATGCTGAAAATGGCATAGGATTGGACAAGTTTCAGGTTGGCTGTTCATAGGGTCGCTGTTATGTACTCGATGGCACGTAACAGCAACACTGGCTTAGTTCATATCGTGTCGTTCTACAGCCATAAAATCTAGCCTTTTTGGTGGTTCCAATCAACTAACCGCTCCTTGGGAGATAGATGGTCGCCTCTATATGTTAATATCAGCCTCAGGAACCCCGTGGAGGGACACTATGAGTCAGAGCTGACTGGACGGCAGTGCGCTTGGTTTGGCTTGGTTTTTCTACCGTATGTTTGGGTGAACTGTGGTCATGTTTGCCCATGTCCGTGGTGCAGATACTCTCATTGTGGCCAGCTCCTGTCGACCACTGTGCATTTACCACATGTGGATTTGGAAAGGACTGTGCGTGGCTGGTTGTGCCAGCTGGCTCTCGTGCACTGCTGGTGCCTGCTGACATCATAGCCAGGATCTGTTTCTGATTTCTTACCATGGATGTTGGCTAATTAGATGAAGAGAACTTGACTCTGATTATGGTAAAGGGATGAAAAGAGTGACCAGAGGAAAGAAGACATCAACTTCTCTAATAAACTTGACATTTGATATTAGGAGTCACTTTTCCTGTAAGGACCACATAGTAAATCTTATAGGCCACATTCATGTTTTTATCTCTGTGTGTCCTCTTCCTCTTCTTCTTTTTCACCTCCTTCTTCTTTGGTCAATTCCAGCACCCAGTGATCTTACAAGACTGAGTAGAACAGCGCCTTAGAGTTTCCTAGATTAGAATCTTCAGGGGAAGGCGCTCTGTGGTGTAGTGGATTTAAGTGTTGGGCTACTGACTGAAAGGATGGTAGTTTGAGTCCCCCAACAGCCCTTCAGAGAAAGGTGAAGTGGTCTACTTCCTTCCATTAATATTTAATACAGAAGCTTCCAGGCCTCAAACGCAGTGAGTGGGGTTTAGAATTTTGACAGGAGCATATTACCAGGTATTTCTCTGACAAAACAGCTAGTGGGTTTGAACTGCTGAACCCTAAGCCATTGCACTACTCAGACTCCTTTGTTCTTATTTTTAACCATTATTATTATTATTATTATTATTATTATTATTATTCTTTTGTGTGTGTGTACTGTCAAATCTCTAGCAGAGCATCTGGTGGATTTGAACTGCACACCTCTGGGATTGCAGTGCAGCTTCCTGCCACTAGGCCACCAGAGCTCCTTTTTAACCCTTTAAAAAATGTCAAAAGCTATTCTTAGCTTGCATACCATACACACACAGGCCAAGGGCTAGTCTTTCAACATGGGCCATCGTTTTCTGACCCCTGATTAGAAAGATAAAAGCAGGGACTATGTCTAGATTTGTAGTTTTTAAAATTAGAAGAGGGTAAAGTACTGTATTTCAGACCATTTCTTTCTACTAGTATGTGAATCAGAGTCACCTGGAGATTACTCAAGAAATCGTTTAATAGACCCTGGTAGGCTTGGATATATATCAGGAAGAAAATCATGAAAAGATAGTGCCTTTTCCAAAAGCAAAAGAGCTGTAACTCATTGAGGTAGAGACATACCAGATACCAGAGAGATGCATCCTGGTGCACAGACTCATTGCCCAACATCAGGGTGTGGATTCAGGCAGAGACAAGGTCATTACCGTTTTATTGCATGAGCTCTGGCTTCAAAATCTTGTTCTGCAGTGTATTAGCTCTGCGGTAGCAAGGCTTAAACGTTCTCAGCCTCAGTTTATACATCCATAAAAATCACAGTAATAATTGTAACCACTTCAGAGGGCTGCTGTGAACATGAAATGAGTCTATAAAAGTGTTTAAACATGGCATCTGATCTGTACTGAAAAGGCAAATCCGTTGCCATGAGGTTGGATCATGTAAGACAGAGTAGAGATTTCGTCTACGGTTTCCAAGGCTATAAATCCTTACAGAAGTAGATCATGATGTCTTTCTTCCTGCAGAGATGCTGGTGGCTTCATACCTCTGACCTTGGGGCTAGCACCTGAGCACTTAACCACTGTGCAACTGTTAGGAAGGACTGTTGACCCAGAACTGACTCAAAGCTGACCCTCCAGGGGGTTTTCAGAGATCGTAAATAGCACAGGTGGAGACTGCCCATCCTTCTCCCATGGTGCCACTGGTCGATTTGAACTGTCTTCCTTTGGATTGGCAGTGCAACTCCTTATCACTAAGCCACCAGAGCTCCTGGGGCTCCACGGAGGATTTCTAAATATTAGTTATGATGATAATTATTATTACTGGACTGTCAGTTGAAGGAAAGGAAATGACAGTGTCTTCTCAAGAGACCAGAATATCGAAGAAAGATGTGATGTTAGGGGGTGGATTGTCTGTAAAATAGAATACACGCTCATTTCATGCACCATTTCTGCTTCTTTCTTCTTTATGGCTCAAAGAAGTCATACAGGCAGCAGTTCCCATGGGCTTCATCTTGTCTTCAGCCATATTTATAAATAGCCCTCCTCTTCCTGTTCTCCTCGTGTCACTAGAATGAAAGAATCTAGTGTCAGAGCCCTGGTGGCACAGTTCACAGGGCGCTGAGCTGCAGCCCAGGGGCCGTCGTTCCACTCCACCAGCAGCCCCTCAGGACAAGGCTGGGCGTTCGCCTCCCAGACTCAGTGGAGGCTCAGCCGTGAGCCAGTTACGACTTGATGGCAACGAGCGTGAGCAGGAGTGTCCTTCCCATGGCAAAACCAGATCATCAGGTGGAAGCCAGTAACTCATGTCCTGTTGGGTTTCTTTTAGGACCACTAACTGGTTTCCCTGAAGATGGGGTTGTGCCAGGAAAAGGGGTTCGTGTGTGACTCTTATAATTTTCACCAGTGGCAACCCCAACTCTTTCATCCACATTGGAATGGTGAGCAAGTCACGTGACATTAATGAGCCTTCACTTCCTGGCCAATAAAGTAGGAATAATAGCAACACTTTCTCGTCCAGGCAGAAGACAAAAATGTAGAGAAGAATTAGCGAGCACTCTTCAAGCCCAAGTGCTTTGTAAATATTTAATACTTGCTGGTTGAGGTAAATGTCAGGAGAGTGTGGAGCCCAGTCTTCATCTTTTTGTTATGACAACTCTTTCAGTGTGTTTAATTCCCCAATCCAGACGCCAAGGACCCTGAACTTTTCAGGTCCTTTCCTGTTTCTTATTTTCGGTCTACTCTCCTCAGATCTTTGCCATCCAACGTCAAACAGTCGTTGACGGATGCTAATTCCTTCTTGAGATCATTTTACTGTATTTAAAGGCCTGGTCGGCTGCTCTCTCTTTTTTTAGTTTGCCAATGCAAGTATAGGGAGAAGAAAAAAAAAGACCAAACGAGAAACAAATTTAGCTTCTCTGGGAAATTCCCTTTCTTGACAAATACATCCCTTTGTGTCCTAAGCAGACTGAAGGCCTTTGTTCCAGAGCAGCCCCCTCCACTGGAAGGCTGCTTTTCTTGTGAGACTTGCTTATTTCCACGGATGTGTTCACTTCCTTTCAACTTCACAACCTTCCTGGTTCTCCTGACTGGGGAGGGTCTGCCTCTGCTGTTTAAGGCAGGGTTTGATAGCAGGGTTGTGGGTCAGGTGTGGAGAGAGAGGGATTATTTTTTAAAATAATTTTAAATAGTGTGAGGAACTCTCTTTTGTTTAATCTTGCTTTTGAAATGACAAATATTTTGCAGTTGCACTTGTCTGAACACAGTGTTGCATGATTAACATACTATAAAGATGGCATAAGCAGCCCTGGTGGCACAGCGATTACGTCTCTGACTGCCGACTGTGAAGTCAGCAGTTCAGATTCACCAGCAGCATATTCTGCTGCAGTAAAGAGAGCCGCTGAGGAAGCCGTATGGAGGGGTTTCTCTCCTGGAGGACGGCTGTGGGTTGAATCAACATGACAGAATACAGTGAGGATAGCTCTCGCTCTCTGTCTACTGGTGTGTCCGTTTCACAACCTCCAGGCTTTTGGATAGTTGCTGAGTCATTTAACTGTGTGAATCCACTGGAGACCCAGATCTCTGAACATTGAGTGTGGTGTTTTGTCCTCTTTTAATATTTCACTTCTCCCATGATAAATTGCTAATTGGTAGGAGATCTAGTCAGCGTTAGCTATAAATCGCCTTTCTTTTCCTTCCTAGAAAGTGAGACCATGTCATGAGAAGTCATAAGAACTCTTTTCATTGAGTAAGGAATGTTTAGCTAAGTAGCATTTCTTTGGTGTTTCCTAGCTGAGAAAGTATTTTTCTTCGCATTTGTTAGCTTTTTAGAGCTTTAACTTTGTGAAGTTGATCTCCTCAGTATTTTGGAGGAAATGGATGCATAATATATGCCCTCAACAAGATGGATTGACACAGTGTCTGAAGTGGACTGAAGCAGAGCAGAGGTTGGGAGGATGGGGAAGGATGGAGCAGACTCTCATCCCATTCTGTGGACGTGGATGCACTTTGGCGTCCACTTGATTATAGCAACGTTAATGATACATAGACCAACATGACAGAATTGAGAGGGTCGAATCAGACATTTGTAAAAAATTTAGTATTTGTGTTCCCACTGTATTAAAAAAAAGGATATGTAATCAATTTGTTTACAGAAGCCATTTCTTTCTACTGTCTCTCTTTTTTTTTTATGAATAAACACTTCAGCAATTCAAAGTCAAGACCTTAAGAATCCCAGTGGTCTGATCATGGGAGGGAATAGAAGAGGGCACTATGTCCTTCTGCTGTGGGGCACGGGGGCTACCATCAGATGGGGCTGACTTGGAGGCAGCTGGTGTGGACAGTAGTAGTCAAGGTCACAGGATAAATAGAGGATGTGCTGCTAACCCAGCTAGTCCCTCCGCCACGCTAACATGTCTGTGAATTGTCCAACCGTTTGAAATGTTCACTTCAGATTCCATGATACCGAGAGACGGAGAAAAGGAGAGATTTTTAAATGTCGATGTGTCAAGACACAGGTGAGTGATAATAAGTGTTTCACCCAGGTGTGATTAGGATATCATGTGAAAAATATGTGTGCCTGTGGCTTAGGTATGGTAATGTAATCAGGAGGGTTTATGGGAAGGAAGTGCATTTAATTTTCCTCCAGCTTCCTGCTTCTAAAGCTGCTAAGCTTTAGCCCTACGATATCAGCCCTTGCATATTAATAGATGGTTAGCTTTCCCTGGGGAGCCCAGGGTGAGGGTGAGGTCCCCTGTAATAAAATCCAAGCTGTTTCAGTTGAAGGTATTTGGGAGGCTTTTTTATATCTACTTTGCTTCTTGGCCTTCCAACATACATCATGAAAATATTACCAGCCAGGGAGATTTGGGGTTTGAGGGAAACTAGCTCGATAGAATTCTAAGAAAGGCAGATTCAAGTGTATTGGCTGCTAGCATTTCTTTATGCCTCCCCATCTCCCAGCATACTTTTGGAGTCCCTGAGTGATGCAGATGATTAATTAACACTCTCAGCTGCTAACTGAAAGCTGGAGGTTCAGTTCCACGCAGAGGCATTTAAATGTTCATGAGTAGTTAAAAGGGGAATCAATTTGCTTTGTAAACTTTCACTCAAATAATTATTTCAAAAGATAAAACATTAAAAAGCTTAAAATATATTCACCGAGAGTAGCTTCAGAATAAAGGTCTGGCTGTCCCCTTCTGTAAAATCAGCCCTTGAAAACAGTGGGGAGCACGTTTACCTTGACACATGCAGGTTTGGGCTGGAATTGAGTCCATAGCAACTGGTATGGATTTTCTTGTTTCTTAGAGCTTCTGTTTAGCATCTCCTTTGACACGTGCTTGCTGCAAATCCTCATGGTCATTTAGAATCTCTTCAGAATATCAACTTCTGCTCTTGGCCTTGGGTGTTAGATCCTGAAATCTCCATAATGACCGTATCTGTGGGCTGCCTTCACGGGGCATACTAAGGAACTGACCCCCAACTGCTGCTGTAGAATCTACTTTGAATAGTAAATTTTGAGTCAGGTTCCTAAGGCTGTCTTTTCAAGAGAAGACTACCTACCTGTCTTTCTCCCTCAGAGCACTTGGTGGAATCAAACCACCAACCTTTTGGGTAGCAGTTTAACATATTATCCACTATGTCACAGAATGCCTTTCCAAAGAGTAACAGGAATTTTTAGGGAAATGTGGTGAGTCACCTTTACAACTGTCTGAATCCATTTCTTCCTGCCTTCTCTCTGGTTCTCCCGTTCCTTAGACAAATCCTGGGGTGACCCATTTGTTTCTCCAAAGCCATTTAGCCTTCAGGTTTGCTGCATAAGCTTTATGTTCCCCTGCTGTCTTGGGGTTTCCATTCTTCTGGTCTCCCCTCATGTCTCATGGCTGTGACATAGGTTCCTCTTCTCGGCCTCTAAACTCCTCCCCTACTGTCTGGCTCTTGTGAAGTTTTGCAGACTTTCAGAGCTGCTTTGGGGTTAGTGGCAAGTTCATGTCATTGACCCTCAATCAGAAGTGTTAACACAGTTACTGCTGCAGTGGGCTCGAGTATGGCATACGAATGGCACAGGCAAGGACAGGGTTCAGAACTGTTGGTCGCAGGGTCAGAGTTAGTCACACTTGACTCACTAGCATCTGACAATAGACAACAACAACAATGCCATTGGTCTTAGATTGTCCGTGTAGACACCACCATCCCTGCTGACGTGAGCTATGTCCTTTTCCACAAGAGTAACAGCTCTTTTTTAAAAGACTTACAGCTGTGGAGACCAGTGTTCTGAGTCTTAAAGGCCTGTAAGTGTTCGGCTGTCTTCAGCTTTTTCTGCCGACAGGACTATAACAGTGGGCTGGGACATGTCAGAGATGGTGCTCACGGCCCAGGAGAGGGCTCCATTCAGATCTGCTGTTCAGAGGGTCACTGTGGGTCATACTCAACTCGATGGCACCAAACAACAACAATAACAGTAGCACTGGTGCTAGAGTCGGTCAAGCATTGCACTGCTAACCCAAAGGTCTCCTCTCCTCTCCGGTGTTTAAAAACAACTCCCAGGGAGAAAGGTGGACAGTCTCCTCCCATGAGATTTACAGCCTTGGCACAACGATTAAGTGCTCGGCTCCTAGTAAGAGTCCAGTATGGAGGATGGTGAGAGGACACGACCCTGACTTACATCGTTCCTGACACTAAGCCTCGACATTCCCTTGTTCTCTTGGTCTGTGCACAGCTTATGTATGAGCTCAGTGTTCTGGATTTCCCATTCTTTTGATGACATGAGATCACTGTTTGCTGTAGCTCTCAATTTCTTTATCTGTAAAATAGGGAACGTGAGATACTTGCTTTTTAGCACTGCTGCCAAGGGCTCTGGGGGTTTAATGGAGGAATTGTCAACCTCCACGTAGGAGAAATGGGCCTGGCTCCTGGCCAGTATACCTACCACCTACCTGTCCTTGGTGGCTTAGGTGGTGTGTTGATGCAGCCTGAAGGCATGCGGCTCGAACCCACCAGCAGATTCAAGGGAAGAAGATGGGTGTCTCCTCCTGTGTGATTTACAGCCTCTGAAAACCCGCTTGAGGGCCAGCTATGAGTGGATTCTGTCTCGATTTCCAAATGAATACAAAGTAAAAAGGCCTAGCAGTCTACTTCTGAGAATCATTGATTGAAAACCGAGCATCACAGTGGTGGGATTCACAGCGGATGGTGAGGAAGGTACAGCACTAGAAAACATCTTCTTCAGTAATACATGGGGTCTACGGAGATTGAGGGTCAACTTGACAACAGGGACTTACTGTCGATCACTAAAAACGATAACACAGCCTGGTGCGTCTGTAAACTCTACAAATGTTAGCTAGTTTCGTGATTAGTATGCATGTAAAATTTAATGACAGACTTGAACTTCTTAAATGATAAGCCTTCTCACTCCTGTTTGGGTGGCTCTGTTATTTTCATTCAGTGAAATTTTATTACTGGTAATATTCAAGGTGGTGTGCTCAGGTCTTTGTGTTCATTGATCTTGTTTAATTCCTCACAATAAGCCTTGAGATTGAAAGTATTACACCCAGACCTCTACAGGATAGAGGGTACAGGCTGAACTGGCCAGATAGTGTCCCCTTCTGCCACCACTCATGGGGTAGTGGGAAAGTCAGGTGTTCAACTGGTAATTACAGTAAAGGAATTAAAACGAACCCCTCCTCGAGATAGTGCCTACTACCCCACACTGATTACTGGGCCCTGGAATTTAAATGGAGTTTCTGTTTACTTTACCATTGACAAGACTCGTGTGTAGTTAAATTATACCCCCAGCTTCTTGCGTCTGTGAGGGATTTATCTGTGAAAATTCCGAAGTAGCTGCCTAGAGATGAGAGGAGGAAAGAGAATACACTTGCTAGGTTAGAACTAATCAAATGTCACTTCCTTATCAGTGAAGGGGAGCTCTGGTAGTGTAGTCTGTAGAAAGTTGTGCTCCTACCGAGATGACATGCTGCTGTGGAGGTTCGAATCCGCCAGTGGCTACATGGAAAAAAAAGATGCGCGATCTCCTTGGACACGCAGTCATCTGTCGGAATCAACTTGAGTCAGAATTAATTCGATGGCAGGAATATAATGACTTGAAACGTCCAGATCTTTTGAAAGGCAATTAAAGAAGCAGAAACTTTCCTTGCTGAGTTGTCTAAATAAGAGTTTAGACAAGTTTTACTGCTTCAAGGTCCAAAAGATCTGAACTTGGATTCTTTGGTTCAGTGACATCATATACTGAGCTCAGAACCAAGGTCAAGGGAGAAAAAGGTGCAGACACCTAGACATACACCATCGGTTACCAGCCCGGCTCCCTGGCTGTCCTTCGGCACCAGTCTGTAGCTTGAATTTTAACAGAGAGACAGTCTCAAGCTTACAAAGTGCTTCCTCTGCTTGGCTATTGCATTCCTAGGGGGAGGGAGGACCGATAGTTCTCGAATGTATAGCACACATTTTTGGGTTTTGGAAGTTTCTTTTTGTTTTTTTGCTTTTTACAATTTGTATGTGTGTGTGTGTGTGTGTGTGTGTGTGTGTGCCATCAAATCGGATCTGACTGGTACAGGAGGAGATTGCCCCTCCTTCTCCAGCAGAGCATCTGGTAGATTCGAACTGCGTACCTCTGAGATTGCAATGCAGTTTCTTGCCACTAGGCCACCAGAGCTCCCTCATAGCACACATTTTTATCATCTGTTGAGCATTTCTCAGAGAGGGCATTTGTCTCCTTCACACTTCTATGTAAATAATTTTAGTCCAGTCATGGATTATCGGATACAGTTGTTTTCTGTCACTCTCGTGAGATTTGTCACGTGGACTAGCAACGCCGATACTGTCTAATAGCTATTTCTGGTGATGAAGCTCTAGTATTATTACTCCTCAGACAGATGGGCTTCCCCCGGGGGTATCAACCCCTTCAAGCCTCAGGTCACAAAGGTGACATGTGGGTGTTAGGTAAGCCAGCATGCCCTTTTCTTCTTGGAAAGTGTTTCTCTTTAGGAAGCATTTTGATGTGTTCTATCATGAGCAAAATATAAATGTGTTCTATCATTGTTCAAAATATAAATGATCAACTCTGTATTGAAGTAAGTGGCAAAATGACATGAAGAACAACAGCAAAGAAAACAACCCCAACAAAAACACCCCTCTCACGCTCCAGAACCCTGAACCCACATCCTCAGCGTCAGAGTGGGTTGGTTTGTTGTGTTTTTTTTTTCTCTTTTCTGTTTTTCTGGTTACACGTGAAGGGTACATGGAAACGAATAAAGTTTGTCTGCCTTTGTCAGTTTGTTTTGTTTTTAAAGCCGCAAACTGTGCTGTTCTGGTTCTGTAGTCCTAGGGATCTGGGCTGGCAGCCCAAAGGCCAGGCCTCTCTGCTGGTTTGAACCTGTCAGCAACTTCACAAAAGAAAGATGGACAATCTTCTGTGCTAGGAGTCTGTCCCGAATAGCTGTAATACGTTTGAGGTTTTTTGTGATTTGTTTTGTTTTGTTTTGTTTTAGGGGTTTGTTTCTTCCTTTCTCTAAGATTGTAATGCTCTCTTCCTCTTAGTTGCTCAGGTCACAGACATTGAGCAAAGTTAACTTATAATTCATAGGGAGATATTTCAGAGTTAACCTGTAAGTTAACCTGTGAGTCGTGGCGAGATCAGGTGAACGTGATTGGAGTAGCTGATTGACCTCCTCCTTCATCTCAGCACTTTGAATTAAAAACAAAATCCCCCCCCCCCCAGCCTACCAAAAGTGTCAGTCATCAGATACTATCCCAAGATTTATAACTTTGCATTTTCATCCCCCGCAGAGAGCTAAGTCTTGAAAACAGTCTTTGAAAAGAGCCAGATTGCTTCCTCTGAGCTGTCAGAAAAATGCTGCTTTTGAAACAGTGCTGCTACTGAAAGGGTACCTCCCCCATTTTCATAAACCACAACCATCCCACTCCGCCCCTGGAAAGAAATTAGCCAACCCTGGCGAGTGCGGAGTTCTTCCAGGCGACACTCTTTTTCAAAGAATTTAAAAATGCAACAAGTTGTAACCATTCCCCAGATTGAACTCATGGTGTCTGGGACTAGCCGGGTGTGGTGGGATATGGTGCCACCATGGGCATCTGGGGTCTGAAGTCAATTTCTGGGTCTGCTTCCAGCTCACTGAGTAGTTCCTCAGTGCACCCTAGTTTTCTAACCCCCCTGTCGTCTGGCTTGTTGATGAAGTCCTTTGCCTGCATTGACATTCTGTGTCTCTTGGTAAGGGACGGGAGCTGGCCTCTTCTAATGAAATATTAAACAATCAAGACCAGAAGTCTCAGAAGTTGTCTACTTTCAAACCTGATCCATCCAGAATTTCATAAACTGCTCCCGAGAGACGATATTGATCTGATTTCTGAAGCTGTGCCATCAGCCACCTTTTGCCCGGAGGGTGGAGGAGAGGGTTGTCACAGAATAAGGCTTTGCTGTCTCTTTTATTGAACGTGTGTGGCTCCCGGATAGCATGCTTGTGTATTTTCTTTAACTTGTGAAAAGAAAGAAAAATGAGATCAATAAATAAAAGAGCATTTTCCCCTTTGAGCAAGGCCAAATAAAGTATCATTTGGATTGGCTTATTAAAAAGGCAATGAATGTATTCATTTCTCTGAAAACACTCTCACTTTCCCCCCTTATTGTTTGATGCCATAGAGTTAGTTGAGTGTGACTCATAAAACGTAATGAACAACAGGTCTGACCGTTGCCCTGTCCTGTTCTATCCTCACTATCCCTGTCTTGGCCAAGCTCATTGTTGAACTCCCTTTGCCAATTCATCTCATGGAAGATCTTCCTCTGTTTCCTTGACCTTTCTCAGCATGATGTCTTTTGTTAAAGTACTGATACCTGCAGGCAACAAGCTCAAAGTATGTGAGCTGTATTTCACCATCCTTCCCTCTGGGAAAAGGTTCCATTCTTCTTCAGTCTTCCTTATTCATTTCTTCTCAGATACTGTATATTATGCTACCCTATCACACACAGAGATACACACACACATATATCTTTGAGTTATCATTTTGGAAAACAGTACCTGGACTGCTGAAAAAACAAACAGATATGCCCTGGAGAGAGTGCAGCCAGAATGTCCCTTAGAGGCAAGCATGGTGCAGCTTTTTCACACATATTTTGGGGACATTGTTGGGAGAGGGTCTTCCTTAGAAAGGGACATTATGCTTGGAAAGGGAAAGCGTCAGCAAAAGAAGAGAGGAAGACCCTCAATGAAGTGGGTTGACACGGTGGCTGCAGCCGTGGGCTCAGGTGTATCACAGATGATAAGGACAGCACAGGATAGGACAGGGTTCAGATTCATTGTTTCTGGGGGGGGGGGTGAGGTGTACTCGATGACACCTAACAACAACATACACCAAGTATATCATAGCTGACCCTCCAGTGGGTTTTCGGAGTCAGTAATCATAGAGGAGCTCGCCAGTCCTTCTTCCGTGGAGTAGCTGGCGGATTTGAAATGCATACCTTTGGGAACGTCTTACCATGAGGCCACCAGAGCTCCCCATATTTCATAGCTGACTCTCCAGCAGGAGTTCAGAGCCTGTAATCACACAAGAGGAGTTTTCCCATCTTTCTCCAGTGGAGCGGCGGGTCGATTTGAACTGGCTCTTTGGTTTTAATTATTCCCCCTTTACAAAAGATGAAATTGAAGCTCACAGATACTAAACCACTTGCCTTACACTGTTGTATTTACACTAGAAATGAGATCCCAACCCATCCCAGTGTTCCTAAATGCAGTGTACTCTGTGTGAAAATGCGTGAGTGCTTATGAGTGTGTGCACACGCACACACGCCCGTGCACCACAGTAAATGTACCGTTTGTAGAACAGTTTGTTGTTACCATTTAAAGACTTATTTTGGGGTCCCCTTCACTCTTACCTCTTGGAATTTATTGGAACAGTTTCTGGCATTTAGTCATCACTCAGTCTGCTTGAATGGTTGTTGTTGTTGTTAAGTGCTGTCAAGTCGCAGGCGACTCATAGCGACCCTGTGAACGAAAGTCCTCAACACTCATATTACTTTCATCCTCTCTACAGGTTCATAGGGTTTCCAGAGGCAAGCTATTAGAGAAATGCATGCCATTCCTGCTTCCAAGCTTGTTTTAATTGGGGAGCGCCACCAAACACTGTCCACCATGGGTAACAGTTATCGCATTTGACACATCAGTGTCACAGTGTTCGGCATCATAGCAACCATGAGTTACATCTGTATGGCAACTGGACACACTAGGGCTAAAAGACCTAGAAGAATGAATAAAAACAGTGAAAAACAGGCCTGAGGGCTGCAGATTAGAAGTCACCCCCCTTTGGATTTGAATAGATGATGCACTTGTTGTGAAGTGAATTTCCAAATGGAAAGGCATGTGGTGTTGGTGGTAAGTGTAGCTTGTGCACATGCTGTGTGTTGTTTGCATTGACATGATTGCTTGTGGTTTCTGTTGTTGGCATGGTTGCTGCTGGGGTAACAAGCCTCATACTCAAAGGTCCCAGGACACTAACCCGTGTTTTTTGTTAAAAACATAGTAGTGGGATGATTCTGTCTGGTAAACTAAATTTCACTGTAGCCAGTTTCCCCTAGTAGCCCTGCTGTTCGGTAGGAGGGCTGAGAGCAGGCGTGAGCCCTCCAAAACCACCCTGGCTTTCATCTTTGGACTCTGATAAGCACAGATTCATGCAGGCAGAGCACAGAGCTAGTCAGCGTAATGAATCATGATTGTAACTTTAGCTACACAGCAGAATGTCCTTTTAAAACATGATTTTAGTGCACGCCTGGCATACAAAAGTGAACACTAAATCTCACCTCTAGGCTTGACCTCATTCAACTCCTCTCCACTCCAGGAGCATCCATGATTACTAATCATTTCTGTGTCTTTCCAAGATACTGAGCACTGTTATGTATATTTTCTCATCAAGTGACAAACTAATTTAAAAAATGTATATTTTAAGAAAAGAATGCTGTTATATCTGTTTATCCAGCACATAGGAGATTGTTGTTGTTATTTTTATGTGTCATTAAGTAGTCTATGACTCATAGTGACCCTATAAACAGCCACCCTACCACATCTTGAACCCTGCTCTATCCTAAGCCAGTCTCACTGACTCTGACACATCTACCCCCTTTGCCCCAGTTGCTGTGTCAATCCATCTCATTTGGGGTTTTCCTCTCCTGCACTCTCCCTCCACACTTCCAAGCATGATATCCTTCTCCAAGGATTGGTCCCTCCTGGCCAAATGCCCAAAATATGTGAGAGCATCAAAATCCTAGCCTCCAAGGAGAAACTTGGTTTTAACCTCTCTAAGACAGAACTATATTCTTTCTTTGTGGTCCATGGTAAATGTTTAAGATTCTTCTCCAGCACAACTCTAAGGCATCAATTCTTCTTCTGTCATCCTTATTCATTGTACAGCTTTCTGATGCATAGCAAATAAATGTGAAGACCATGGCTTGGATCAGGCACACCTTAGTCTCTTGACTGACATTGTTGCTTTTCAGCACTCTGGAGAGGTCCCCAACAGCAGATTTTCCCAGTGCCATTCATCTTTTGATTTCCTGACTTCTGGTGCCAAGAGTGTTGATTGTGGAGCCACGCAAGCTATAATTGTTAACAACCTCAATCTCTTTTCCATCTATCATGGCGAGTTAACCAATTGGCCAAGTGGTGAGAATCTTTGTCTTCTCGATACTGACACAACAATCCATACCTAGGAGTTAGTTGATACTTTATTTTCTTTATAAAGTTAATTCATAAAGGCAAGAGGAGGGATTCCATATGGTGATACCACCTCACGTTAAAGTTCAGAAGCATTTTCCTAGGATCTGGGGTTCTTTCTAATTCCCACGTACCTCTCTCCACTAGATTTAGGAAGATAAGACAGTAGCAACAAGAGTGCTTTGTAATTCATCTTTTGATTTCCTGGCTGTGGTTGCCTAGGGTATTGTGAATCCAAGCAAGATGACATCGCTGACCATTTCTGTCTCTTCTCTATCTGTCATGCGTGCATCTGAGGCAGTTGAAAATGCCATAGCCTCGAGCACATGCACACGCCTTCCATGAGCTTTGGCTGTAAATCCAAGTGAAGGGAAATCTTAACAACTCAGTCGTTTCTTCACTTATCCTAGTGTTGCTTACTGGTCCCATTGGAAAGGGGGGTTTTTGTTGGTTTTTTAAAAAAATGTTGAGGTGTTGTGTATACTGAAAGCTACATACTGTGTGTGGGTGGGAGGGCGAGGGGGCATGTGGAAATCCAGTAGCAGTTTTTCTATTCTCTGAAAGCAGCATTCAAATTCATGTTCATTCTAATTCATATTGACTACCCGTTGTATTTTAAAGGCTATAAATTAAAATGAGAGGAGACTGCCTGGCAGAACTGCTGGTTTGAACTGCCAGAGATGCTCCAGCTTGGAATTAGCACAGTGACCTCGACAGAATGTGCCAGTGACACTCCCTCCTTCACGTTCATTATTATGAAATGCCACACACTGTGTCTAGAGCACTTTACAGACGTCATCATGTTTATCAACATCATTTTTTCAGCCTAGAAAGAGAGTAGGAAAGTCAGATAATGTGGCAGCGACAGGACTTGAACTCTGGGCCCCAAAATGTATCCTCTTAAGAGTGCTCTCCTGCCTCTTGTCTGGATCACCTTATGATCTGTAGACAAAGCATTTAGACCCTACAGGGGCTGGTAGGGGGATGGACTTGTTACCATCCCAGCCCACACCTCAGTGTTCCCTTCTGAGGCTTCATTCGCTTTTTGCATGTGTTTGAGTTATTTTGGATACAAATGGGGAGACCCGAGTCTTCCTACAACTTCACTCGTCATCGATGTTGATACAATAATCCATACCTAGGAGTTAGTTAATACATGTTTTCTTTATATGGTTAATTCATAAAACCGAGAGGAGAGATTCTGTATGGTGATACCACCTCACGTTAAAGCCCAGAAGCATTTTCTTAGGATCTGGGGTTCTTTCTAATTCCTATTTGCCTCTCTCTGCTAGATTTAGGAAGTTAGGTATGGTAGCATCATTACAGATTTCCCATTATTGGATAGTTTTCATTATGATTGTGTTTCATTCTTGATCACATTAATCCTGGTCTTCCCGGCTCTTGTCTCTGGGAACCTCCTTGCCTCTTCATTCCTTGATCCCAGCAGGTGCCCCTCCAACTCCTGCAGCGTAATGTGGAAAGAAAGGGAGGAAAGTGTTGACTGCGAATTCTGGCAAACGTTATTTAAGCTGAAGAGGAGCATAGCAGATTGACTACGAGACCATTAGTGCCGGTGCTGCTGGGACACTCCCTGTCAGCATTCCCGTTTCGGGTTTTTATGGCTGTTTAATGACTGCCGCTATTCCACGCTGCTGGGACGGCCCCTCCAGCCCACAGGTCTGTGCCGGCGACGCCCCTACACTATGACTCTCTCATAGCTTCCTTCATTCCACACACTGTCAAAAATAGCCCAGATGACGGCTCTGATTTCCCTTTTAAATCTACATTTTCCTGATGTGCTGTGATGAAAAAATTTGATAGACCTATTCCCTTTCTGCTGAAGTGTGCTTTTTTTTGTTAGCGATTTCCCCCCAGAAGAGGATTTAAAACTATTTATCTTCCAGACTGTCCGCAATTCATTCATAAACTTCTTCAGCCATTCAGGTAATTCTAAGAATTAGATCAATGATATCCAGGTGGAAGTGGAAATTTAATCCTTGGAGTGGGAATTTATCCAGATAGTAGCTCTACGCTAGAACTATGTGGATCTTTTCTTTATGAACTAGACAGTCTTCATCCTCTGTCATTTATACCCACTGGCCCACAGTGACTCCTGATGACCAGAGATTGTCTCTGTAGGTCTCTAAGGTTATTCGTCCCTGTGGGAGCACGTGACCTCATCTTTCACGTGTAGTGGCTGGAGGATTTGAACCTATTGATTTGAGTTAGCAGTCCCGTGCTTAACACACTGTGCCACTAGAGTGCCTTTGGGTCTGCATCAGTGGCCATGGGTTTGATTTTTAACCCTTCGATCTTTGATGTCCCTGGGAATGCCTTGGAATGGAGAGAAGAGACAATAGTCTGTTATTGGAATGTTGTGTTGTTGTTGTTGTATACCACTGAGCAGGAACTGCCCCATAGCTGACCCTCCAGCAGGTTTTCAGAGGCAGTTAATTCCATGGGAGGAGATTGCCCATCCTTCGTCCAGAGGACAGCTGGTGGATTCAAACTGCATGCTTTTGGGATTGCAGCCCATCTTCTTACTACTAGGCCACCGGTTTCTCTGGCATAAACAACATGTATTTAAATGGTTGTTGTTGTTGTTGTTATGTGCCGTCGAGTCGTTTGCGACTCATAGCGACCCTATGTACAACAGCCCTAAACCCTGCTCTATCCTGCGCCAATCTCATTGCCTCTGACACACCCATCCCGATTACCCCAGTCACTGAATCAATCCACCTCACAGAGGGTCTTCCCCTCCTGCGCCGTTACTCCACTCTGCCCAGCATGATGTCCCTCTCCAAAGACCTGTCTCTCCTTACAACATGTCCAAAGTATGTCAGGTGAAGCCCCAGAATCCTTGCCTCCAAGGAACAGCCTGATTTAACCCTCTCTAGGATAAATCTGTTTGTTTTCTTGGCAGTCCATGGTACATTCAATACTCTTCTCCAGCACCACAGCTCAAAGGTGTCAATTCTCCTTCTATAATCCCTAGTCGTTTAAAAAAAATCATTATCTACCATTTAAGTGGTAGATAATGATTTTTTTAACATAAGTGTTCACAAATAGATTTTGCAAACTGAATAGACACAAGGTTCTTAAACCAAAGTAAAATAATCTTGTCTAAAGCTGCACCAGGGAGTAGAGGAAGCTTCATTTCCTGCTGAATATGTTGTAGAAATGGAATCCTTTGTCGTTGGGAAGCAGAGGCAGTAACTTCAATATAATGAGTAATTGCCTTGAACTCAGCATGGTGAGCTCCCAGAAGATTATCTGTCAGATGGATTGGATTCGTTTCTAGTCACTTGATAGTGATATCTTTTTAATGCTTTTGGCGCCCGTGGTCTAATTTCATCTCGGTGATAATAATGGTTATTAACTTCTTAGATTTTGTCCATGATATTGGGGCATTCTCATGTACTGGTATTTAAGAAAGGCTCTCCGGCATGATCAAGTAGCTGCCTTAGGGTGAGAAGACAGGCCAGATAGTGTCTTAGGATTCCTTTCAGCTTCAGTTCTTATGATTAATGTTTGTTGTAGAACTTGCTCCTGGACCTATAAGATATTCTTTCTCCCTCCTATCAACAGTTGCCAACAACTTCCTTCAGCCCTCTTGATCAAGGTTTCCCAAAAAAGTAGAATCTGTAGCAGGGGGCTTGGTGTAGGTGGATTATTTGGGAGACAGTTGTAAGAAACTCAAATTAGGGACAGAGATTTAATATATGGTAAAGGAGTCTGTTGACACAGAAAGCTGAGCAGATGCCACGTGAGTAGATTCGGACACACCCATGACGATGAAGATGGTGCAGGATGGACAGCCTTTTGTTCTGAAGTCCAGGTGGTCATTCTGAGTTGCAACCAACTTGATGACAACTAAGAACAATTGAGCTGGCTCCCTTGTTGGGCATGTGGGGCTGAAATCATGGGAGACCGTTTGGGGATATTTTTCTTTTTTTAAGATTGCACCTAGACTACTTGTCTCCTGTAAACTGGAATATGCTAACACCTTACCTAGAGTTCTGCAGCTTTGGAGAACATTCTGAGGAAAAAAGAGAGTGGAGACCTTGAAATCAGCAGCTCTCAGTGTGGAAGGACACACTCCACACGTGAAACCAGTTGTAGCTCAAGTCAGAGAAGCTTGGAGAGATGTGACTTGAAGCCCCATCAGCGGCGGCCACTTCAGCCGTTTGACTCAGCGGCTCTTCATCTCCGCTTCTTATTTGGCTTTACTTCCGGTCACACTCTGTCTTCGGCTTGTCATCCCATTGGCCCCAGTGGCCGCTTCCTAACCTTCTTGTTCTCATCCTCTCTACCTCTGTCTGCTGTATTCCCAATCCAATGGAATATTTCTGTATTCTGCTTTTTTCTCTAGCTGCTATCATCCTGTTTCTTTTTGAAAAAAAATGATTTTATTAATTTTAATGAACATTTACAGAGATTTTGGATTTCTATTCATTCATTGTTGCATTTTTCTCCCTGCCCACCTCCACACCCCCCCCCCCCAGTTTGCTCTTCTCTTTGAAAAGTAAAATAAAAATTCCGTCATTGGTATACAGTCCCCCCGCCCCAAGTACACTCCACTATGCAACCTTCATTCTGGACTCTTGTCATAACCATAATACCCTGTCATATATTGCTTTTAAACTGTTCTCTCCCTCATCTGTTTCAATGCAGTATACATAATTTATCCAATTTTTCTCAGTCCTGTTTCTTGAATGTAATCTTTATCTGTTTTCATTTCATTAAAACAATAATTCCCCCCCAAAGTGGCTTCTAACATTCAGTTCTTGCCCTGCATTAGAGGTTATGCAGTGTCCACTTGAGTTTACTTGCAGCTGTGTCTTTAAAACCCCCTGCTTCCATTCCATCAGATCTCCTCCCCACTCCCTGCTCCCTAGAAGGGAAGCTTGACTAAAAATAATTCCGAGAGCTTGAAGGCTGGAATGCACTGTGGGCTGGGGAGCTCAGCCTGATGTGAGCATGTGCATGTGGAGAGAGAACTTTATTTTCAGAGTTGCAGGAGACATGTCCTCCTGCTGAGCAGATGACACAAAGCGATGGACCTACGTGTGTTTCAGCAGCTCTGAAGGAATGTGCTGCAACCAGGGCGGATTCAAGCAGGAAGGGCTGAGCCCACGACAGCCGCTTGTCCCTGAGCTCAAGCCATGGCAGGGTGGACAGGAGCCCTGTCTGGCCAGATCACCCGTAGGCTGTGCAGCATCTATTAAACAGGATGCCTTTGCAAAGTAACACCTGCTGAACCTTCTTCATCTTCAGCGAGCCGGGTTGTGCCACCCACATAGCACAGTTGTTAACAAATCTTCCTCTGATCCTGATGTCACATTTGCTCCGCATACAGGTTGAATAGGTGTGGATATAGGAGTGCCATTCACCTTTTTTCTGATTGTAAACCATGCAGTGGTTCCTTGCTTTGTTTGGACAACTACTTCTTGGTCTATGTATTGGCTTTCTTGTGAGCATATAGTTAAGTGTTCTGGGATTCCCATTCTCCTTATTATTACCCATAACTGATTATGATTCACACAGTCAAATGCTTTTGTTTAATCAACAAAACACAAGTAAACGTCTTTCTGACCACAACAGCGGCATGCTGTGTTTACAGCAAAAGATGGAATGATCTCCAGAGCTGTTCTGCTCAAGCTCCAGGGACCCAAACACTCCTCACAGGAGGAAGGGCCTGAAGCTGTGCCTTTCCCCCATGGTGAATGAGCATACGCATTAGACTCCTGAACGCCGTGAGGTGTGTCTGCTTGGAGTTCCTGAAACAAATTGCCTGTGGTTATGCAGCAGTCGTAACTGGTATGATTGTTGTATGATTCATAGGTTCCCATGTCTGCCTTGCCTACAAAGTTGGAAATACCTTTTAGCAGAACCATGCTTGGTAAGAATAATATTGTTCTTGGTTTTAGCTGCACTTGAATTGGCCTCTACTCTTCACTCTTTCATTTGTAGCAGAGTGAAAGGTTGTCAGCTCTTGTATCCTCTGTTTGATCGATAGTGCGTCTGAGCACCTCACGGTGGCTATTGCGTAAGTCCATCTCACGGCACTCCTATGTTTCCATCTCATGGAGTTCCTATGTTTCCGTTGGCTTGTACGTCACCAAACAGAGTGGCCTTTTGGAGCTGCTGCTCTGTTCTGATGTCACCTCCAGAGACGTTAGCTCCAGTCTCCCGTCCATGTCTTGAAGGAGCCTTTTGGTTGTATTTCTTCCAAGACTGATTTGTCCATTTCTTGGATATTCAAAATATGCTGGGCACAGTACTTGGATTTCAAACACATTTCATTTCTTTACAGAATCTCTGCTTTAATTGCATCTCTGGGTTGTAGTTCCTGTAGCTTGCTCAAAATTATACAACTTTGGAGGAACAGAATGGTATTTGGGCCCAATTGCCCATTTATACAGGGAGAACTAGTGGTGTGTTGGTTAAGAGCTCAGCTGCTGAGCAGAAGGTCAGTGGTTCAAACCCATCTGCTCTACTAGAAAAAGATAAGGTGGTTGTAATTAGGTGCTGTTCAGTTGAGTATGACTCATAGTGGTCCTACGAAAGATACTATGCTATTCTATGCTGTCCTCATCATCTCTGACATGCTTGTGCCCATTGCTGCATTTACTGTGTCATTCCATCTCATTGAAGGTCTTTCTGTCATGACTGATGCTCTAAATTTCCAGCAAGGCATCCCTTTCTTTTTTTCTTTTTAAAAGGCATCCATTTTCAAAGAATAGCCTCTTCTAACAACATGCCCAAAGTATGTGAGATGAAGCTTTGCTGTCTTTGTCCCCAAGAAGTATTCTGATTACACTTTTTCTAAGACAGACCTCTTTGTTCTTTTGGCAGTTCATGAGATAGTCCTTGCTTTCCTCCAACACCACAACTCAAAGGCATCATTCTTGTCCTCCTTAATCAAAGATGAGGTCATCTGCGCCTGTAAAGATGTCATTACAGGCAGGTCTGCTCTGTCCCATGGAGTTGCAATGAGCCAGCATCAACTTTCCTGCTGAGAGTTTGGTTTTGATGTTGAACTCACTTGTCTGAGTTGCTCTGGTAGTGTATCAGTTAAATATTTGGATGGCTTAACCCTACCTAGAAAGCGGGAAGAAGGAAAACCTGGTCATATGTTTCTGTAAATATTTCAGCCAGGAAAACCGTGTGAGACTCTCGTACTTATTACGTGGGATTGCTGTGCTGAGCATTGACTGGAAAGCACCCAGCACCAACCACAGGCTTCTTGTCTAAGTCAGTGCAGGTAACTAGTGAGCTGTGTGGCCACGTCACACGTGTGTGTGCACGCCTTATTGTCAGGCAGGTGGGGCAGTGCAAGAAAGAATGCCTGTCGTGTGGACTTGGCCGACCCCACGGTCATCTCACACATCACTTACTCTTCAGTTAATTGGGAATTAATGCTGGTTACACTCATTCTTCCACACTGAGGAAATGTCATGTGTCTTTTTTTGTTTTCTTTTCCAAAAATAATTTTAATTGGCTTTTTGTATAGTTTACAGCGTCGGCATATGCCCTTTCAGTGGTGTCTGAAAGAAAACAAAACAAAAAAGCCCACTGCTGTCAACTGGGTTTGGGTTCAGGGTAAACCTGTGGGACAGAGTGGAACCATCCAGTCGGTTTCCTGAGGCTCCGAATTTCTATGGGAGCAAATTGTCATGTCATTTTCATGCAGAGTCACTGATGGATTTGACCCACTGGCCTTTTAGTTACTGGTCTAATATTTATTGAACCCACTGCACTACCAGGGTTCTTTTCTGAAGTCATTTCTGAAACCATATCTGTGATGTGTCAAATACTATCCTGAATATAGCAGTTTCCATGGGACGAAGATGGACAATCTCTGCTTTTTTCATTTAACAATTGTTGTTAGGTGCCATCAAGTTGAATACAACTCAAAGCGACACCAGAACAACAGATCTGAACCCTGTCCTGTCCTGTGCCATTCTCACTATTTAACATTAGTGTAATGCTGTATATGATTTTCTATATTAAAGTTCTGTAAATCTCCATATCTTTTCAACCTATATGCAGAATGGGTTATCCAGGAGGCTCAGCTGTACGAGGAGAAGTGTGGCATCAGGACTGGAGGAAGATCCATCAACAGTCTACGTTATCCAGATGGCACAACCCTACTTGCTGAAACTGAGGAGGACCTGAAGCTCTTGCTGCAGAATTTCAAGGACTGCAGCCTTCAATATGGATTGAGGCTCAATATCAAGAAGACAAAGATTTTCTGGGCCAATTGGCAGCATCAGGATAGATGGTGAAGAGATTGAGACTGTTCACAGCTTTAGTTTGCTTGACTCCACAGTCAACACTCTTGGCACCAGCAGCAAAGAAATTAAAAGATGTATTGCGATGGGAAAGTCTGCTGTTAGGGACCTCTCCAAGGTACTGAAGACCAGTGGTGTCACTCTGGAGACTAAGGTGCGCCTGATACAGGCCATGGTCTTTGCAATCCCTTGCTATATATCAGAGAGCTGGATAATGGCTAGGGAGGATTTGAGTTGTGGTGTTGGAGGAGAGTATTGAATATAATATGGATTGCTAAGCGAACAAACAGTTTTATCATGGAGGGGGTTAAACGAGGCTGCTCCTTGGAGGCAAGGATTCTGAAGCTTTGCCTGACATACTTTGGGCATGTTGTAAGGAGGGACCAGTCCTTGGAGAGGGACATCATGCTTGGGAGGGTGGAGGGACTGCATAGGAGAGGAAGACCCTGTAGGAGGTTGATTGATTCAGTGACTGGGGTTATGGGGTAGGTGTGTCAGAAACTGTGAGGTTGGCACAGGATAAGGCAGGTTTAGAGCTGTTGTACATAGGGTCACTATGAGTCGCAGTGACTCGTTGGCACATAACAACAACAGCACCAACAATATTAAAGTATTATTTCTCAGAGATGATTGAAACAACTATGATAAAATCATCAGATTGGTAGGTCTTTTTTGAAGTCAGTCTCCACCTTGTCTAAACCAGTGGTTTCAGTCCAGGGGGAGGACTGGGTAGCTATTTCAGTACGTGGCATAAGTGGATGCTGCTACGTGGTGTTTGTTACTGTTGTTGTTATGCACCATCATAGGTGCCGTCTAGCTTACTCTAACTCGTACTGACCCTTTGGACAGCCCATCAAAACTCTGCCCAGTTCTACTCGAGCCTCAAAATACCATTTGTGCTTTCTCTCACTGTTGCTGTGACTGTGTTGGTCCGTCTCATTGAGAGATTGTCTCTCCTTCTCTGACCTTCCAAGCATCATCTTCTCTTTTGAAGGCCTAATTCTAGAGCATGTTTGATGAAGTCATAGACTCTTTGCCTTGTAGAAGCACTCGGGCTGCACTTTTGATGGTTGAAGGGGGTCTTAGGCTTTACATAGAGAAGAACTAAAATATTTGAAAAACGTTCAGGATGCTGACCTAGAATATTATTTTATCACTAAGGCATGATGTTATTTAGGAACTTTTTCATTTCTTATAGATATTACTGTTATTCACGTATTTCTCCAAACTTAATTATTAATATTTTCAATATTTATACTGAATTCTTTTCAGTAGAAAGTTAGTAATAAGTATATCCCAGGCCAAAGAACCAGCATGTGTAAAGAAAATAATAAAAGTAGTAACAATAGTAAATTAGTGGAAAAATAAGCCTGTGGTTTCAAATTTACTCTCTTCCTCAGCTGAAAAAAAAAATAGATATAGAACATCAATACATAGCCTAAGTAAAATGGAATTAAGGTTTTATTTAGGAGGGCTACTGTTACAGTGTGTGGGGAACTATGGTGGCTTAGTGCAGTTCTAAAGGTACACAGTTCAAATCCACCATCCTTGGGAGAAAGATGGACAGTGTGCTTTTACTGCCTCCCACGTGACTTAATGCCTCTGAAAACCCACTGGAGGGTCAGCTGCTGGTTGATTTTGACTCAACAGCAAACAACAACAGTGTTGTAGTGTATTGTTTGTTGCACTGCTACTGAGATGTCCAATAGTTTGAGTTCTACAGGAGAAAAATGGGCACTATTCTCGCCTGAAGATTTAAAATCCGACAGATCTCTTATGAGGGCTGTCATCATGATGGCAGTGAGTTTGTTGTTTTTTTCTTTGTTTTTTATGGTCTTGTTTTTTAAGGTTCTACTTGTATGAATTTATTTTGTAGGTGCAAAATTATCACATTGGCTTATTAAAAAGTGAGCCAGTTAGAGTGGAAGTCTGTTTTGATTAGCTGACAATTTTTAATTGGAAGTTAGGGATGGTGGTTGCAGTTTTATGTAAGCCTCAGCATCTTGTTTTGATTAAATAGTGGTGGGAGGACCTTGGTCCACATAGGTGAGCATTTGTAAGTGGTATCATTAGTGAGACAGATGCCACTGCAATTAGCTAAATACCTGCAGCTTCTCTTCAAGGTCCGCACACACAGGAAGTAGCTCTGTGGCTGCTGTCAAGCCATTGTATGCTACAGGATGAT
>NW_006399753.1:20333014-20334536 GCF_000299155.1 Elephantulus edwardii
CACATCCCCCAACCACACCCCCACCCCAAATATAATCCACCCTGCAACCCTCATTCCATACTCTTATGATAAACATAATGCCCTAAAATATAATACTTTTAAACTATTCTCTCCCTCATAGAGCTATTGTTTTTAGAGGCTGCAAGTCAGCCCTGAGTCACTGCAGCACGTTGGTCCGATAGAATGAAATCCTGCCCTGCCCTGCAGCCCCGCTTACAGTTTCTGCGCGTTGCCGCAGTCACTGTATCGTCTAGCTCTTTGAGCATCTTTCTCTTTTTTGCTAATGACTTTTCCAAGCATGACATCTTCACTAGGGACTGGCCCCTCTTGATAGCATGCCCCACATCTTACTCTGTAAGACATCTAGACTGTATGTGTGCCACTTTTTACTACCATTTAAAAATGTTATTGTTGTTATATGCTGTCGATTCACCTGCAACTTATAGCGACCCTGTGTACAACAGTCCTAAACCCTGCTCTGTCCTGTGCCAATCTCACTGTCTCCGACACATATACCTCCATTACCTCAGTCACTGAAATCAGTCCACCTCATAGAGGATCTTCCTCTCCTGCACTGTCTCTCCACACTCCCAAGCATGACGTCCTATTCCAAGGACTGGGCCCTCCTTGCAGCATGTCCAAAGTATGTCAGAAGGAGCTTCAGAATCTTTGTCTCCAAGGGGCAGCCTGGTTTAAAAATAGTCAAAAGTAAATTTTCATTTTTAAAAATAATAACCTTAATCAAATTTTTGTATCATTTTATAAAGCACACTATATAGGGTATCTTTATAGGATATCTAGGAGTCCATGAAACCTTAGAATTTTCTTTTTTTTATTTTATTTTATTATTTTTGCATGAGTGTACCGTCAAATCAGATCTGACTGGTACAGGAGGAGATTGTCCCTCCTTCCCCGGCAGAGCATCTGGTGGATTCGAAGCGTGCGCCTCTGGGATTGTAGTTGCAGATCCTTGCCACTAGGCCACCAGAGCTCCCCTAGAATTTTCTATTTAACTAGGAAATCAGTTTAACATCCTCTCAAAAATCAAACCAATTATTAAGACTTTGGAAAGAATAACAAAAAACAAAACCCCAAACCAGAGGGAGGCTGCCTGTCTTAGTTCTCAAAGGTTGATGTCACAAAAATACCACACGTGAGTGGCTTTAAATATAACCGCAATATATTTTTGTACAGTTCTCAAGGCAAGCTCGCCGAATTCCTGAATCAGCAGAGTTGCTTTCTCTCTGCTTCTGTATCTGTCTCTGCTGCTGTCTGTCTCTTTCAGTGCCTTCTTGTGGGAACTGATTCATAACTGAACCTCCACAAGTTTCTGAGGCTATAAATCTCATGGAAGGAGATTGTCCATTTTTCTCCCACAAATCGGCTGGCACATTTGAACCACCAGAGACCCCTAGTTCTGTGTTAACAGCGCTACTCCCTGTCTAGACTCAGCTACCAGAATCCCCTTGCATTACCTAGCTAAAAGCTAAAATCAGTTATGTTGGTTGTTGTTGTTGTTGTT
>NW_006399753.1:20335046-20357547 GCF_000299155.1 Elephantulus edwardii
CCTAACAGCAGACTTTCCCATGGCAATGCACCTTTTAATTTCCTGGCTGCTGGTGCCAAGACTGTTGACTGTGGAGCCAAGCAAACTAAAGCTGTGTACTATCTCACTCTCTTCACCATCCATCCTGATGCTGCCAATTGGTCCAGTGGTGAGAATCTTTGTCTTCTTGGTACTAGAGAAAATTCCTTCTGTGTTTCTTTCAGTTTTAGACAGGCCCAGTCATTTTTTTGTATTGACATGGTGACTGCAGCGGTGGGAACAAGTGTGTCAGAAAAGATACAGGATGGGATAGAATTCTGATCTGTTATTCATAGGCTTGCTGTGAGTTGTACTTGACTAGACAGCACCTAACAAGAAAAACAACAGGTGGATTAATCTCTTATCTCTGTGTGGGTCTCTTACTTCTGTATACATCTCTCCACCTGTTTTCTTTTTTTTTTTTTATAGGACATCACTTAGAAGGAATTTCTATTTAAGGCCCTAGAGAGCTCTGGTGGAGTAACCTGAAGGAAGTTGCACTGGTAATCCAAAGGTGGCATCTCTCTGGCTACCAGAATCCGCCAGTGAATCCACTGAAGAAGGTTGAACAGCCTCTTCCTGTGCAGTTTATAGACTCAGAAAATCCACTGGAGAGTCAGCTATAAGTTCATTGAACTCCGGGGCAATGAGAGTGATCTAGCATGGCCTTATTTATACCACAAAAGAGAACCCTGTTTCCAAACATGCTATATTCACAAGGTACTACATGTATGAATACCCCAATCCACATAACTTTATTTACTAATTTCCTCCCTGAAAACTTCCCTGTGCTTTGCCATACTACCTGAAGCTAGGAATATACAGATTGGGTTGCGAGTACCCCTCAGGAGGACATGTAAGGGGCAAGGGTCTTCTCATGGGAACCAACTGAGCAAGAATTCCCAGGCACGAAAAGCACAAATAGACTCACATTGTAGCCAATTTCTTTCTCCATAACGAACCGTGATGATATAGTGCATTATGTGTTGTGGTGCTAACCCAAATGTCTCATGTCTTCAGTGACTCAAAACCAACAGTGGCTCCTTGGGAGAAAGATGGGCAATCACTTCCCATTGAGATTTTTATCCTCAGAAAGAAGCCAGGAAGATTGTGTGATTCAGAAACAATTTGATGTCAGTGAGTCTTCTTTACCCCATAAAGATGGATGCTTTTGGAGAAGAAGCAGATCAAGCCCTCTGATTGTCCTGGGCTGTGGTGGTGTGGTGTTAGCCTAAAAGCTGGCTTTTTTCTTAGCCATTACAGTTAGCTGCCTTTGGTCTCCAACTACCTTAACTGAAGACACATAGTCTTGCATATCATCAACAGCTGTGGGACTTGGATAAGAAAAAGAGTGCTTCCCACACAAGGCAGCAAGACTTGAGGTGGTGAATACTTTTTAAAGTAAAGTGAACTGGGAGAGGCAGTCGGGAGGAATATGTGCAACTATGAATGAATGAAAATCCAGCTTTTCTGTAAACTTGTTAAAGTCACAATTTAAAACAAATTGAGAGAAAAAAGTGCTCAAGAGCAAAGATGTCACTTAGTAGCAAAAATGTGACTAAGGTGCATCTGACCCAAGCCATAGTATTTTCGGTTGTTTCATATACATGTGAAAGTTGTACAGTAAGTAAAGAAAACAAAACAAAGAAGGAAGACTTGAAGGGAGCAAGACTTGTGGTGGCAAGACTTGAGGGAGACAGGAGTAGACTGTGGCATTGCTGTGGAGAAACTGTGGCAAGGTGTAAGCAGAGGAACTCTGAGATCAAAGCCACAGTTAAAAATTTTTGCTGTTCTTGCCAGATGCTTGCAGGAGAAGCTGACTTATAACTGCTCTGAGGCAAACCTTGCTTCATGATCTGGAGACTAGAGCCTAGACTAATGGAAGAATTGTGCCTTAGAACTTGGTCTAAAATCTGGACTCACTTTGGGTGATAACTTACTTCTCTAATAAACCTCATTCTCAGTACAAGTGTGAGTCAACAACGAATAAACTTCCTGCTGCTGGTGTGGCTCTTAGAGGCATAATGGAGCTGGGCTACGGGCTCTTTGTCTGCTTTCTGTCCTGAGGCAGTGAGGGGCTGTACTATTCTTATTCCCTCTGACCCTTTCAGAAAGACACTTATGGTCCTGTACCCTTATGTCCCATTCTCTTCACTAGACAGGGGTCTTTTGCCAGGTTGAGAGGGTGAAATGCTTAGAGTGATGGGTAGGGTCATGTTTCAAAAAATTTGTTGCTGTCTAGTTGGAATGGCAGCTGGTCCGACATTGGGTTTCTGAGGCTGTAAATCACACCAGGAGAGATTGCCCATCTTTCTCCCTTAGAACCACTGGTGGATTCAAACCACCAGAGACGTTTCACTTTTAGGTTAGCAGTGCAGCTCTCTCCTGGCCGTGTGCCCAAAGTGAGGTGGAGCTTCAAAATCTTAGCCTCCAAGGAGAGATTTTATTTCACCTTCTCCAAGACAGACCAGTTTGTTTTCTTGGCAGACCATGGTTGGTTCAAGACTCTTCTCCAGCACCACAGCTAGAAGGCATCTATTCTTCTTCTGTCATCCTTAGTCGTTGTCCATCTTTTTGAAGCATAACAAGAATTGAGAAAACCGTGGCCTGGATTAGGTGCACCTTTATATCTAGACTGACATCATTGCTTTTCAGCACTCTGGAGAAGTCCATGACAGTAATTTTTCCCAAAGTAATTCTTCTTTTGCTTTTCTGACTGCTGGTGTTAAGAGTGTTGATTGTGGATTCGAGCAAGCTGTAATATCTAACAACTTCAATCTCTTCTCCATCTAACATGGTGCTGCCAATTGGCCTAGTGGTGACACTCTTTGTCTTCTCGATGTTGAGCTTCAATCCATACTGAGGACTACAGTCTTTGACCTTTTACAACAAGTGCTTCAGGTCTTCTTTAGTTTCAGCAAGCAAGGTTGTGCCATCTACATATCGTAGGTTGTTAATAAGTCTCCCTCCAGTCTTGATGTCACACTCCTCATAAAGCCCTGCTTCCTGAATCATCTGTTTTGCATACACATTTAAAAGGTATGGGCACGGGATGCATCCTTGGCACATTCCGTTCTTGATTTTGAACCATGCAGTGTTTCATGGACAGTTCTGTGGCCATTTGAGGGGAAGAGATGTGTCCAGATTTCATGTTTGTTTTGTTTTAAACTGCCCTTGAGTTTCCTGAGTGGTTCAAACAGCTAAGCACTTGATTACCAGTCATAAGGTTGGAAGTTCAAACTCATCCAGAGGCTTCTTTTCAGGCGGGTGAACTGCTTAGGAAAGATCACAGCCTGGAAAACCCTCATCTCCTTACTTCTCCTCTGCACACATGAGGTCAGCCAACAACAGCGACAAGGAGATTGCCCCAGATTCTTTCCTTTAAATATGAGGATTGAATAAACAGCTTCTAGGCTCATCTTGTTTTCATATCTGGAGTAAGATAACAGAGCATCCTCCTTGACCCTGGTGCCGTTCCCACCTCCACATCCTACTTGACCACTTACCCTCTGCCAGGGAACAGAGTGACCTGACAGTGCAGGGCAACTGTGTAGGCTCCTTCCCACCTCTGCAGCAAATGGAAACTTCTACATCTAGGGCAATGCAGACCTGGTGCTCAGCTGTCTTAGTGTTATTTACTAGCTGAGAGTCTCAACCAGTGAAGCAGAGATTGGAGAGATAGTGTCAGGACAGTGTGGAGACAGAAAAGCAGAGAGGAGAATGGAGTGTTAGTCACATTCTCTGGAAAATTCGAGTCACCCAAACCTTCCTCTGTCTCGGGCTGCCTCTCGGCAGGACTGGGTGGTGTTGGTGTCAGTCTCCTGAGGGTGGACTTCCACAGACTGCGTCGCATACACTCTGAAGCGAGCAGAGGACATTTCACATCGTCTAGCAGAACTGAAAGGAACATTAAACTGCGTTCCCATTACCAGCCAGGTCCGTAGTGGCCCGAGGATGAGAATCAGAACATTTCAGGCAGTCGGCTTGATATTTGCCTGGGCAGGCCTCGCCACCTTTCATGGTGGAAAAAGTGATTCACCAGAACTCCTGAAGAGTGATACGTCAGGTGATGAGTGAGAGGGTCTTCCACTGCGATAGAAGGGCCGTTTCAGGGGAACAGAAGCATTTCCATGGAGAAGAGTGGCATGCCGACCGGAACATGGACATCCACAGAGACTGCTGTGAAGAGGATATGTGAGAAGTTAGAGGGCAGAGGTGGAGCTGCCCAGGCCCCACGCCTCATGGCTTCATGGCCCCTGAATTACATTAAAGCTTCATAGCTACTCAATCGCAATAGTAAAATGTCTCTTTTCAACTCTAAATTGGCAACTTCTAGATCTTTAAGTTGAAGAAAAATTAAGGGCATTCCTACTGAACATCAGTCTAATGCCCAGCTCCTCTGTAGGGCATGGCCAAGGGCGCAGGCCGCCTCTGTGGGAAGCCTTCGATGAGAGGGAGTTCACAGCTTGTAAACAGTGGGCATTTCTAACGGTACCTGCTGAAATACTGAACACAGTCCAAAACTGGGGTCTGTATTGGCTTCTTTATCATCCTCAAGTCAAAGGGAAGTGCTCTGTGTGAAGGCAGCATTACAACAGTGAAACTCTACAAGTGTTTATTTTCTGAAAAGAAGATATTTTGCCTGTTGATTAGGAATCGGTGTGTGTGTGTGTGTGTGTGTAAAATGTAAAGAAAACTTTTAAAAGAACACTGTATTAAACAGATAGTTTCAGGTTGGGTCTCAAATGTAAATTACTAATATGAGGGGAAAGTAGCCTTTGTGGTGCAGTGGTTAAGGTGCTCAGCTTCTAAACAAAAGGTCATGGGTTTGAATCCACCAAAAGCTCCACAGGAGAAAGTTTATGCAATCTGCTTCCTTAGAGATTCACAGCCTTGGAATCCCACTCGGACAGTTCTGCTCTGCCCTTCAGGGTCACCTTGAGTTAAAATAGACTTGACACCAGTATGTAATAAGTGAAAATACATTTTTTTGGGGTGGAAAATGTTGATAATTTTTGTAGCAATAATAATCATCAAAGTCCTGCAGAATCTGTTCCTAATCTTTGGGCAGTCAGTCTGACAGAAACGTGCTTGGGCAGGAAAGTTTATTCTTCTGTGAATTCATTTATCTACTTACCAGATTATTTACAGGGTTCAATATGGATGACACAACCAAGTTTCTTCCTCTAAAAATGGATCCAGAGTCTAGTAAACCATCTGGTCTGATCCCCTGGAAGTGTACATTCAGTGGAGACTCAAGAGTTGCCACCTGGATTAAGTCAGAGGGAATTTCCCAAAGTAAATGAATGCCAGATAACTGTCAGTTCACTGCTTCCCTCAGAAGTCCCGGTTCCCTGATAAATTAGAGTTGGGGCTTTTTTACTAGCGCAGACCTTGACTGCTTTCTCAGGATACTTCCCACAGTTCTGTGCAATCAGGAGAGTCTCATGAATAGAAGGGGTGCTTAATAAATGGGAAAGAAGTAGCATGTCACCTCTTCATCTGTCATTTTTGCCCCTAGCACTGGGATTCCCTGGTCTGAGCAACTGATTCCATGTCAGTCTTCATGTTGTAACCTTCATTGCGTACAAGCTACTTTGAGCCTTATTCACCTTCAGTTATTGTGCCTTCTAGGCATCTTTTATTTATTCCGTAAATGGGGATAAGGAATCTGGTAGCGTGTACCTGACCTGTTTCACTGCTGACTATCAAGGTAGAAGGTGTGAATCCAGCAGCTGCTCCTTAAGAGAAAGATGAACAACCTCCTTCCATTAAGATTTTTATCCTTGGAAGGCTTGTTGCCATGATTTGGAATTGACTTTATGATGGAGATTTTGTTCAGTTTGTTTTGTTTTATTAAGAAGGATACTTTTCAATTATGTAACCACTGTCTGCCTTTCTCTCTTTTCTTTTTATTTAATTTAGTTTATTTTTCATTTCAGTGAACATCTACAGAGATTTTGGAATTCCATTCATTCATTGTTGCATCCTTTCCGCACACCCCCTCCCCCTCCCCCCCGTTTGCTCCTCTCCTTGAAAAGCAAAAGAAAAACTCCCTCATTGGTACACACCCCCCCCACCTCCCCAAACCCCACCCCCCACCCCCAAATATAATCCACTCTGCAACCCTCATTGCATACTCCTTTGATAAAAATAATGCCCTAAAATATAATCTCTCTTTTTTAACTACTTTTCTCTCCACGCATAGTGAACTGATTCATATTTGATCTTCATCTTACTTGTTTTATTAATGGCAACCAGCTTTACTCTTTCTTAAGCATGAACCAAAAAACCTTGAAAATAAGATATTAAGCTCACTTAAATATAAGTGACTTGTCCTTTATTAACAGTTAAGATAATGAGCCAGATTTCCAAGGATGCAAACCCAAACCACCAAAGCCAAGTTCATGTGCCGCCAAGCTGATTCCAACTCATAGCTGCCCCTCTTGGAGTGAGCAGAACTGGACTCCATATGGTTTTCAAGGCACTGGCCTCTCAGCAGCAGAACACCAGGCCTTTCTTCTGGGGCACATCTGGGTGGGTTCAAACAACGTACTTTTCAGTTACTAGACAAAGGCTCAGCTCTCTGGACCCACTCAAGGGCTCTTCCCAAGCATGCTGTGTGCTTAAAGAGACCAGAGTAACATGTGTTTTTTACTGTCATGCATTTGGTGTTAGATGTTGTCGTTGGGTGTCATCAAGTTCAGTATGACTCATAGCGACCCTTTGAACAGCTGACCGGAACCCTGCCCTATCCTGTGCCAGCCCCATCATCTCTGACACACTGGAGCCCAATGCTGAAGGCATTGTGTCAGTCTGTCATACTGGGGATCTTCCTCTTTCCCTGACCCCCTATCTTTCCAAGCATGATGTTCCTTTCCAAGGAATAGTCTCACCTAGCTACATGTCCAAAGTATGAAAGACAAAACTTCACCATCTTTGCTTCCAAGGAGCATTCTGGAGCTTTCCCCAAGACATATCTGTTTGTTCTTTTGGCATTCTATGGGATAGTCAGCACTATTCTCCAATATTACATTTCAAAGGCATCAGTTCTTCTGTCATCCTTATTCATTGCCCAGCTTTAATGCATAGCAGGTGATTGAGAAGACCATGGCCTGAATCAGGTGCACCTTAGTCTTCAGACTTATATCATTGCTCCTCAGGATTCTGGAGAGGTCCCTGATAGCGGACTTGCCCCATGAAATATGTCTCCTGGTTGCCTCAGTGCTGGTACCAAGGGTGTTGATTGTTGATCCAGGCAAGATGAAATCACTGACAGCATTAAGCCTTTGTCCGCCTATCATAACATTGACTGTTGATTCTGTAGTGAGGATCCTTTTTTTCTTAATGCTAAGTTGCAACCCATAATGAAGGCTATAGTCCTTGATCTTCTGAATCAAGTGTCTCATATCATTCCCACTTTCAGCAAGATAAAAACTATGTCATCTGCATAACACAGCTTGGGGTTGAGTCTTCTCCCAAGCTCAGTGACACATTCTTCTTCATAGAGACTAACTTCACAAATTATTTGCTTATAGATTGAATAGTTGTGGGGAGAGGGTAAACCCTGATACACATCCTTCCTGATTCTAGACCATGCAGTGTTCCCTCATTCTGTTTGGACAATAACTTCTTGATCTAGGTAGAGATTCCATACGAGCACAATTAGGTATTCTGAGATTCCCATTCTTCTCAATGTGAGCCATTATTTAAACTTATGATCCACACAGTCACATGCTTTTTCATTGTCAATAAAACACAGATAGACATTCTTCTGGTCATGCATTTAGAGTAAATAAATTTGGTTTGGGAGAAGATATGGGTTACAAATTCAAAGATGGATGATCTTGAATGACCTTGAGGTGCAGTTGAGATTGTAGAAGTAAATGATTAGATAAAGACTGGAGTTTTATTTTATGTTTTATTTATTTGCAACTTTTATGGGCATGTGTTGAAAGGATATTCCACTGGACTAAGGATTTGTATCTCTGGGGCGCGTTCAGTTTCTCCAATTTACACTACTCTGTGACTCATCTTTTCACAGAAATCCAAGACAGCTGACAGATCGAGAGGTTTAACATTTCATATCCTTTCAACATCCAGCAGATGCAATAAATATCAGAGGTCGCTAGTGTTGAATGTAGGAACAGATGCTGCTTCTGTGGGACGTAAGGTGGAAACATAACCCCTGTAGCCTGCAGTAATTTGGAGGAGGTGTGCTTCTAGACCTTACATTAAATAGGACTTGATACCTTTCACTGTGACATCTTAGCAACTTGTGAATGTCTTCCTGTTTCCCTGCAGTTGTGCTTCTTGCCCAGGTTGCTGTCAGGGCAGAGGGCCATTTCCTAAGTTGGTCTGTTAGTTGCATTGACAAAGATTCCCAGATGTCTGCTTGAGGGCTCAGCATTTATCTTCCCACCTTACTCTCCAAGGAACCTTGATGACATAGTGCATTGCAGGTTGTGCTGCTAATCAGAACCTGAGGAGTTTGAATCCACCAGCTGTCCCAGCACAGCCAGATGGGCAGTCTCCTCCCATAAAGAGATATATCCTCGGAAGCCCAATGGAGGCTGAGTATGAGCTGAAACGGACTCTTTAGCAGTGTGCTGTTGTTAATGTTCTGTCGAGATTGCCCATCTTTCTCCCACAGGGCAGCTGGTGAACTTAGGGTGGGCGGTACGGCTCCTTACCACTTGGGTTTGGATTTTTCTTCCCCCTCTTTTTTAAGACACAGTGGATCATGAATAAAGGAGATTGAAGAGGAACGGATCCTTTTGAACTGTGCTGCTGGTGAAGAGGACTGACTAGCCCGTGGACTGACAGCGGGACGAACAAGCTTGTCTTAGAGGAAGTGAAAGCAGAGTGCCCCTTAGAGGAAAGGCTGGAGAAACTTCATCCCACATGCTCTGGGCACGTTGTGAGGGCCAGTCCTTGGAAAAGGAGCACATGCTGGGAAAAGCAGAGCGTCAACAAGAGATGGATTGACAGTCACTGCAGCAGTGGACTGGAGCACGAAGGAGAACGTAAGGATGGAGGAGAGTAGGACCAAGCTCAGATCCACTGTTCCTAGGGTCACTGTGCATCAGGGCTGACTCCATAGCACCTGCCCACTAACCTGAACTCTTTGGGTGTGGTCCCTGGTCCCTGTCTGTACTTGTGACCAGTCTGCCTTTAATGAAAGCTGCCTCTGCCAGAAAGAAAGCCCTTAACTCTGATCCTCAGTAATTCTGTTTCCTTCTGGAGCATGGATTTATCGACTGTGGTCAGAGTGTTTCCCGTGACATGTAGCGCTGGTGTCGTCCACACGAGAGCCAGACTCTGGTTCCTTTGGGAAAATGGAATGGCACAGCTGGCCAGAATGGACAAGAAGCACTTTTCTACCAGGGAAGGCGGCCCCTATGGATGGCTGTTTACCTGTTGACCTCTCTGATGTAATCCTCTGACGGCATGATGCTGTCTTCATGGTGGATCAAAGGGACTGTTTTAAAAATATGTCAAGAAGATGAAGACTGTTATGGATTGAACTATATCCTCCCAGAAATATGTGGAGTAGATACTAACGCTTTCAGAAATTGGGTTTGTTTGTTATGATAGTAAGACACTCCCATCCCGATTACCCCAGTCACTGAATCAATCCACCTCATAGAGGGCCTTCCCCTCCTGTGCTGTTCCTCCACCCTCCCAAGCATGATGTCTTTCTCCAAGGACCGGTCTCTTCTTACAACATGTCCAAAGTATGTTAGATGGAGCCTCAGAATCCTTGCCTCCAAAGAGCCACCCAGTTTAACCCTTTCCAGGACAAATCTATTTGTTTTCCTAGCAGTCCGTGGTATTCTCAATACTCTTCTCCAGCACCACAGCTCAAAGGCATCAATTCTCCTTCTAGCCTCCTTGGTCATTGTCTAACTCTCTGAGGCATAACAGGTGATTGCAAAGACCATGGCCTGTATCAGACGCACCTTAGTCTCCAGAGAGAGACCACTGCTCTTCAGTACTTTGGAGAGGTCCCTAACAGCAGACTTTCCCATGGCAATGTGCCTTTTAATTTCCTGGCTACTGGTGCCAAGAGTGTTGACTGTGGAGCCAAGCAAACTAAAGCTGTGTACAATCTCAATCTCTTCACCATGGGAGATAGCTTACTATAGATATAAATAAACCTCTTAACTGTATCATTCTTCTATTTTATGTTTGTGCTTTTAAGAAGTTGTTCTCTATAGTGTTATAATGTACCTTATTTCTTCTAACACATCACATTGTCATTATTAGTAATAAGCTATGACTAGACCATATGCTAGAATATGGGTGAACCTAAAATCTTATGCTGATATTGCTGCCTGCTCTGAAAGGGATCACAGTGGAGGGTCTTGAATAGAATGGGAGAAATCATAGAAATAGGCAGACTTGATGGTCTAATAGAGATGGATGGAACCACTGAGACTATAATCTTTAGGGTTCCCATGAGCCTGGAACTAAGCTCACCCATTTGACCCAACTGACACAGTCTGTAAGGTCTACAAGATGACCATTAATACTGGGGAAGCACTGGCTCCTTGGAACATCAATCAGACAAGATCAAAAGGCCCCAAAGGACAGGTTAAAAGGATGCATGACAGTGAGAATCATAGGAAGGAAGTGAGAAGAGTGATCTGATTTTGTGGAGACTGTGATTAATCTCATAAAATAGAATCTGCAGGAGCGATTGAGTGATAAACCAGTTTGCTCTGCAAACTTTCACTCAAAGCACAGTAAGATGTTAAAAAGAAATTACATGTGGAATAAAAATAAGATTTAAAACTATATGTACATATATGTGTATGTGTATAATTATGTTGTACTGAATGAAATGAAACAGACACACACACACACAAGTGACTATTGTATGACTCCACTCATAGAAAGTTCTGTAATAAGCAAATCAAATCAGAAATCAGTTTAGTGGTTACTCTTTCGGCCATATTTTGAGAGCCTTTAATGTACTAATGTGCATTGTGACTTTGCAAGAGGGACTACAAAACAAAGGATTTGCTAAATTTATTTGAACTCTTAGAGGATGTTGTTGTTGTTGTTGTTGTTATGTGCCATCAGGTCATTTGCGACTCATAGCGGCCCTATGTACAACAGCCCTAAACCCTGCTCTATTCTGTGCCAATCGCACTGCCTCTGACACACCCATCCCGATTACCCCAGTCACTGAATCAATCCACCTCACAGAGGGTCTTCCCCTCCTGCGCTGTTCCTCCACTCTACCCAGCATGATGTCTCTCACTAAAGACCTGTCTCTCCTTACAACATATCCAAAGTATGTCAGACGAAGCCCCAGAATCCTCGCCTCCAAGGAGTAGCCTGGTTTTAACCCTCTCTAGGATGGATCTGTTTGTCTTCTTGGCAGTCCATGGAACATTCAATACTCTTCTCCAGCACCACAGCTCAATTTGCTTGGCTCCACAGTCAACACTCTTGGCACCAGCAGCCAGGAAATTAAAAAAATGCATTGCGATGGGAAAGTCTGCTGTTAGGGACCTCTCTAAAGTACTCAGGAGCAACGGTGTCTCTCTGGAGACTAAGGTGCGCCTGATACAGGCCATGGTTTTTGCAATCACTTGTTATGCATCAGAGAGTTGGACAATGACTAGGGAGGATAGAAGGAGAATTGACACCATAGTTTGGAAAATACCAGACTGTAAAACTCAGTTCTTTAGATTGAAAATTTGTTTTACTAGTCCATATTTGTAGGAATGGTTTGGGATTAGAACAAAGTTCAGAGCTGATCTGTTGTACACAGGGCCACTATGACTTGAAGTCAGCTCAATGACATCAAACAACAATAATAAGTAAGAATTCATATTTTGAGGTCTACCTGCAGAGTGGATGGAATCATTAGCCCTCCTCCAGCCCCCGCCCCATGCACTCCTTGTTCCAAATTGTTCTCATACATATAATGCATAATTATGTATTTCTTTCAGACAGTTCTTCCCCTCATCTGTTCTAATATAGTGTTTATTATCTATCTGTTGTTGTTTCCTCCCTAACCCCCCATGTCTGTCCTATTTTATAATAGTGATATTATGCAGTATTAGACACTTTTGATCAATTTAAGATAGCATCCACTTCATTTGTCTAATTCAAATAAATGTCATGTATTTCTAAGTTCTGAGAGAAAATCTATTCCAAGTATAATTCACTTGTAAATCTGTAATTCCATGAACTCTGGGTGTGATTCACTGAAATATATCTTAATGTTTGTAAATGATTAGAAAATTGGAAGGAACTATTTCTTGGAAATAATTAGTATATTATGTAGTTTAATGCTTTTAAAGCAGTAGAGCCTGTTTAAAAAAATTTTGAGATTAAGATTGAAAAAAATAAACTTTTTAAAAATATATAGAAAATAAGGATAAACTATTTTGATAGTAAAAGTTTATCTTCAGGTTCTTCTACTATGTTATAGATAGCATATTTTCTGTAAGATATTGGACTATAAATATTTTCCTATATACCAATGAAAACCAATTCAGAACCTTCTGAAGTCTGGTTAAGTCACAAGCCCTTCATGACTTGTATAGACTGGTCCAATAGATGGTATATTTAGATATACACTGTCTGTTCACCCCCCCTGCACACACAAAACAAACAAACAACAGAGAATCGTTGGAGCCTGAAAAGCATTTGTATTTTTCTCCCAGAAATGTTTTTAACTGTCTGGTTCAGGACTGCAGACTGCACCTGTAGTTAATGTGAGCATGACATTTAGGGCTGTCTCCAAATCCCGGTGGATGGTGCAAGTCCAGCCTCTGGTTCACAGCTAGGATTTCCCATTTAGAAAGCTCTAAGCTTTGGAATGGTCTTGTCTGTGGGGAGTCTCACTGCTACATCGAAGGCTGTGTGTCTCAGGCCACATGACGCTGTCAGGTGCACCACACCTGACAGGAGAATGATGGTCACGTCCTCACATGTGGAGACTCATGAGAGTGTTAGCTATGAGCCAGTTCTGACTCCATGGTGATGGTTTGACTGATGAAGTTTTGTTTTGGTTTGAGGGAACTTGCGAGCCTGGCCTCAGAGAGGCATTTGAGTAGACTTTGGCTTATAGCAATAAAGATTAGGAACATGTAAGGGAATGGTTGTGTGAAGCACAAAGTAAATGAAGGAATGTATAAAACACAGTGTGTATGTATGAAGCACAAAGTAAATGAAGGAATGTATAAAACACAGTGTGTATGTATGAAACACAACACATATATATGAAACACAACGTGTATGTATGAAACAACATGTATGCATGAAACACAATATATATGAGGTTTTTATGCAAACTAAACGAAATTAAAAATAAATTTAAAATATTTAAAAGAAAAAGTTAAGAGCATAAAATAACGTGTTTTATTAAATTGTGTGGTAATTGATGCCTTTGAGCTTCAGTGCTGGAGAAGAGTGTTGAATATACCATGGACTGCTAGGAGAACAAACAGGTTTGTCCTGGAGAGGGTGAAGCCGAGCTGCTCCTTGAAGTCAAGGATTCTGAAGCTTCGTCTGACATACTTTGGGCATGTTGCAAGCAGGGACTGGTCCTTGGAGAGGGACATCATGTTTGGGAGAGTGGAGGGATGGCGCAGGAGAGGAAGGCCCTCGATGAGATGGATTGATTCAGTGATTGGGGTGACGGGAGTAGGTGTGTCGGAGACAATGAGGCTGGCACAGGATAGAGCAGAGTTTAGGGCTCAAAAGCACATAACAACAACAATTGAAAGTCTTATTACATGAGACAATTTGGGCCCTCTTTTACCCTGTAATAGTCGTTGCTGTGTTCTGTAGAGTTGGAGCAGATTCATAGCCAACCCTCTGGTAGCTTTTGAGAGGCTGTAAATCACATGGGAGGTTGCTCAACTTTCTCCTGTGTAGCAGCTGGTGGATTTGAACTGCTTACTTTTGGGTTGTCAGCAAAATGCATTACTACTGAACCACAAGAGTTGGCTTCAACCTGTAGAAATTAATGCTTTATATTAAAGTCAGTAAGCCATATTATCATATTAACACTTGTCCATAAGATCCGGTGGTGTTGTCTGTAGGAAACTGCGCTGTTAACCCAGAGGCTGAGTGTCTGCAGCCATTCAAACCCACCAGTGGTTTCTTTGGAGAAAGATGGACAGTCTCATTCCATGAGACATACAGCCTTGGAAACCACAGGTGGAGGGTAAACGCTGTGTGTTGATTTTTAAGTCATGACGTTGAGACATGCTGTTTTAGGCTACAGCCCTGGGCTAATTCAAACCCTGGTTTGAGTCTCTGTCAGTTAAGTCCCAGGACCCCAATGATCTATCCCTCATATGTATAAAAAAATATCTTTTTTGCTTTGGATTTTTCTCTGAGTATAAACAGATGTTCCCTAAAATAGTTCCAGGAGATTCATATTGGAATTTGGTTAAGGCTGCTTTTTAGAACATTTCTGAATGCATTTTAAATAGTATATCATATAAGTATTTGTTGAAATATGAGAGTTGTGTGTTATTAGCAGCCATTTGAGAGTTGCAGATACTGAAGTTTAGAGAAGTCAAGAAGTATTCGGTCCCAACCCTCACCTCCTTGTACCCCCAATATGTTTTTTCCCCAATAAAAAAAACGACAATTAAAAAAGAAAGTGTTCTGTGTCACCATTTGTGGAGGTATCAGGAGTATAACCAGTCTAGTCTGGCTCAGAAGCATGCAGCTTTTATCTAAACAACATTGGTTCTTTTTTTTCCACATTGGGTTTGGTCAAACATTCTTCTAAGTGGCGTAGCACTGGTCTGTCCATTTGCCATACAGAGGTAACTTATGGTTGCTGTGATGCTGAACACTGTGACACTGATGTGTCAAATACGATAATGGTTACCCATGGTGAACAGTGTTTGGTGGAGCTTCCCAATTAAAATAATCTTGGAAGCAGGAATGATATCTACTTCCGAAATAGCTTGCCTCCAGAAACTTTATGAACTTGGAGAAATGATGAAAGTTATACAAGTGTTCAGGTCTTTCATTCATAGGGTTGCTTTGAGTCATCTAGGACTCCATGGCACTTGACAACAACACATTGATTCTTGAGTAACCCAATAAGCTTCTTGTTGTTTGGCGTACGCTTTCTCTTTCCAACACCCCCAGTCTCCTCCCTCGTAGTCTGAGGACCTAGTTTGGATCATGGAACATAGATACTGCTTGAAATCTGTTTCAAGTCATCTGTTCAGCTCAACATTCCATCCCTTTTCAGCTTTGATCTTTACCTTTGGCCTTTTGTTTGACTCTGTTGTTTTTGTGTACTGTGGAGTTGGAACTGACCTGTAGGTGACCCTCTAGTAGATTTTCAGATGCAGTTTAATAGCATGGGAAGAGATTGACCATCTTTCTCCTCTGGAACAGCTGGTGGATTGGAACTGTGTGCCTTCAGGATTGTAATACAGCTCAATTTTTACATATGTAGAAAAGGTGGGAGGTTGGTGGGGATATGGATGGAGAGTTCGGAATATAAGAAAATGTAACTAAGACTAAAACAAACAAAAGTACACAAACCTGTGGCCATCAAATTGATTTTGACATGTAGACATCCTTACATCAGAACACAACTACCCTATAGACTTTCCAAGCCCTTAATCTTTAAAGAAACAGACCCACATCTTTCTCACATGGAGTTGCTGAAGAATTGCAACCAGTAACTCATAATTTAGAATCCAAGCACTTAATAACTTTGCCACCAGATTACCCCTATCTCCAGGTTGTTGTTGTTTTTAGGTACCATCAGATTGACTATGACTCATAGTGATCCTATGAACAACAGATGTGAACCTTGTTGTATCACACACCATCCTCACCACATGATAAGCTTGATCCAATTGTTACAGTCCAATTGTGTCAATACATCTTGTTGAGGGTCTGACCCTCCACCTTTCCTGGCACGGAAAGATATCTTTTCCCAAGGACTCATCTCTCCTGATAACATGCCCAAAGTAAGTAAGAAGCTTCACCATCCTTGCCTTGAGGGAGCACCCTAGCCTTGAATTGGAACCCCTACAAACGGCTGGAAGGTGTTTCCTCTTTTAGTCCCTTTGTTTCTTTAGTTGTGAGAGGTTTGCTATGGGTTGAAAATACAATCATCATTTATAGTACATATATACATATACATATACATATATATGTATCTCATGCACTTTAACATACGTTTGCTATTCATAACATCTCATCATCAACTGCTAACCAAAAGTTTGTCATTTGGAAGCCCAGTGGCTCTATGGAACATAATCTCTTTCTGTAAATATTAGACAAGAAAGTTCTAGGGAGATCTACAGAGTAGAGCATGGTGGCTCCTTCAGTGGGAGCAAATCAGCAAGTAGAGGGTAAACTGGCAGCTTTGAGAAGGTTAGCAACCTGCACATTATATGACAGCTCATAGAAGAGAGAAGATGCATGTGAGATTTGATTCCAGAAGTCAGATTAACACAACGCAGAGAAGAAAAGGAAGGACCTTGGGTTGAAATCCAGGCTGGTGTGGAACACTATGGCTGAGATTGTAAAATTTTTTTTTCTTTTTTTTTTGAGATTGTAAAATTTAACCTCTCTGTAGCTCAGTTTTTAAATCTCGAACCTGAAAAAAAAATAAAAAATCTCGAACCTGAGTAATAAGAGTACTCATCATACAAGGTTGTTGTGAAAAATGAAGAGGTAGTCCATGTAAAATCCTAGCTATTTCATTAAAGTTCACATAACATTAGCCATTAATCAATAGTGTGAGCCTTTCACTAAGACCCAGGTCAAACTCTGATCACTCTTCAGAGCTTTACACAGATTTTACACTAATTTTGTTTTAATACCTGCTTCTCTGTCTCTCTATGGATCTCTGTTCACAGTTCATGGCTTACATTTCTAAGATTAAAATAGTTCATGCTCATCCCCTGAACCTTCCCATTTTCTCTTTTTAATGATATCACTGGCTACACAATTAATGAAGGTTGTTAAAAATACTTATTTTAAAGGTAAGGAACAATGAAGGGAAAGGCAACATATAAGAGGATGATTAGCACAGTGTCACGAAAGAAATATGGAAGAATTAATGAGAACCAGAATTATATGGGGAAAGTGCTTTGTGATATTGAAATTAATACAACAAAATATGAATGAATGAAAAATTAATTTGCTTTATAAACTCCCATTCAACTCATAATAAAAAGAAAATAAAGCATGAAGTTTAAATAGAAAGAAATAAACCTTTTAGAGTTCTGGACAACAACAACAACAACAATGTAAGGAAACAAAAAAAGTAGTTGGGTTTAAATGACAGAGAATTAGAGCCAAAGCTCATGTGCAAATTTAGGTGTAATGAAATCCAAGTACTTCATCCTTCTGTGGTTTGTTTGTCTGTCTCTCTGTGTGTTTCCTTAACACTCTCACTTATTCATTCATACTTTAATTCTTTATAACCTTTCAGCCTTTATATCTTTATTTGCTGTCTTTTGTATTTGATCATGACTAGCAGCTCCAGTACAATACTGAACAGAAATAACAATGGTATCATTGTTTCCTTCCTGTTTTTCAAGGCGATGTTTCAACAGTTCCCCATTTAGAATGTTTGAAGCCAATTGTTTTAACCTACATGCCTTATCTAGTTAACAAAGTCACCTTGTACCTTCTATTTTGGATTTAATACCCTATAGGTGCCTAAAGAGCGAACAACTGTGTCTTGGACAGGATGTAGCCTGGGTGCTCCTAAGAGGGAGGAAAGGATGGTGAAAGTTCACTGCACATCACTTTGTGTATCTTAAGGAGAGGCCAGTCCTTGGAAAAGGACATGCTCAGAAAAGTAGAGGTGAATTGACGCAGCGACTGTAACAGTGGGCTCAAGTGTGGCAGAGATGATGAAGATGGCACGGGAGAAGGCCAGGTTCACGTCTGTGGTTTGTAGGGCTTCTGTGAGTCAGAGTAAACCTGACAGCACCTAACCAAAGCAACAAGGCCCTTTATGTTTAGCTCTCACTACCTGCTAGAGTTTATCAAATGAAATTTTACCCATTATTGAAGTAATAATTTGGTTTTCTTATTTTATATCTTGGTGTACTCAATGATATTTATAGTTTAATATCATTATTTAAATACACAGTTTAATCACACTATATTGCCTCCTGCATGTATTAGGCCTGCTGATATTTTGAGTTTTTTGCCTTTAAGGTTGTGATTCAAATGATAATTTGACAATTTTTCTTTCCACAAATTTTCTTACCTAGTTTGTTAACTTCATCACATAAATTGGAAGTTTCATTCTTTTTTCCTGTTTTCTACACTAGATTAATTAAGTGATAAATTATCTGTTCTTTGGATATGTAATACAGTTTGATGCTAAACTCTTAGCTATAGTGTTTCCTATGTGGGAATAACTTATTAAGGTGCTTTATTGTCTCCTCCCCCAATCCTTTTTAAGAATTATAAGATTAATTAGGCTTTCTAGTTCTACTTTTGGAAGCAGGAGTGGCATCTGCTTCCTAAAGAACATACCTCTGGAAACTCTATGAACTTTGAGAAACAACGATAGTTATAGAAAGGCTTCAGGCCTTTTGATTACATGGTCACTATGAGTTATGCTTGACTCAATGGCAATCAACAACAGCAACTCTACTTAAGTTAGCTCTAATGAATTTATTTTTGTAGAAATTTGTACTTTACATCTATGTTGTAAGATTCATCATCGTAAAGCTTTTCGAAAGTACTTTATTGACCTGCTAGAAGGTCAACTATGGATCAGATCTGACTTGATGGCATATAACAACAACAGCAGTGTACAGTGAGGGAGCTCTGGTGTGTTGAGGGTAAGGAGTTGTCCTGCCAACCCAAAGACTTGCAGTGTGAATTCAGCTACTCCTTGCAGGATCTCTTGTGTGATTTAGTGCCTCTAAATACCTGCTAGAAGGTCAGCTATGAGTTGGTTTTGACCTGACAGTACATAACAACAACACTATACAGTGAAGCATGCAATAACCAAAATTTGACAAGGTGCCTTGGTTTTTTCAGGTTTTGCAAGTTTTCCAAGTTTGACAAAGTGGATTCACTACTTTTATATCGCTCTCATTTTAGTAGAAAACATTTCCATTCCTTCTCTGACAGGATTCTGCCTTACATGGGTGATAGTGCATTCACAGGTTTTACTCTCTCAGTAGTTATTTTCTCCTTTGTAACTTCTTTTAATTTCTGTCAAACTTTTCAGGGGTATTCAATTTTTTTTCAGTGTATCATTTAGATAAAATGTTTATAAATTGCACTTAAGTTTTTCTATTATGATAGACATTGAATATTCTGATAAAGTTATAGAGCATATTTTTTTAAATAAATTTTTTTATTTTAATTGTCATTTTAACAAAAGTTTACAGAAAATTTAGATTTTTCATTCATTCATTGTTGCACATTTTACCCCCTCTCCCTCCCTTCCCCCTCCCCACGCTGACTTTTTGGTGTTGTTTTTTTTTTCACTAGTTTATTTACAAAATTCTAATACAAATTCTTTCAATTTCCCTCACCCCCCCCCATCAAATTGTACAACCCAATGATTAATCCCCTCTTCCCCCTGTACATCCACATTCCTCTGCTTCCTGCCTCTCCCACCCCTCCTTGATCCTTATAATGGTCTTATACAATATTTATCCTTGTGGGACTCAGTTAGTTCACTCAACATAATGCTCTCCAGTCCCTCCCAAGTTAGGTAATAATTTACAAAGTTATTGCTCCTGTGTGCTACATAGTATTCCATTGTGTGAATGTACCATAATTTCTCAATCCATTTGTTTGTGGTAGGACCTTTTGGGCTGTTTCCATTTTCTTGCGATGGTGAATAATGCTGCTATGAACATTGGTGTACCAATCTCAGTGTGTGCCTCAGTTCTCGTATAAGTTATAGAGTGTATTTATCAATGGAATTTTCCCAAGACCCATAACTTGTCTCAGCATCGGTAGCACATTATTACTCATAAACTACAATAACCTGCACCGTGTCTCCATGTCGTTCAATAGTACAAACCAGTTGTATTATTGCAGCTACACTGATGATGGAGGATCAAGATTCAGAGAACCTTGCATCCATTTCTAAGTCTCTTGCTTACCTCTGAACATCAGTGTCCTCAACTTTGTAATAAAACTTTTCTGTGGGTTTATTTACCGTTAAAAGCCTTATGCATTTCCTGATCCATTTCCCCCTTTCTGCCTCCTTTTAAAACCAAAACTTCCTCTCTTGATGGCTTGGGGTCAAAGAAGCTACTGAAGTTTTAGAGAAATATTGGTGAGGTACTTCCTGCTTTTTGACGCAAAGACCCATTCACATATGATCACCTGTTTAGAAAAGGAACACAAACAAAGCAGAGAGCTGAGCATTTAAACATCCTTTTTGCCTGTTACTCACTTCCTAGCTTCAGAGGTTAGGATATAGCTGCTAAAATAGTTCTGTATTTTCCCAAGTTAGAGAAATTAGCAATATCTGCCACAGTGAGGAGCCTGCTGGAAAATTGCCCAGAGATCCACCTTGCAGACATGTTTGTAAGATGATCGGTACAGTGCATGCCACAGACAGACCATCTTCCTGTTTGCTGCGGGCATCAGTGGCGATCGATGCCTCAAAATGTGTCTGGTGCTTGGATTTCCACGCCTTCCTTCTGCGATGCCTGTGGGTATACTAGAATCTGCATCTTTGCACTTAGCAGCCAAGACCTTTTGTTTGAGGGAGGAACCCTTGAAGCATGTGTTGAATTAGCAGAAAACTGGTCGGTATGCTCCTAGTAGTTGTAGGATTACATCTTGGGATGAGATGTTTTCTCGGAATCCACTGGATTACCATGTTGTTACATACCATCGAGTTGGAACCAACTCATAGCTGACCCTCCAAAGTGTTTTCAGAGCTCTGCACCACAAGGGAGGTTATTACCATTTTTCCCCTGCAGAGTAACTGGTAGATTTGAACCACTTGCCTCTGGGTTGGCAGTACAACTTCTTTCCAGTATGCTGCCAGGCCTCTCACTGCATTGCCATACTACCTTTACTGAAGAATCAAAGCAGGTCTCATGGAATGACCAGGCTATTGGAAATAGGATAATTAGGAGATGAAGCAAAAGCATATTAAAAAAGGGAATATCTGATTTCTTTTATTCCAAATTTTACGTATTAGGGAGCTCTAGTAGTGTGGTTCATAGGCAATTTCCCTGTTAACCCAAAGATTGTGTTTCTTTGGTGGTTCGAATCCACCAGTAATTATGTAGGAGAAAGGACAGCCCCCCTCCTGTGCAAATTACAGCCTCAGAAACTCACTGGAGGGTCAGTTGTAAGTCGGTTTTGACTCGACAGCATTAAGTTTTGAGTTTTTCTATTTAGTCAAACTCCACAGAGTCTCTTAGAATGGCCTGCCCTCCTAAGACTCTCTTGGCAACTTTCTCTCAAACCCCTAACTTCAAGGACCCAACTGACTGAATGGCAGTGAAGTAAATATTGTATGTGAACGAATGAAAATTATGATTGTTTTGGACAGCTCCGCCAACCTGGAGAAAAACTGATTTGAGTTCTTAATCTCAACATAGGCCCACCTCTTTGTCAGATAGATGCCCGTAGGGTTTGATGAGAAGTCAGAGGACACATTTGAGTAAAGCCTTTGTATGGAATTGGTCTGCATTTCGCAGGACTCCGTGTTGGTGTTGACACATCGAGCAAGATGGAGTAAGAAATACCCTTTTTCTGAATGCTGCCAGAAGCAGCGACTTCCCAGGGAATCACGGAGTTTTCACCAGGTGGGGACTTCATTTTCCCTCGCTTGTCAGATGAGGAAAATGAGATCCAGGAGGTGAAGTGACTTGCCCAGGGCTGGAGAGCGAGTTAGTGCAGAGCCGTGGCTGGAATCCAGGTCCCTGGCTCCCAGGACCAATTCTCTTTCCCCTGCATTAGTCAACCTCCTGAGACATTAGCTGTTGTTTCTCAGGAAACTTGTATTACCTATTTCATTATTTCTTTGTCCTTTTGGAAATATTGATGATCTCCCTCTACATCATTCCTCTCTTAAGATGACCTAGGAAAATGCTGTTGAGAACGAGGCTTGTTCTGCATTTTTGTCAGCGAATTCTACTCTTACAGATGCCTCTGGGTATTTGTCTTAACCTCTGTCCCCTGCCTGCGGGTTCTACCAAAGGTGTGACTACTCAGGCTTATTGACTTTAAGAGGTTTCTTGCCTTTTGTCCTGATCACACTAGAAAATACATATTTTGTGTTTACATTCTCTACTCATAAAAAGATATTCTATAAAAAGACATTATGCAGGGAGCTCGGGTGGCCTAGTGGCAAGAAGCTGCACTGCAGTCCCAGAGGTACGTGCTTTGAATCCACCAGATGCTCTGCTGGAGAAGGAGGGGCAGTCCTCTCCTGTACCAGTCAGATCTGATTTGATGGTACACTCACAAAAAATAATAAAATATAAATAAATAAATAAATAAAAAATTAAAA
>NW_006399753.1:20357695-20385100 GCF_000299155.1 Elephantulus edwardii
AGGGGAAGGGAAGGAGGAGAGAGGGAAGGGGAAGGGGAAGGGAGAAGGGCGGAAGGCAGAAAGAAGAAAGACCTCAATGAGATGGACTAACACAGCAGCAATGGGTTGAGCGTGGCAGAGGTGATGAGGTGAGCTCAGAGTAGGGCGAGGTTTCAATCTGTCGTTTATGGGGTCACTATGTGAGACCTAACAGCCTAGTTAACCTGACATCCAAGATCACAACCCATAAAAACCTGTTACAGAAAAACAAAACAACACCAAAAAACAAACCAAAAAACCCCGACCCTGTTACAATTGAGTCAACGCCCTATAGGACTGAGCAGAATCACCCTGTGTTGTATCTAAGGCTGTAACTCTTTACAGAAGCAGATTACTCATCTTTTCTTGTGAAGAGTAGGTGGTAGGTTCAAACCCCTGGCCTTACCGTCAGCAAGCAGGTACTTGAACATTGCAGGTGCGCTCAGCAGTTCTTATTCAAAGTCATGATTCCTCACCCACTACCCTGCTTATAATCTGAAAATTCATTTGTTGTTGCTATCCAAGGACTCTCCTAGGAATTCAGAAAATGTCCTAATAGGATAGTTAGGTTTGTCTAAGGTGTTAACTCAGTATCTCTCTCTCTCTTTTTTTCTCTCTCCCTCTCTCTCTCCCCCTGTCCCTCTCCCCCTTCCTCCCTCCGTCCCTCCCTCTCCCCTCCCTCTCCCTCTCTCCCTCCCACCTGCCCACCCTCCCTCCCCCTTTCTCAGTTCTCCTAAGACTTCAGAAAATAGAGAGTTAGATTTGCCTAAGGTATTAAGGTGTTGACTCAATCTCTCTCTCTCTCTCTGTCCCTCTCACTCTCACTCTCACTCTCTCCCTTTCCCTCTCATTCTCTCTCTTGCTGTCTCTCAAATGTCATCTGGCCAATTGACCCAACATAGATGTAATTATGGCAACTTGGGCTCTAGAAAACTTGGACTTGACCTTTCTTTTAAAAGCTTCACAACTGCCTGTCCTTCAAGTGGAGGAAATTTGAGCATATTGAAAGTGACTTGGTAACATCGTAGTTTGAAGACTGCTGCTTACTGCTTCCCTCCTGCACCAGGCCTCTTTTTTTGCAGCTGTAGATTGGAATTTTAATTGCACAACCAGATTTTAATTCATGAGAGCCAGAGAGGGCATGATTTATTAATTAGTTCAGATGATTAGGTGCCCGCACCTAGGCCTGGCTGCAGCTTGATCAGTTTCGACAGCCCTTTGCCTTAAATGACTACTTGTAGGTGCACGGAGGCATATTTATGCAGACACTGATGTTCAGGTCTGCCAGGTTAAACCCTCTATTATAAATACATATTATAGTGACTTAAAAGGCATTTATTGAAATGCCAGAGTTTAATAGTTCAGGCTCACAGAATGAGGGTCTCCAGGTTACCGACAGCAGCCTCTTAATTGGATGTTTTCTTCCAGTTCATAAAATCCTTGGCTTAAAGACACATATAGACACACTCAGTTAGTTAAAAAAAAATACATTGAAGTATGAGAAGCAGTTTTGCTGCATGGTTTAGAGTAACTCTGGGTGTTTGTTTCCCATTGTGGTAGTGTCCTTGCTGGTACACGAGGATGGCTGTGTGTGTATGATATAAATGATGTGAGGTCAAAGGAGTGAGTAACAGGTGAAAAGTGCTTAGAGAAGTACATGGAATGCGGGTAATTTTTTTCCCTGACTTTGTTGACAGATTTGCTTGTATTTTTTGCTTGTGGAGTCTGGTGGTATTAAGCCCCAACATAATTAGGGATACTTCCCTGAGGAAGAAGCTGCAAGTTGTCCCCTATTCCTTCTTCTTCTCCTTCCTCTTTAATACCTTTCTGTCTAGTTGTTATCTAGTGCTGTTAGAGATACTGCAAATGGATAACTGAAACAGCAATTTATTCTCTTACGGTTTCGAGGGAAGTCTGATAGCCCAATGGGTAAAGGGTTGCACTGCCAACCCAAAGGCAGGCGGTTTGAATCCACCAGCTCCTCCATGGGAGAAAGATGGGTGATCCACACTCTTGTAATGTAAAACCTCTGAAAACTTGCTGGAACATCAGCTATGAGTCAGTTCTGAACAGCAGTGAAGAACATAGCTTACTTAGAAAGCTAGCAGTCAAATTCAAGTGCAGCTCTAGGGAAACACTGTACACCTCTGTTGATCCGGAGGAGGATTTCTGGGTTTTTTCCCTTCAGCACCTGCAGATCTTTGGTAATTTCAGTGTCTTGGCCTTTCCCTGTGTTGAGGAGCTTCCTTGCACAGACTCGAGTCCAAAAGGATGCGCTCCACTCCTGGCAATTCTTTCTCATGGTTCTTCTGACAATTGACTTTGACTAAATTCCATCCTTCTTTTTTTTCTCTCCTCTTCTTTTGTATCTCTAATGAGATAAAAAGCAACTCTGGTGACCTAATGAGTACAGAGTTGCACTGTCACCCCAAAGGTGGTGACTGTTGTTGTTATGCACCATGGAGTTGGAACAGACTCATAGCCCACCCTCCAGCGGGTTGTCAGAAGTTATAAATCATGTGGAAGAAGATTGTTCATGTGTGTTCCTTTGAATTGACAGCAAAACTCCTTACCTCTAAGCTGCCAGACACCCGTCTGCCCAAAGGTACACAGAGTGAGTCTGTCAGCTCCTCTGATGAAGAAAGATGGGCAGTCTCATCCCAGGTGATTTATTGCCTCTGAAAACCCACTGAAGGGTCAGTTATGAGTTGGTTCAGTGAATAACAACATGAGTTGTTGGTATATAAAAACAACAGTGAGGTAGTAGGTGTTACAGGTCAGCCTTAGGGAAACTTCCCTTAGCCTCCCAGGGCTGTGATGAGGTTAAGGAGTATGGTATTCCAAGTTTAACTCTTTCATGACTGTTTATCAGGTCCTGGGAGATCAGAACATAGTTTGCACATACATGTACTGGAGTGGGGATGGAATTGGGGAAAATGACACAATTCCATCCTGGACACCTACCACATTTTCAATGGGCTCATGCATGTCCAGAACTGTGTTTAATGCTCTTGAATCAAGAAAGAACATGTAACTATTTTATGGCCAAGATTTTTAAGTAGAACTATTGAATTTGCCTTGTGCCATTGAGTGAGAACGAATTCATAGCTGACCCTCCAGCAGGTGTTTGGAGAATATAAACTGTCAGGTGAACATTGCCCAACTTTCTCGTGAGGAACAGCTAGCTGATTCAAACCACAGTTGGGTTGGCAATGCAACTTCATACGACTAGGCCACCAGATGTCCCTCAGGTAGAACTAGTGTGTGAATTTCAGAAAAATAGACTTCTAGGAAGAAAAGTTGAGTATTTTTTCTTTGCTTCTTCCTCCCTTCCTACAAATGAAAATTTGGTAACAATGGCTAGAACTTAGGCCATGATTTTGGAACATTAAATGAGAGCTTGAAATGTTTCAAAGTTTACGAAGCAAGGTTGTGTGTGTTTGTTTGTACGCTAGACTTTGGGTGAAAGAACAAGCCAAACATAACATTGAATATACTTATTTTGGATACCTGTTAGAGTTCAATCTAGTCTTAAGAGAAAAAGACATCTCTCTGAATTACACGGAATTCTCCATGAAGCATTTCTGGATTCTCAGGCCCAAAATACTCATCTTCTACTCCAGCGAGAGGATAACAATGCTGTCCAAGGACACTTCTCAACCCATCTCAGCTGACACTTGAATTTCCATTATGTCAATGTGCAGAAGGCAAAAACTAAGAAGTGTTTTTGCTTGTGCTTAAGCATCTTCAGAAAATATGTATCCCATTTGTTCCCGCTCTAGACAGGTTAAATCTGTCTCCTTAAACTGTGTTTATCTTTGGCCTTAAGTGTTTCTGTGTCCCTTTGCAATTTTATTTCCCAAAACAAAGAAGAGCAACATCACTGTCAGTGAATAACTCTTTCTGTAACTGAATCCTGTGCTAGTAAATTTGTAACAGCCGTGGGATTCTTCCCTCCTTCCTTAAGTGCCTTTGAGTTGCTTTCGACTCATAGTGACCCTGTATACAACAGCTCTGAACTCTGCTCTAACCTGTTACAACCTTATTGTCTCTGACATACCCACCTCCCTTTCCCCAGTCACTGAGTCAATGCATTTCAGCTGGGGTCTTCCTCTTTTACACTGTCCTTCCACCCTCCCAAACATGATATCTCTCTCCAAGGACTGGTACTTCCTTTCAGCATGTCCAAAGTATGTCAGACGGAACTTCAGAATCCTTGCCTCCGAGAAGCAGCCTGATTTCACCTTCTCCAGGGTGAACCTGTTTGCTCCCTAGCAATCCATGGTATATTCATTACTCTTCTCCAGCACCACAGTTCAAAGGCACCAATTCACCTGTTATCCCTAACCATTGTCCAGCTTTCTGATGCATAGCAAGTAATTGCAAAGACCATGGCCTGCACCAGGCTCACCTTAGTCTCCAGGCTGACATCATTGCTTTTCAGTACTTGGACATGTCCCTGAGAGCAGATTTTCCCCAGTACAATTTGTCTTTTGATTTTCTGGCTGCTGGTACTAAAAGTGTTGACTGTAGAGCCAAGCAAACTGAAGGTGTTAACAGTCTCCATCTATTCACCATCTGTCATGATGCTGCCAATCAGCCCAGTGGTGAGAATCTTTGTTTTCTTGATGCCGAGCTTCAATCCATACTGAAGGCTGCAGTCCTTGACCTTCTGCAGCAAGTGCCTCAGGTCTTTCTCAATTTCAGCAAGTGAGGTTGGGCCATCTGCATAACACAGGTTGTTGATGAGTCCTCCTTCAGTCCTGATGCCACATTCCTTCTCATTTAGCCCAGCCTCCCAGATGATCTATTCCACATATAGATTGTAAAGGTGCCGAGATAGGATGTATCCTTGGCATACACCTTTCCTGATTTTGAGCCATACATTTTTTCCGTGCTCTGTTCTGACGGCTGTCAAGTAGAGGATTCATATTAGCACTATCAAGTGTTCTAGGATTCCTGTTCGTCTCGAGTTAGCCGCAGTTTGTTTTGATCTACTCAATCAAATGCCTTTGCATAGTCAAGGAAACAAAGATAGACATTCCTCTGGTATTCTCTGTTTTAAGCCAAGATCCATCTAACATTCTATTAAAAGCATGGAATATTTTTTTTTTCAAACCTACGCCTATACCAAGTGCTATCTCCTTTACCCTGTATAAAAGCAGTTGTTTTTTATCACTATGCTTGAATTCCCAGATATATTTTCCACGTTATATGCATCCAAACATATTGGTCTGCTTATTGGTTGGTTGAGAGCTGTCTGCTATTCAAGTTCAGAGGTCCCCAATCCTGTGGCCTTTCCAACAAGGTATTTATTCCTGTTATAAAACTTAGATCCTTGTACTTTGTGCCATAGTTTATGTACTTGCCTTATGACCCTGCCATAGACTGAGCTCCCCAAAAGCAGACCATGTGTTTGGAGAGTCAAACAACCACCATGATGCTCCCAGGTTTGGTGGCTTCTTCTTTTTTAAAAAACTTATAACCTTATATATGTTTGCTTACAAAGTTTATATGTATCATTTTACACTATTTTTTATTCACATTGTGTTTCATACAGTCATTTCCCATGCATTATATTTTATAAACTCAATCGCCATTGGACTATTCCTGTCATTACCCTGTCTTTTCAGGTCCTCACTGCATCGTTCCCATTTCTTTTGCCCCCTCTCTTCACCCACCAAATTGTGCAACCCTGTGATTTCACTCCTACCCATCCTCACCCCTCTGCACCCAACCTTTCCCCCTTTGGATTCCCATACGTATTTTACTAGAGCATTATGCTGGGTGAATTAACTCAGTGTCAATAAGGACAAATACTACATAAGACTGCAAAAATTGATGGTTTCTCTTGATCAAAGTATGGTTCTTAGCAACCAGCTGAAGATAAGATGTGCAACACAACCCAAAGGCTCTTTTTAGAGCCAAAGACCCGGAGCTGCAACACTGAGCTCTTTTCAGAGCTGAAGACCAAAGGCCCTTTTTAGAGTTGAAGATCCAAAGCCTCTTTTCAGAACTGAAGACCCTGGCCATGCCAGTGGCTGTGAGCTGCTTACCCTGGCTGCACCAGTGGCTATGAACTGATGAACTAGCCGAGGACCCTGACCACACCAGTGGCTGAGAGAGACCAAGGAGAAGACAAGTTAGGCTTCCAGGGGATACTGCATTCTCAAGTGACAAGTAGGGAAAAAGAATATTAAACAGAAGATGGGGGGCGGGGGGAAAGAGTGGTTCTTCAGAGCAGAGGCAGCTAGAAATTGTTTTCAACCAAAACACAGTAGTAGCTAAGGTATTGAATTCATATATGGGTAAAGGCGAGTGGCTGAGACCCCACAGCTCTCCCTATAGTCATGATGTTTTTATAACTGTTGAGTGTGAAAACGTCAGTTTGTTCACCTCTGCAGCCTCCGCAAACCCAGCTCATGTGTTACAGGCGAAGGTGCCAGCTTCCAGGAGTGAATCAGGGCTGGTGAAGTGCTGCCTGGTTGGCACTCTTCAGTGTGCTGCCATCTGTGACAGTGGACGCCTGGGAGGGACCTAACCACCTCTCCTCCCATAGCAGAGAACCAGACTAGGGTGGGTGACAGAAGGAGAGGACAAATTATATTCCATGTTCGAAGCATTGAGTGGCCCTGTCACCTCAACTGAATGAGAACTGAATGCTTGAATGAAGAGTAAGCAAATGACTTCTTCAGAGGAAGGCGTGCATCTCCAAGGAGGGATCTTCAGTCTGTTTCGCCCTACTCTAAATGATGTCTTTTAATTTTTTAGGAGTAATACATGTATACAGTTAAATATGCAAATGGTATAAAAGGGAAATAGATGAATGGTCAAGTCTCTTTCTCCATCTTCTTGACTTTTATATCTACTCCCTAGAGCTAACAATCATTAACATTTTCACATGCTTTCACTCGGAAATTAGTTGTTCACATTCAAAGACTTATTTTATATACAGAGATTACCTCATTTATACTGCTCTCCACTATTTTTTTGCACTGATGTTAAACCTTATAGATCTTTCTAGAGCATCACATCGGTATCATTGTTATCATTGTTAGGTGCTATGAAGTCAGTTCTGAGTCCTAATGACCCTGTTGTTGTTAAGTTTGATCGAGACACACACAACTCATAGTGACTCTATGAACGAAAGGCCTGAACACTTGTGTAACTTTCATCCTTTCTCCAGGTTCATAAAGTTTCCAGAGACAAGGTATTACAGAAGCGGATGCCACTTCTGCTTCCAAGCTTGTTTGAGTCAGGGAGCTCCACCAAACACTGTCCACCATGGGTAACTGTTATCGCATTTGACACAGCATTGTCACAGTGTTCAGCATCACAGCAACCGCCAGTTACCTCTGTACAGCAAATGGACAGTTCTACACCACTTAGAAGAATGTTTGACCCAAACCAGTTAAAACCAGGCCTGAGGGCTGCAGATTAAAATCACCCACCTTTGGCTTGGGAGCATCACTTTCTATTCACCTTGTGTGTAATCATAAGACATGGTCCCATCTGGTGCCATCCTCATCATCCATGAGTCCATGGTTGTAGCCACAGTGTCCATTCGTCTTGTTTTGCTGACCCTCCACTTTACTAAGCCTGATGTCCTTCTCTAGGGACAGGTCTCTTCTGGTCACACGTCCAGTATCTGTGAAATGAAGTCTCACAATTCTTGCTTCTAAGGTGCATTCTGGCTGCACATTTTTCCAATAACTTCATAGATATCTCATCATTTACTTAAACCCTCCCTTTTGTAGTGAGCATTTCGATTGTTTCTGGCTTTGCTCTTAGGAATAATGCTGTTACTATTACAAATTTTTGTCTATCTCAAGAGAAATTTTTGGATGTTGTCCTTGGCATAGATACACTTACTGTTTTTAAATAGTATGGATCATTCATGCTTTCCAACTGGGGCTACATTGATACTGAATTAATTAGTTTTTGTCCTTAAATCCTATGTCAATGCATTTTCACTGTGATTTGTAGTCTCTTTTTCCAGAATGCAACTTATGGTCAAGAAAGTTGGATGTTGTTTGAGTTGGAAAAGTAGAAAGCAGTTTTCAAAGTCAAGTTGTTGGAATAGCAAGTTCTAAGGATGTTCTTGATCTCTAGGTCACGAGATGATTACATTGGGGAGAACAGCAATTCTGGATGTGGTAGAGAGTTGACGAGGTCATGGGTGAAGAGCTCTTGTGCAGTGGTCCCCAGCGTGTTCAACTGCGAACCCACAGGCTCTGGTCATAGAGATGGACATTCTCCCATGTGATTTACAGCCTCAAAAAGCCTGCTGAGTTTTCTGTCTTCATCATTTCTTTCAACCACATGGAGGAGTAATGATGGGAAGGATTTGTACTCTGCACTCTGGTTCTAGAATGACCTGAAAAATTGGAGTGGAGAGCTCAATTCTTCACTGGCTCTGCCATTGCCAGTCTGTGTGGTTTTGGTCAAGTTGCTCAAACCACTAAGCCTCCGTTTTGTCATCTGTAAAATGGATTCCCTTTAAAGAGATAAACCTCTTTGGTTTGTTTAGCTTCAGTGAATACATCTCTGTAAAGTGCTTAGCATAGGGCAGACCACTGGAGGGTGGGTCTACTTTAAAGACTAAGGAGTTTGAGTTTTGAGAGGTTTTGATTTTCTTATTAAGAGCAGACCCAGTACAAGTGTCACAAACACCGTCAGATGCACTTAACTTCTCTCTCTCTTTTTTCTTGCAGTGAAGTACATGCGTGAAGCCACGCCCTATGTGAAGAAAGGCTCCCCAGTCTCGGAGATTGGGTGGGAAACCCCTCCACCGGAATCCCCTCGGCTAGGGGCTGGGGCCTCAGACTCCCTGTCCCCGCAGACCTTCTCCTTCCACAGAGACCGGAAAAGCATCCCCCTCAAGATGTGCTACATCACGCGGAGCATGGCCCTGGCTGACCCCGAGGACAGGTGAGGAGGTTCCCCTGCATCTCTGCAGTACTTTGGGTTGAGACAGGGTTGATCGCTGATGGGGCACAGCCAAGTGGAAGAGGAGCTGGGAGAAAGCTGCATCTCTGGATTCCCCCCCCCCCCAACCAGTTAACTCTAAGATGCAAGGGCTCTTTTTGACTCCAGGGCTCACTCTGGTTTCCAAAGTAGGCACCGAGGGCCAGCTGGGAGGGTGAGGGGTTCCAACAGGTACCTCCAGTTCCTCTCTCCCCTCTTATTCCCAAGGATTTGTGCACTGTGAGCAAACCAATATAAAATATAATAACAATAATAATAATAATAATAGAAGAACAGAGGAATTGGAATTGAGATCCCAAATTCTTCAGTGGCTCTGCTGTTGCCAGTCTAAGTGTCTTTGGCCGAGCTTCTCAAACCATTCATCAAAACGCAGTTTTACTCAAACCAGTTTTGTCCTCTGTAAAATGTTATTGTTGTTAAGTACTGTTGACTCAGAACTAACTAAACCCTTGGGTTTTCAAGGGGAAGGGATTGCTCATCTTTCTCTTACAGAGCAACCGGTGGGTACGAACCAACTACCTTTGGGTTTGCAGCACAACTCCTTACCATTAGGCTGCCAAAACTGGACATCCTCAAAATAGATACACCTCATTTGGGCTATAATATGGTAATGAATAACTCTTTGTAAAGTGTTTAGCATAAGGAAAACCTCCTATGGATGTAATTCCTAAGAATATTTATAAGTCATGCTAGGTAAAAACATGCAAGTAGGTCATCAATGGGAGACACTGGGTAGTAGGGACTGTTAGAGTGCTTGGTTTATAATGGAAGTTCGGTAGTTTGAGCCCACCCAGAGGTGCTTGAATGAAAGGTGAAAGGTCTGGCAATGTATTACTGAAAACCAGTCACTGAAACCCTGTTCACTGCCATTTTATTCTGACACACATGAGGCCACCGTGAGTCAGAATCTGGTTGCAAGTGGTTTGGGTTTTCTTTGCTGTTGTTTTTTGAGGCCTCGGTGTCCTCAGCTACTTACTTGAACGGGTTGATGAAATGATTAGTAGAGCTGTTTTTCTCCCTAAACCTCCCTCGTGCTCCAGAGAGAAAACAGGATGGCTTTGGTCCAAGCCTGGCATCCTGTCGCCAAAGCCTTGCCGTGATTTCTCATGCCACACGGGATCAATGCATCACCAACCTGTTATTAAGAGTCCAGCAAAGAGCAAACAAATGTTTAGGGTCCCTCTCCCCATATGTCTTCTGTTAGTTGAGCAGAGAACATGAAAACCTGCGTCTTGGAGAAGGGAAAAAAAAAATATGAGCTATGTAGGAGAGAGAAAAGAGAAAGCCAGCAAATTGGGAATCTCGGTGACCTTTGCATCAACATGAAAATGCTAAAAAAAGGACCAGCTCTCTTGGCCCTTATTTATACCATGTGTGGAACAGCTGTAACCCACCCAAGAAGGAAGGACTTGGCTGGGTTCAGAGTTGCTGATGGGGTAAGGCCCAGGGGAAAGGAGCGGGGAGGAAACTGTGTCCTTGGCTGCCAGCTCCATGGGTTTTTTTTTTTTTGGTTTTTTCTCAATCCGCCAGCTTGAAGGGAGCTGCTAGGCCCTTTCTCACCCCAAACAACTGCGTCTTCACTTGTTGCCTCCTACCCTTGAGTTGACTCTGTCTTCTAGCGACCCTGTGAGCAACGAGCTGAACAATCCTATGCCTTCCTCTCAGTCTCCTGTTCCGAAGCCCATTGTTGCATCCAGGGTTTCAAGGCGTCTCCTTGAGGGTCTTCTCTGTTTAGGTGGATGTCCTTTTCCAGATTGGCCTCTCCGGATAATGTTCCCAAGGTACGGGAGCCCAAGTCTCATCATCCTGCTTCGTAAGAGCACTCTGACCGCCCTTCTCTCAAGACAGTCTTTTGCTTGTCCTTTGTCAGTTATATCTGCACAGGGCAGGGCTGGTTGCATGAAGGTATCAGCAAAGCAGGAGTGCAGGAGTGGACTAAGTGGGTAGGTCCTTAGAGACTGGAGAGGGGCAGAGTTAGATGAGGCTCTCCTATATGACAGTTTCCCACCATTTCTGTCAGCTTCCTGAACTTTCCTATGATGTCTTGCTTATTATGGCCATGTCTCCTCTTCCCTGACTGCTTCTTCACACAGTCAAGCTAGTACTTTCTCTCAGGATCGGATGTCTCAAATTGCAGATCTGATGAGTTCATACCTCACTGCTAGGCATATACTAGGCATTGTGCTAATTACCTTAGACCAGATATTGCAAACTGGAAGCTTCCATTGCAGTGGAGAATGATAAGGCCTTCTTGTAAACTCTCAGGGGTAGTGGTCACTGCTGTTAGGTGCCATCGAGTTGTCTAAGACTCACAGTGGCCTGTGAACAACCAATCTGAACCTTGCCTTGTCCTCGCCCTCGCTGTTTTAGTTACTAGGTCGGTCCGTCTTGTTGAGGGTCTTCTTCTCTTTCTCTGATTCTCTGCCTTTCCAAGCATGATGTCTCTGCCCAAGGACTGGCCCCTCCTGACGTTTCCAAAGTATGTGAGATGAAGTGTCACTGTCAATGCCTCTAAAGAGCACTTTGGTTTCATTTACTCCAAGATAGATGTGTTTGTTCTTTTGGCAGTCCGTGGTGTACTCAATACCCTTCACCACCACCACCACACATCAAGGGCACCGAGTTCACTTCCGTCTTCCCTCTTCATTGTCCAACTTTCAGATGCAGAGGAGGCCATTGGAAATACCATGGCTTGGATCAGGTGCCCCTTAGTCTTTAAACTAGTTGGTTGTGCTCTGTCCATAGGGAGGCTCTGAGTACAAATCCACTTAATGACAGTGGATTTGATTTGTTTGTGTCTTAGAAATGTTTGAATCCATTATTCTATCAAATTATTGAGACGTTTCACATAAAATCCAGGTTTTGGGCATTCTGGGAAAATGGGACGATCTGGAGATAATAATAATAATCTACATTATTGCAGGCAAAGCTGTAATCTGGAGGAGCTCAGTAGCACCTCTTTCACTTTCTACAAAAACATAGACCCTTGTTCCTGTTGATTTACACTTTAACTCATTGCCGTCAAGTCAGAACTAACTCAGAGCTGACCCTCTAGCAGGTTTTCAGAAGCTGTAAATTGCATGTGAGAATATTGCCTGCTTGGTGGATTTGAACCGCATGCTTTTGTGTTGGCAGAGCAACTTCTTGTTTGTTTTTTTTTTTTTTGGCAGAGCAACTTCTTACCCACTAGGCCACCAGATTCCATTAAGCACCTACCTGGTTCTTCAGGTTACCTCCTGGGGCCTTATAGGTGAACCTAGTTTAGTCCTTAACAGCCTTCTTAATTTCTATTATCATCCTCATTCTTCTGTAGAAGAACTCTTAGGTCACAGGGGAAATGCAAAGCGAAATGATACAATTAAAAAGAAACCAGTACATATATTAAATGTAAAGGAGAAAAGAGAAGAGAGAGAGTTTGTCCTCTGATATGATCTAGTCTTAAATAAAAGTTAGTTGTACCACTTATATGTGCACTTCAAATACCACTGATTCATTTAAAGGGTGATAGAAAAATTTGGAAATGATAAAACTGATGGTTATACAGCATGGTGTCTGTAGTAAATGTTCATGAACTTGTGTGTATGTAAAACACGTTAAAATGGCCACTGTATGTACTTATTTTTACCACAATTTTAAAAATTACTCTCATTTGATCCAAATAGCAATCATAGGTGGTAGATGTGTTAATCTCTTCTTTATGGACAGTGAAACTAGACTCAGAAATGAGAACTGTTGCTGATGGCAGTCTTTGATTCAAACCCAGACCTGGTTGATTTCAAACCCAAGTTCTTAATCATACACCCGTTGCCTCCGACTTCAGGGCCCTGGCCAACAGCATACTTGAACTGTATGCAGCATGTCCAGGCTCTGATGGTCGCCTATGGGCTACAACTTGAGAACTGATGGCAAGTGTTACAGCATCTTAGGGCTGGTTCTCTTGGCTTGTGACACACAAATGCTCCTACTTTGTATTAAAACCACTAGTGTTCCATTTCTCTGATAGAAACATACAGAGAACAGCAGGCAGGATTGCTGGTCTTTCTCCGAAAAAGGTCACTCAGCAGGGGCTGAATCCACAAGACTACGTTACTGCTGGTGGCTGTCAATGATTACAGCATATTTTTAAAAATCTACCTCTTAAATCTCTCTCATTTTTGTTTCTTTTTCTAACTAGCTCCCCTGTGCAGCCTCTGTCCCCGTCTACAGCCACATCCTCTATACTTCAGAGTATTTGAACACATTTTCTATCCTGTCTTTTGTTGCTGGTTCAATCACTCCCTAGCCCACATCCATCCATCTTGACATCTGTAGATAGCAAGAGGGACTGCAAAATACCACTGACTCATTTGAAGGGCAATAGAAAAATTTGGAAAATGATAATACTGCAGGTTATACAACATGGTGTCTGAAGTAAATGTTCATGAATTCATGTGTATGTAAAACATGTTAAGGTGGCAACCATGTGAACTTATTTTTACCACAATTTAAAAAATTTAATAAAACTGGCGTTGTGCCTACTGAACTAATCTCTCAACTCCTCAGTATTGCATTAAAATTTCATTCGATTCTGGAACTTCTTGAGCTGTGCCTCTTCTCACCACCTTATACTTGATGCTTCAACAACTCTTAAACATTGTATGCGTTAGAATTCTGCACTTGCTTCCTGAGGGTCTGTAAACCAGCAGACTTACTGCTCTTCATAAACCAGTTGCCATCAAGCCGACTGTGATTCATGGCGACCTATGAGCATCACATGTGTCAGTAGAACCATAAGGTTCTGCTGGTTCCTGAGGTTTCGCATGACTGAGTTTAGAAGTAGACTGTCCAGCAACAGTCCAGCCGTCAGAGCTCCGACAGGTTGGGTGGTCAGTGGGTTCACACCTCATTTGAATCTGCCTCATAAGTCCTCAAGAGCACCTGATCCAAGCCAAGGTATTTTTCAATTGCTTCTTACACATTTGAAAGTTAAGCAATGAATACAGATGACAGAATAAAGAAATGATATCTTTGCATTGTGGTGTTGGAAAAGAGTACTGAATATTCTGTGGACTGCCGAAGAACAAATAGATCAGTCTTGGAGCAGGTGCAGCCAGGTTATTCCTAAGATGCAAGGGTGGGGTGCGTGGTTCGAATGAACCAGATGCTCTGCTAGGGAAGGAGGGGCAGCCGCCTCCTGTGTCGGTGGGATCTGTTTCGACGGTACACACACCCATACAAAATTATAAAATAAAAAATAAATTATTATTTTTTTTAAAAAAAAAGCAAGGGTGGTGAAACTTTGTCTCACATACTATTGGTATGGTATTAGGAGGGGCTAGTTTTTTGAAAAAGGCAACCTAGTGGTACAAGTGGAGGGTCAGAGAATGAGAGGAAGACCTTCAAGAACAGGGACTGACACAGTGACTGTAACAGTGCACGTCAGAGAGGGGAGGATGGTGCTTGACAGGGTCAAGTTCAGATCTGCTCTACATAATAGGGTTGCTGGGATTCACAGTCAATTAAATGGCACCTAACAAGAAGAACACAGGCCCTGTAGATGGTCATTTCCTCCTCTCCTGAGCATCCCTTACTTAGCTCCCCCTCAGTCTGCATTTCAAACTTGTACTGAACATTTTTCTTTCTTATTCTTTGGTAGGGTTTTACCTACTTTAACAGTCTTTTCCCCCTGAAATCTTGACAGAGATGATTAGCATGAATGGCCATGCAATTATGTTTTTCTCCGATAAGAACCTTTGAATAATTTGTGTCTTTGTATACAGAGAGAGTGCACAGAAGAAAAGAGGGGAAAACATTTGTTTTAATGAGCTCTAAAAAACTCACATTTTCTTAGCCTTGTTATTTTTAAGAAAATCTGTTTCCCCCGTAGATAAACTTGAGTGTTCATCCTAATTATCGTGCATTTTTAATCAGTGGAGTTTGAATTAGTACACTTTCACAGAAGCTTGCTAAAAGAGAAATTTAACTGTTTGGTTAGCTTGAGGAAAAAGAGTTAGGTGGGCCCAGCGAGCAGGGTGCTATGCTTTCAGAAATACAGAAGGAGTTCATTTTGGCTCATTCTTGTACCTCTGAAGCACAGTTCCAGAAAGCTTCTTTTCCTTTTCAGTAAGAGGGCTTGGAGAGGCTGCACTTCACTACCTTATTTCTGAAGGATTTTTGCTAAAGCTAACTCTTAATATTCAAGACTTGATTCTTTGCTCTCATCCATTAATTGAACTCCATTTGGTTTGCAAAAAGATGCCCCAGGATTTTCCTACTGAAATAACAAAGCCTCTGAAAAGAACTCTAATGTGGTCATACAGCATTCTCTGCTCACACAGGCATCCCCTATTCCTACCCCAACAGTGACAGAGAGCAGTTTCAAGCCCCCTTCCCATCCTACCTTCTGCATGGATGGAATTGAGCTTTTACTGGGCCGATTTGCAGCATCATGATGGATGGTGAAGAGATTGAGATTGTTCACAGCTTGAGTTTGCTTGGCTCCACAATCAACACTCCTGACACCAGCAGCCAGGAAATTATAAGATGTGTTGCAATGGGAAAGTCTGTGGTTAGAGACCTCTCAAAAGTACTGAAGAGCAACAATGTCAGTCTGGAGACTAAGGTGTGCCTGTTACAAGCCATAGTCTTTTCAATCACTTGCAAAGAGAGCTGGACAAGGACTAGGGATGATGGAAGGAGAATTGATGTCTTTGAGCTGTGGTGTTGGAGAAGACTATTGAATATACCATGAACTGCTAAGAGAACGAACAGGTTCGTCCTGGAGAGGGTGAAGTCAGGCTGCTCCTTGGAGGCAAGGATTCTGAAGCTCCATCTGACATACTCTGGACATGTTGCAAGGAGGGACCAGTTCTTGGAGAGGGTCATCATGCTTGGGACGGTGGAGGGACAGTGCAGGAGAGGAAGACCCTCGATGAGCTGGATCAATTCAGTGACTAGGGTAATGGGGGTAGGTGTGCCAGAGACAGTGAGATTGGCACAGGATAGAGCAGGATTTAGGGCTGTTGTACATAGGGTCGCTATGAGCCACAGATGACTTGATGGCACATAACATCTACTGGTGGAGGGTGGATTCAGAGCCCAGGGAGCCACAGATACATTTAGAACACCTGTATGGTGGAACTTTGGGAATTGATGATTCAGTGGTAGAATCCTTGCCAGGGCTCCTCATGCATGGCCACTGTCATGGATTGAATTGTGTCCTCTTAAAATACATGTCAGGGGAGATTTGCTGGCTTAGTGGTAAGGAACGTGGTGCCAGTGCAAAGGTATGTGGTTTGAATCCACCAGCTGCTCTGTGGGATGAAGACGGGCAGTCTCTTACTATGCAATTTACTGCCTCTGAAAACCCATTGGAGTGTCAACTGCGAGTCAGTTCCTATTTGACACAACAACACGACACACACCAACAACAAAAGTAAAGTACATATAAGGGGGCTCCAGTGGCCTCATGGGTAAGGAGTTGTGCTGCCAACCCCAAAGCAGGGGATTCAGTCCCCCAAGTGTTCCATGGGCAGCCCCTTCCTGTATGATTTCCTGTATTATGACAGAACTAGGGACTCATGAAGACACAGGTATGAGTGCCATGGGCACCAGATCAAGCCAGTTTGATGGTGAAATATTTATGAAAAGGCCACAGAGACGTAGGTGGAGATGTGGGGAGAGGAAAAGGTCCGTATGGTTAGGAACCAGTGTTGGCTGTCAAGTCTATTTTTACATTAATTGGCCTTCGTTGACAATGCCAAATCATGTACCCTTTATGTGCACACTTGCACTTAGAACATGGCCCTTCTTCCCCCTCACCCCCTGAATTAAGCTTTCTCCCTCGTCCTAAAATGAAACATGCCATAATGGCCAAGTCGTGCAATTTGTTTTTGCTTCCTATCTTCTTAAACATTCAGACAATCAGAAAATGTTTTCTTGTGTTACCTGGAAACAAAACACTAGATCCAGCAGCTGGGATTCTTGAAGCTCTTTGCTCAGTCTCTCTGGCAATATTTTTTACAAGCTACACGATGCAGTCTTGGAAAGATTATTGACTTGCAGGCCAAGCCAACATGAGTTTAAGTGCTGGCTTTTCCACTTATTATCTATATATTGCTAGGCTATTTATTTAACAACTTTTAAATTTTTAAAAAAATATATGAAATGGGGTAACAGTATCTGTGTGTGTATAACTTACATAAGAATGAAACAAATTAATATTTGCCTAATACCTGGAGCACCTTGATCTTCTTGATGTTTGTTGCTGCCCAGCCAATTCTAACCCCGTATCTGCAGAATAGTTCTGCTCCATGGGATCCTCAGGGCTGTGACCTCTCAGACTGCCAAGCATTTAAATCATCTCTAGATACATTCAACCCACTGGCTTTTTGGTTAGAAATCTCAGCTTAACTAGTTGGCCCTTTGGTGTCTCTGGCCCAGAACATAACCAGTCAATGTCAAGTTGACATCAGTTTGTGTTTTGGTTCACAGTAGAACCCTGCCCCTTAATGTTTCCAGTGACTAATTTCTCCGAAAGAAATCACCACATCTTTCTTCTGTGGCACTTGTCATTGGACTCCGACCTTGAACATGTTTGTTGGTTAGTGTTGTGTACATAAACTTGGCAATCAGGGACTTTTCATAGGTACATAGTAAATACAGATTCTTCCCTGTTGTCCTTTTCTTTGAAAACTGTTCAGACCTACTAAGATCCTGATTTTAGTAGCCAGAAGTTCAAACTGGATTTAGAAGAGGCCATGGCACCAGGGACATTGTTGCTGATGTCAGATGGATCCTGGCTGAAAGTAAAGAATGCCAGAAGAATTTGTGTTTTATTGACTATGCAAAGGCATCTGAGTGTATGGATCCTAGCAAATTATGTCTTTGGAAAGAATGGGAATCCCAAAACTCTTAATTGTACTCATGCAAAACCTTTACCTAGACCAAGGCGCTGTTGTGTGAACAAACCAAGAAAGCTTTACATGGTTTAAAACAAAGAAAGTATGCATCGGGGCTGAATTCTTACTCCATACCTATTCAATTTGTATGTTGAGAAAATTATTCCATAAGCTGGACTCCATGATGAAGAATATGACATCAGGATTGAAGGAAGCCTCATCAGCCTGTGTTATGCAGATGACACAACCTTGCTTGTTGAGAGTGAGAAGGACATGAAGTACGTGCTGCAGAAGCTCGGATAATACAGACTTCAACATGGATTGCATCACAACATCAATAAGACAAAAATTTTCACCACTAGACTGATGAAAAGACTGAAATCGTCAACAGTGTTATCTTACTTGGATCCAGTCAGCATTCCTGGTACTCGCAGTCAGGAGATCAAGATATGTATTACAGTGTGAAGTAGGCAGTCAGGGGCCTCTCCAAATTACTGAGGAATGATGATGTCAGTTTGAGGACGAAGGTGTGCTTGATTGAGGCCATACTCTTTTCAGTCACTTGCTCTGCATCTGTGAGGTGGACAGTGAATAAGGATGATAGAAGAAGAATGTAAGCCTTTGAGCTGTGGTGTTGGAGGAGAGCACTGAATATCCCATGGACTGCCAAAAGAACAAACAGCTACGTCTTAGAGAAGATGCAGCTGGAATGCTTCTTGGAGACAACACAAAGCTTAATCTCATAAACTTTGGGCATGTTGCTAGGGAAGGCTACTTTTGAAGAGGAGCATGATACTTAGAAAGGTGGAGGGTCAGCAAAAGAGAGGAAGCACCTCAACCAGATGGATTGATGCGGTGACTACTGCAGTGGGCTCGAGCATGTCGTATATTGTGAGGATGGCACAGGATAGGACAGAGTTCGGATCTGTTGTTCATGACAGGATCACCATGAGTTGTCCTCAACAGCATCTAACAGCAACAGCAACAACATTATGATGCCCTTAGAATTTTTTTGTTTGTTTTTTTAATTAATTTTAATGTACATTTACAGAGACTTTGGATTCCCATTCATTCATTATTGCTTTTTTTCTCCCTGCCACCCATCCCCCCAATTCACTCTTCTCTTTGAAAAGTAAAAGAAAATTCTTTCATTGTTATACAATCCCTCCTCCCAAGTTCACTCCACTATGCAGCCTTCATTCTGGACTCCTGTCATGACAAAAATACCTAATCATATATTGCTTTTAAACAGTTCTCTCTCTCATCTGTTTCAATGCAGTATACATTATTTGTGTCCTCTTTCTTAGTCTCCCCTCAAGCCCAATGTTAGTCCCATTTTACAACAGTGGCACTATGCAGTATTTTTCCTTTTGTGACTGAGATATTTCACTCATATTACTTGCTGGGAAATCCAGGGAGGAGCAGAATACACTATTCAGAGTAGACTTGAGTAGGTAAAAGTCACATTGGGACTTGACTTATTTCTGCCTTAACCCACATCAGTAATAGCTCATAGTTTAAAGAACTGGGTCAGTTTCCAAATACCATCTTTAGATTAATTTCTCCAGGACACACAGATACAGGACTTGAGAAGAAGTAAATCCATGCCAAAGCTGTATGTTTTCATAGAAATATTTCAGTAAGTCTTTGTCAGCCTGTTGTCACCTGTGGGGAAAGAGTGGCAGATAAAAAGGCATGCAGAAACTAGAGTAGAAATTTGAGCTGAATATTTCTGCTGATACCATAGTAATTTCAAGATCTAATTGGCTTTAACTTGTATCAAATTCTCAGGCTTCACAAAACTATTATCATGGTATTTGGTTCACAATTGTTATAGTGCAATTTATGGGCAACCCTCTCCCTCCAGAATGTAAATCCTGAGTCTTTCTTTTTATTTTCTTGTTCACAGATATTTTGGTTGTGCTTCAATTCCCTTTTCTTTCTAAACATTTTTAGGAGAGAAATAATATTTTGAGATAGAAACATATCTTTTTATTACTATGGAAGGGGGAAGAACTGGTATACACCAGCATGGAACTAAATGAACTAACCAAAACTCTGTTAAAAATCAGTATTTGTAGCAGCTGCGAACCAATGAAGCATTATGTTCTTGGCATCCTGTGCACTGTAGTAAAAAAGAACTTGAGGCTGTGAAGACAGAAGGACCTAGCTTTAAATCCTAACTCCCTATAATCTTAGACACTCTGTTTTATCTCTGTAATCCTCATATAATTCATGTAAAACAGACATAAGACCTACTTTTCAGAATTAACTGCATTAAATGATTCTCAAAAGTAGCTTGTCTATAGCCCCTTGGGTGAGATGGTTTTTACGTAAAGTCACTGAATGCCAAGGTCCACCTTCTAGGAATGCACACTTTAATTTTGAGAAGAAAGAAATTAGGATCATTCATTCACATTCATTTTAAGGTTAGAGCATGAGGCTTCAACTGTCTTTTGCTTGTTGTTGTTTTAGATTAAATCCAGAGTCCCCCTAGGTACAAGTTTACTCACTTCTAGATGACACTAAGACTTTTCATATAGAGAGACATTAAAGACTTTGATGTATGTAGAAGTGCTGGGCAAATCATAGCAGAGAGTTTATGGTTGTTAATTGTCCCCAGCCCCTGGTGACCTCATGTACAGAGGTTTAATGGAATGCTCTGTCTCCTGCTCATGCACCAAACTGAGTCTCCCACCAGGAAGGGATGAATTTGACCATTGACCACCACTGTCCTTTAACAGTGAGTTTACCAAGAAGAACAGAAATCAAGCTATTTAAAACAGCAAGGGATTTAATGCCGTTAACAACCTGGGATACAGAGGACACACCCTTGCTTGCTGCAAATAAAGAGGCCTTGAAGAACTTACTGATGAAGCTCAGAGAACACACAGCCTTTGGTATGAATGCTACATCAACACAAAGAAAAAAGAACCCACCACCATTCAGGACAAAGCAAGGTAAACCGGGAGGACCCTGAAGTTGTCAGGAGTTTCTTTTGACTTGGGTCAACAGTCAATCCCCACGGAAAGAGCAGTCAGGAAATCAAATGATGATTTTCATTAAGAAAATCTGCTCTGTTAGAAAGTGGGTTTGTTAAGGAATCAGTCACTTGGAGGATTGAGATATACTTGACGCAAGTCGTGATATTTTAGGATAAATGCACAAGACACCTGGACAAAGAGTAAGGAACACGGAAGAATGTACATGTTAGAATTACGTTGTGGGTGAAGAGTAGTGAATATACCACAAACTGACAGAAGAACAAGAAAATATGTCTGGAAGTCATACAGTCAGAATGCTCTTTAGGATCAAGCATAATGATAAAGGAAAGTCTGCTGTCAGAGACCAAAGTACTGAAGAGCACTGATGTCGGTCTGGAAACTAAGGTGCACCTGATACAGGCCAAGGTCTTTGCAATCACTTGTTATGTGTGAGAGAGCTGGACAGTGACTAGGGATGACAGAAAAATATTTGATGCCTTTGAGCATTGGTGCTGGAGAAGAGTATTGAATATACCATGGATTGCTAAGAAAACAAACAGGTTTGTCCGAGACAGGGTTAAACCAGGCTGCTCCTTGGAGACAAGGATTCTGAAACTTCATTTGACAGACATATTTTGGTCATGTTGCAAGGAGGGCCCAGTCCTTGGAGAAGGACGTTGTGCTTGGGAGGGTGGAGGGACAGTGCAGGAGCTGAAGACCCTCTATGAGGTGGATTGATTCAGTGACTGGGTTAATGTGGATAGGTGTGTCGGAGACGATAAGATTGGCATGGGATAGAGCCAAGTTTAGGGCTGTTGTCCATAGGGTTGCTATGAATCCTGGGCAAATAGACGGGACATAACAACAATAACAATTTGATCTTTGTCATCAATAGGGGCCAGTCACTGGAAATATTTCTCACATTTGTTAGAGAGCTGAAAAGAAGAACCTTAGCAAGATAGATTAGCACTGGACTCAAACACAGCAACAATTTTAAGTACGGCATAGGATTGAGCATGTTTTGATCTGTTGTCTGAAGGGTCTATAATGAGTTGGAATGGACTCAGTGAAACTAACAATAACAGTTACTTACAAAACAATTTGAAGGGCTAAAAAGGGGGGGGGATGCTTAGAGTTGGGTTTTGATTATTTTGATTACTGATTCCCAGATCTCTACACAAGTCATGTAATTAGAAAGGTAGCAAACACTGTAGGCCATGAGCTATTAGCTTCAAGTCATGATCCAAGGAATCAGGGCACCAGGATAAGAGACCCAAGTTCTGGCAACAAGTACCATCCAGAATACCTGTGATTTGACACTGAAGATTCCAATGCAGGTACCATTTCCTCACCTTTCAACACTCAGAACCTTACTTCTTAGCGGTGGCAGCCAATATATCAGGAATGTGACCTCCTTTCCACTTCGATTTTATAAGTCTTGTGGGATTCCCATACAGACAACACATGTCTATACACAAGAAGAAAGATCTGTCTCATGCCCTTGAGTTGATGCTGAGATGGGAACTCCACCTCTTGCTCCAGAGTAGAAAACTCTCCGTAAGAGTTTTCTCTGCTGTAACTTTTACAGAAAAAGTCAAAGTCATTGCTGTGGAGTTGGAACCAGCTCATAGCTGATCCTTTAGCTCGTTTTCAGAGGCACTAAACTGCGTGGGAGGAGATGGCCCATCTTTATCCTGTGGAGCGGCTGGTAGATTGTCTTTAGGTTGTGAGGCAATTCCTTACTCACCAGGCCACCAGTGCTCCCTAAGGTTTAGGCAGCGGGTTTGAATTACTGACTTTTCGGTTACCAGCCAGGTGCAAACTGTGCCACCCAGGGGTGTCTGTGGTAAGTAAGACATATCATAGGCAGGATGCACTGACATTAAATAAAATGCCCATCACACCAGATGTACACGGTTAAGAGTTCACTAATTGCTAATTTTCTTTCATTCCTGTCAAAACATGTCAAATAAAACGTCAAGGAAACTGTTTTAGTTAAGTTTTTTTTTTTTTTTTGGAATTGTGAGAGATTAATCTGTATTTCTAGAATGTTATTATTAGTTATTTATTGTTGAGTGGGAAACCAACTGATAGCTGACCTTCCAGAGTTTTCAGAGGCAGTAAATGACGTGAGAGGAGTTTGCCTGTCTTTTCCTCTCACAAAGCAGCTGTTAGAATCAAACCACTTACCTTCAGGCTGGCAGCGCAGCTCCTTACCACTGGGCTACCAGAGCTCCCTGTTTTGTAAAATGTTGCTTTTGTTGTGAACCGTCAAGTCGGAGCCGACCCATAGCTGACCTTCCAGCAGGTTTGCAAAGCAGTAGATTGAATTGAAGACGATTGCCTGTCTTTCTCCTGCGGAGCTGCTGGTGGATTCAAACCACGTGCCTTTGGGATTGCAGCACAGCTTCTTTCCACTTGGCCAATGTAGAATAGCCACCAAAAATAGTCCCTTTGTTCTCCTGGATTTCCAAACCCTCTTATAAAACAGGAGCAGAAGAGGCTTGTACACATCTAGGCTAATTTTACTAAGCACATTTGTTCCTGGAAGCATGTGTGTAAAATTATGGAACTTCCCTAAGCCTGGCTTCCAAGTATCTTAAAAAAATAGAGCGCCACACACCCGCCCTGGATCCTCTCTGGGCATCATAGTCTGTCTTTGTCATTCATTTCAGTTATGCTCAGTGACTGAGATTTCAGGATAATGGAGTATCCCAGTCTAAACCTGTTTCATCTTAATCAATTCAATCTTCCTGTCAGTGCACAACGGATTACTCAAACCTGTTAAGATTTCCTGAGAGATTCCAGTCCTTTTCCTTGAACTCGGAGTCTTCAGTAGATGATTGTTTTCCCTTTTTCATCCTTGTTTTTTCTAGTTTCCAATCTAGGATCTAAAGAAACAGTTGTAGCGCTGAATTTTCATTTGAAGTCATCCCAGTGAATGAGCGTGATTTAAAGTTCCTGAGTGAAGGACCATCAGGTTTCTCACAGGCAGCACCCAGTGAAAAGCATTCTTTGTTAATGCATATACAGCTGTGGTTTTAGAGACTGTTACTATTGGTGGCTGTTACCATTTTCCCTGTGGAGCCAGAGGGTACCTTTGTTTAAAAGGAACCCGGGCCTGCATTTGCCTGATCAAAGGTACTTGTCACAATAGCTTAGCCAAATACTGCCTCAGCTAATGGACAGGAATTTCTGCCTGTGTTTGTGGCAAATCTGGCTTTTTGTTTTAGGATTAACTTCATTTGGAGGTATGACCTATAGTGTTGTTTGTTGTGGTTGTTGTTGGGTGTTTTATTTTATTTTGTTTTAATAAACAACCCAGACTTGCAAATGTTCACATTTATTTAACCATTCATCTTTATAGTTTTCTCTCATTTTTTTCATTTGACGTAGCTTAGGTTGCAATAACTCTCAAGCTCCTTTTCAAAGATCTTGTTAATTGAAGCATTGTTGAGAAAATCAAATGAGATAATATACAGCGAGATAACGTAGCTCCCATGAAGCTACAAGAATGAAAGGGGGGCTATTACATCCTTAAAGATGTTCTCACCTTATCGACTGTGGTCACTGGGGTCTACAAAAAGTCCAGGATTTGGCCACTGAACATCAGTGTGGTGTAGCTCCTCCCACTTGCATCTCCATCTCCACCTGTCACCCCTTTGCAGCTCTTACATCGTTTTTAAGACATTTGTGCATTGAATTGATTTCCATCTGCCTCTCACTCACTAGGTCCTTGCATAAAGCAGATTGATTTTTTTCTCTCCTGCTTTTGTTCATCATTTGACCCTCATCACTGATGGTAGAGAGAGAAGCCTGGCCTACATGTTTGCTGGGTGAAAGAATGCATAAGAGATGGGCTGAGCAGAGGAGGAAAGCAAACACAAGGAGTCCCTAGAGATAGAGTTCAGAGTCCCAGTGTCCCACTCAGCGCTCCTGTCACCTGCGTGTTGCCTGAGGCAGGGCCAAGCAGATGTTTAGATTTTCTTCAGCCGTGAACTCTGAGGTACTTTGAAAGTTCTCCAGAATATTCCTGCTCTCCAGATGGAAAAATTCGGCATTACAGTGATCACATTGGTCGGTATGCTAGACTGCAAACACCGCAGGACTCCATTTATGGAAAGCAGAATATCCTCCACTGACAACAGTGCCTATTGGGGTTTTGTTGTTGTTACTCAAGTGACCCAGGAGTGTGGCCTCTGTTGACCTCTCTGTAGGACTAGGATCGCTGTAAGACTCCTAAGAGCTCCGGGATTCTCCTAGCTTTCTTGTGGTAAGTATTCTAATTGTAGGTACAGCTGTTTAGTTTAGGATTTCCTATATGAGAGCTGTGGCCTCCAGCCCAGAGGGGTTTATGAGAAGGATGAGGATTGACCTTGGGAGGAGCCCTCTACACCTGAGAAGCCTACTGTTGATAATGGTGCAGGCACTTCTGGGAATCTGATGGTATGTGCTGATATTCCAAGCAGAGAGGTCAACTTAAAACCACAGGAAATGCGAGGACATCTTGGGAAAAGTCTAAGCAGAGAGAACAGCTTAACTCCATGGAATGTGAAAGCACATTGAGTGTCAGTCATTTAGCTGAAGCTGTGGAGAATGCACACAGGTACTCAGAATGCCCCCTGTAGAGGGGAAGGTTGGAAGGACGTTCACACATCCTTGCATCCAACAAGTGCTTCTTTTCCCTTCCTGATGCTCTCCGGGGACAATCTGTGTGACCCAGGAGTCTGAAGAACTCATCCTCCTTTTATCCTGAGCAAAGCCAGGGAAGGCACAGGAATGGATGGATGCAGGGCAGGTATAACCAGAGCAGGCTCGGGAAGGCATGGGACTTACTTCTATATCTATAACCCATGCCATCTAGCGAATTTGGGGTTAATCAATCCTCATTGCCTCTAGAAAAATATGACTTCCATGAGTAGCTAAAAATAACTGTTTATTAAACTGTAATCAAACCCAGCATGTTCCCATAGAGTTGATTCCAGTTTCTAGCTTACATAGGACAGAGTAGAACTGTCTCATAGGGTTTCCAAGCTGTAAATCTTTCCAGAAGATTTACATCTTTCTGTAAAATCTTTCTGAAAAATGACATCTTTCTCCCAGAGAATGTCTGATGGGTTCATACTACCAATTTTTTCTGTCAGTAACTGAGTAATTTTTCAGTTAATAACTAAAACATCAGTCTGGAGATGAAGGTGCACCTGATGCAGGCCGTAGTCTTCCCAGTTTCTTGCTGTGAGTCAAAAAGCTGGAAATGACTAGGGATGATGGAAAGAGAATCCATGCCTTTGAGCTGTGGTGCTGGAGAAGAGTACTGAATATTCCATGGACTGCCAGGAGAGCAAACAGTTTCATCCTAGGGAGGGTGAGACCAGGCTGCTCCTTGGAGGCAAGGATTCTAAGACTCTTTCTGACATACTTTAAGCATGTTCCAAGGCGGGACAACATGCTTGGAAGGATAGAGGAACAGCACAAGGTGAGATGGATTGATTCAGTGACTGGGGGTAATGAGGGCAGGTGTGTTAGAAACAGTAAGATTGGCACAGACAGAGCAGGTTTCAGGGCTCTTGTATATATGGTCACTATGCGTTGCAAGTGACTCAATGACAAATAACAACAACAATAACAACTGAGTACTTAACTACTGCCAGGGAATAATTTTCTATCTCAGGCACCTAGAATATCACTATTGGGCGTCGTCAGGTCAGTTCTAACTCATAGTGACCCAGTGGACAGCAGAATCCTTTCCAACCCTGCACCACTCTCCCCATCGTCTGAGCTACGTCTGAGCCCATTTTTGTGGTCACCGTGCTTGTCCAGCTCAGTGAGGACGTTCTCTTTTCAGCTGACTCCCCTGAACGAGACATAATATCCTTCCCCAGGCACTGGTTCCTCCTGATTGTGTGTCCAGAGTATGTGAGGTGAAATCTTGCCGTCTTTGCTTCTAAGGAGTGTTCTGGTTGTAGTTCTTCCAGGACAGATTTATTTATTACTCTGTCAGCAGGTGTAGTGATGCCAGCTCTCCTCCTGCCAACTCAGAGAAGCGTTAAATTCTCAGGGCTGTGCACTCTCGTGACAAAACCTGCTTCTGCAGCTGTATAACGTGCATGGCGTCGTGTTCTCATTCTTCTCTAGTTGATTTCTGAATATAGAGTTTTGTTTCGTCCATACTTATATACCCAGTACTTTATACAATGCCTGGCTCAAGAAACACGAAGATAATAGATGAATTCATGAGGTCAAGAAAGCTAGACCTGTACTTTCTAAAATAGGTTGTTGTTGTTGTTGTTATATGCCGTCGAGTCGTTTGCGACTCATAGCGACCCTGTGTACAACAGCCCTAAACCGTGCCAATCTTGTGCCAATCTCATTGCCTCCAACACACCCATCCCGATTACCCCAGTCACTGAATCAATCCACCTCATAGAGGGTCTTCCCCTCCTGCGCTGGCTCTCCACTCTACCCAGCATGATGTCCCTCTCTGAAGACCTGTCTCTCCTTACAACATGTCCAAAGTATGTCAGACGAAGCCCCAG
>NW_006399753.1:20385200-20390143 GCF_000299155.1 Elephantulus edwardii
AGCCTCAGAATCCTTGCCTCTAAGGAGTTGCTTGGTTTAATCCTCTCCAGGATGAATCTGTTTGTTTTCTTGGCAGTCCATGGAACATTCAACACTCTTCTCCAGCACCACAGCTCAAAGGTGTCAATTCTCCTTCTGTCCTCTCTAGTCATTGTCCAACTCTCTGATGCATAACAAGTGATTGCAAAAACCATGCCCTGTATCAGACGCACCTTAGTCTCCAGGGAGACACTGTTGCTCTTGAATATTTTGGAGAGGTCCCTAACTGCAACAGCCATGTTGTTGTTGTGTAACATTCAGTCAGAACTGACCTGTAGCTGACCCTCCAGCGGGCACTTAATCTCATGAAAGGAAAGTGCCCGTCCTTCTCTTACAGAGCAGCTGATGGATCCAAACCATGTACCTTCAAGATTGCAGTGCAGCTTCTTATCAGAGTTCCCTTAGAAACAGCCACAGAGACTATTTTTACACTAACAGTTACCTAAAGCTCACTTGAGAAGGGTTCCTAGATTACAACAGTTGCTTAAATGTCCAAAAAGTCAAGAATTATTTAGTGATGCTTTCTAGTTCCTTTGCTCTATGTACTACAGAACAAGCAGCGATGTAGCAGTTTTGAGAAATGCAGTCTCCTACTCCTGTTGTTGTTGTTGTTGTTGTTAGGTGCCATTAGAATGTGCATTTGGATGGTTTATCCCATTACAATTGGAGAGGCATTTTACTTTGACTAGATGAGCAGGCTTTTTTGCTAAACTAATCCGTTACCAATATCAAAGATTCATCAACAACCAGATAACACAACCCTGCTCACTGAAACTGAGGAGGACCTGAAGCATTTGCTGCAGAGGGTCGAGGTCTGCAGCCTTCAATATGGATTGAAGCTCAAAGACAAGAAAACGAAGATTCTCACCACTGGATCAATTGGCAGCATCATTATGGATGGTGGAGATTGAGATTGTTAACAGTTTTACTTTGCTTGGTTCCTCAGTCAACACTCTTGGTACCAGCAGCCAGGAAATCAAGAGACAGATTACACTGAAAAAGTCAACTGTCAGTGACCTCTTCAGAGTACTGAAATGCAACGATGTCAGGCTGGGGATTAAGGTGCACCTGATTCAAGCCATCATCTTTGCAATTGCATGCGTTGCACGGACAGTGACTAGGGATGATAGAGAATTGATGTCTTTGAGCTGTGGTGCTGGAGAAGAGTGTTGAATATACCATGGACCCTAGGAGAACAAACAGGTTTGTCCTGGAGAGGGTGAAACTGGGCTGCTCCTTGGAGGCAAGGATTCTGAAGTTTCATCTGACATACTTTGGGCATATTGCAAGGAGAGACCAGTCCTTGGAGAGGTTTGGAAAGGTGGAGGGACAGCACAAGAGAGGAAGACCCTCGATGAGATGGATTGATTCAGTAATTGGGGTAAAGGGAGTAGGTATGTTGGAAACGGTGAGGTTGGCACAGGATAGAGCAGGTTTTACATAGGGTCACTATCAGTCATAAGTGACTCGACAGCACATAACAACAACAACAATCCTTTGTCCTTTATTAAATGTCTTTTTTTGGTTTTTTTTAAGATGAAAATCAGTTTTCCTAGTTAATATCCATGTATGAAGAAGTTGCCAAGGAAGGGAAAATAGTGGTAAAATAAATGAAATTCACTAAAAACTACAAGAACAAACCAGCCCACTGTCCTGACTCAAATTCACAGCAGCCATGGAGGACGGAGTTGCCTCCTAGGGTCGCAGGCTGAAATCTTTATGGAAGCCACTCCTGGGGAGTGGTCAGTGGGTTCAAACCACCAGTGTTTGGGTTTTGGCACCTGTGCCCCCAGGCTCCTTAAATGCACGCCACATCCAGGGCTGGTCATTCAGTCCTCACACATGGCCGCCTTCCATTGGGTTTCTCAGACTGTAAATCTTGATCGCGTGAGATGACCTCATTATTTGCCAATGAAGTGATTGATGGATTTGAAGTGTTGGGCTAACAGCCCATATCTTAACTTGCTGCACCGTCAGGGTCAGGGCTTCTTTAAATTCGCTCTGTGCCTTGGAAATGAAATCTTAACAAGTGGTCAGAATGATTCCTTTGGTGCAGAAGAGATAACGGATTTCTCTTTACGAGGAGTACACACCCTAGCTTACGCCCAGGGGAGATGTCAGTCCTCCAGCTTTTTAAAGGTCAGCATGCTGCCTCACTTTTTCTTTTCTTTTTTATGAAATGCTTATCTTGAACTTGGAAGCACTAAGCAGATGGTTATGTGTAACCCAACCTCTTACCCTAAGTCCAGAAAGCTTTATTCCCTTAGCTTCTAGGGCGGAACCATTTGAATTTTAATTATCTCTTATGTGACCATAACCTTTCTATTGTAATGAAGGAAATGGGGTGATTAGTAACGTGAAACAGAAAAATCATCAGCTAATCAGGATAAATTCTTTCTCCCTGGACTTTGAGCTCTGCCCCTAAATCTCGTTCTAAGTCTGCTTACAATGAATAAAAACATGTGACTTGAGTTTCTTATTTCTTCCATCTGTCCATGATGCAAACCTAGTGAAGGTCCTGGCAGGCACCAGAAGAGAATATTACGGACCTGGAAAACATACAAGCTCACAGTCTTTTCCTTCCAACATTGTTTGCTGTATCTGAAAACCAATATGTGGAAAGCAGAGACCTTTTGAGATTGATTCATCTGTCTAGACATGGTGCCTGGCATACAATATCTGCTCCATGAATGTCTTTGAACAGAATTAATAGGATTAGAAGAGAAATGAGAAATGTGTCCCGGCTGACTTTCTTGGAAGATTTTTTAGGCATGGGAAAAGGAAAGGAGATCCAGGCAGAAGGTAGCACATTTCCTGAGTTGAGATAGAGCTGACAGCCTGGGAGACAAAGCTACGAGTGTTCACGGACAGAGTCTCAGAGAAGACAGAGCTGCAGAGAGAAGGCCGCAGATTTGAAGAATTCCTTTGAGTTCAGCTGAGTACTTGCTGTGAGTGTATCTATGAAGAAGCTGCCCAAGGCTGGAGGCAAAATATACCCTAAAGAATCTGAGTCAAAAGTGTTCAGTCCTCACATAAATTAGAAGTCATGCCCATACTACCAATCAGAATGGAAAACTGTGATTAATGGGACGTTGTGTGTCAAAAAAAAAAAAAATATTTTAACCTCAGCAGCGGAAGAGATTTACTGCTATTGGAACATTGGTCCAGGCCTCCTTAACAAATCTCACATGGAAGACCTTAAAAGATCAAGTTGTTTTCATGTAACTAAACTGTGTCCCAGAGAAAAAAAGGTGCTGATGAATAATTTTAGGGAAATAAAAATATCCCAATGCAACAAGGTAAAATGCACACTGTTTAGCACCTAACTGAAAAATTCTGGACATGCAAAGAAATATAAAATGTGACCCTTGATGGAAAGGGTGCTCAAACAAAGGATCCTGACCCAGAACTGACATAGATTTCAGAGTAATCAAATGTGGAAATTAAAACAATTATTATCAATGTATTGCATATTTTCAAAAAGGTACATTTATACTTGGAAGAATAAAAAAAATTCTGAAATGAAAGCAATAATATATGAAATTTAAAATAATCTGAATATGCTTAATTGGGGTAGTTGTGTACATTCGGGTAGGAACGGACCCATAGCTGACCCGTCAGTGGGGTTTTCAGAGGCAGTTAATCACACGGTGGAAGATTGTCCATCCTTCTCCCACGGAGCAGCTGGTGGATTTGAACCAGGAACCTTGGTATTGGCAGCACAATTCCTTACCACCTGGAGAAGGTGCAGCCAGAGTGCTCCTTGGAGGCAAAAATGATGAAGCTTCATCTCACGTACTTTGGGAATGTTCCTAGGAGAGATTTTTCCTTGAAGAGGGACATCATGCTTGGAAAGGTGGAGGGACAGTGAAGGAGAGGGAGACCTTCAACCAAGTGGATTGACACAGTGACTGTAGCAGTGAGCTTGAGTGTGTCAGAGATTGAGGATGTCACAGGATAGGACAGGTTTCAGACCTGTTGTTTTTAGGGTCACTATGAGTCATACTCAACTTGATGGCACCTCTCAGCAATAAGTCACTAGAGCTCCTATTTATGAGTAATGTATGTTTATTGTTGTTGTTGTGTGCTGTTGGGTCACCTGCAACTGATAGCGACCCTATGTACAACAGCCCTAAACCCTGCTCTACCCTGTACCAGTCGTATTGTCTCTTACACGCCTGTCCCCATTACCCCAGTGACTGAATCAATCCATCTCATTGAGGGTCTTCCTTTCCTGTGCTGTCCCTCCACCCTCCTAAGCATGACGTCACTCTCCAAGGAATGATCCCATCTTGAAACATGTCTATAGTGTGTCAGACGGAGCTTCAGAATCTTTGCCTCCAAGGAGCATCCCTGGCTTCCCCCTCTCCAGGATGAACTTGTTCATTATTCTGGCAGTCCATAGTATATTCAATGCTCTTCTCCAACACCACAGCTCAAAGGCATCAATTCTCCTTCTATTATCCCTAGTGATTGTCCAGCTCTCTGATGCATATCAAGTGATTGCAAAGATCATGGCCTGTATCAGGCACGTCTTAGTCTCCAGAATGACATCATTGCTCTCCAGTACTTTGGAGAGCTCTCTGACAGCAGACTTTCCCAATACAATTTGTCTTTTAATTTCCTGGCTGCTGGTACCAAGAGTGTTGATTGTAGAGCCAAGCAAACTGAAGCTGTTAACTCAGTCTCTTCACCAATTATTGTGATGCTGCTAATTGGTCCAGTAGGGGGAATCTGTCTTCTTGACATTGAGCCTCAATCCATATTGAAGGCTGCAGTCCTTGACCCTCTGCATCAAGTGCTTCATGTCCTCCTCAGTTTTAGCAAGTAGGGTTGTGTCATCTGCATAATGCAGATTGTTGATGAATCTACCTCCAATCCTGATGCCACATTTTCCTCACAGA
>NW_006399753.1:20391328-20393233 GCF_000299155.1 Elephantulus edwardii
CAGCCTGGACTTCCGGCAGTTCTCTGCTGATGTGCTGTTCTAATCATTTTTGGATGATCTTCAGCAGAATCTTGCTTGCATGTGAAATCAATGACACTGTTCTGTAGTTTCCACACTCAGTTGGGTGCTCCACATATAGATTGAAAATATACAGAGATAGGACACATCCTTGGTGCACACCCTTCCCAGTTTTGAACCATGCAGTGTTTCCTTGCTGTTCTGACAACTATTTCCTGGACCAAACATAGGCTTCACATAAGCACAATCAAATGTTCTAGAATTTCCATTCTTCTCAGAGTCATAGCAGATCAAATATTGCACATAAGAAGATAGGTGAACTTGAATACCTACTAACAGATATTGCTTCATGAGATACTACTGTACACATACTAAAATGAAATAAATTGATGATAGAAGATAGTGGGAAGACTGTATAAGAGCCAGAACCATAATACATAGCTTATGAGAATGAAAAATAGTATTACTATTTTGATAAACAGCTTGCAGTTTTTTACAATGCTTAACACATCTGCTATATGACTAGCAATTTTACTCCTACGTATTTATCTAAAAGAAATGTATGTGTCAACACAAAAAACACTTTTTAATAGAAAATGTATATGTATTAGCCCCAAACTAGTACAAAGTGAATCTCTATAAAAGAATGAATTAATATAAGGAGCGTGGGGATACAAAGGATGTCTACTCAACATAAAAGAGATGCAACCTGGATGAACGTCCGAATCATTGACTTCTGTGAAAGAAGTCAGTTGAGAAGAATAGTTAATATAAATTCCATTTATTAAAATTTTATAAAATGCCAACTCACCTATACCAGTTAACTTGATGCCTGGGAATGGAGGCAGACAGGCACGGGAGATTACAAAAGGGTCCCCAGGAAACATTTTGCGATGATGAATATGTTCTTTATCTTGATTGTGGTCTCATGGTGGTTAACATATGTTAACATTTCTGATAGATAGATTTCAAATTTTCCTTCCTTGGATCTATTAAACTCAATATAATTTTAAAATATGTATAGTTTGTTATGTGGATTATAGTGTTATAGGTCTGATTAAAAATTAAAAGTGAAGTATAGAAATAACTTTCTGTGCAAATTGTACTGTTTGCTCTTTCCTGCCTACCTTGTGCTTTCATGTCCCTCTGTTTCTGGCCATGGTGCCCTGAAGAGCGAACGATTCTCTTCTCATTCTCAAATTATAAAAATCCTCTTATTCAGTAAGCCCCTTCTTAAGTGGCTTTGACTTCATGAAGTAGTTTCTTATCCCTGTATTCCAGCTCGTGGACTTCCAAAAGAACACTCATATCTTGGAGAAAGTGCAGCAGGGTATTTCTTGGATGCAAGGATTGTGAAGCTTTGCCTCAGATATTCTGGAAAGGTGGAGGGACAGCGAAAGGGAGGGAGGACTGACACAGTGACAGCAGCAGTGGGGTTGAGTGTGTCAGAAATTGTGACGATGACACAGGATAGGACAGATTCCAGATCTGTTAAGGGGAAGACCCTTAAGGACATGGACTGGCACAATGATTGCAACGATAGGTTCAAGTGTATCAGGGATGATGAGGATGGCACAGGATGGGGGAGGGTTCAGATCCATTACTTATAGGCTCGCTGTGAGTCAGAGTTGAGTGGAGGACACCTAACAGCAACAACTACCTATTTCAGTCCTGGTGATGAAGTTGTTGTTATCTCCTGTCGAGTCGCTTGTGGCTCATAGTGACCCTATTGTACAGCGGTCCTAAACCCTACTCTGTCCTATGCCAGTCGCACTGTCTCTGACACACCCATCTGATTACCCCAGTTACTGAATCAATCCACCTCATAGAGGGCCTTCCCCTCCTGCGCTGTCCCTCCACCCTCCCAAGCATGATGTCCCTCTCCAA
>NW_006399753.1:20393473-20402832 GCF_000299155.1 Elephantulus edwardii
AAGACCATGGCCTGTATCAGACACACCTTGGTCTCCAGAGAGATGCCATTGTTCTTCAGTTCTTTGGAGAGGTCCCTAACGGCAGACTTTCCCATGGCAATACGCCTTTTAATTTCCTGGCTACTGATGCCGAGAGTGTTGACTGATGAAGTAGCTAATCAATTTTTTTAAGAACAAAAACAATTTCTCTGCCAGAGGATGATGATGTAATCTTCTATAAAGGTGATAGCTTTAGACATCCTGTAGGACAGTTCTACTCTGTGCTATAGAATTGCTGTAAGTCCAAATGAATCTGATAGCAGCACCTTTTGGAGATAGAGATAGAGGTAGAGACAGAGGTAGAGATAGAGATAGAGATAGAGATAGAGATAGAGAGATGTATCTAAATTATCTATCTATCTATCTATCTATCTATCTATCTATCTATCTATCTATCTATATCTCTTTCTCTATATCTGTCTCTATTCCAAGATGTCATTCCTCTGTTGGATATACTATGACTCTTTAAATGACACACCTGCCATGGTGCCACATACGGTGATATAGTACCATCCATCTCACATGCTTGTAAAAGGCTTGGACTGGATCCAGCTTAACTTTGCAACTTCCAGCCCTCCTGCCAGAAAAACCTGGTTATCCATGGATGGATATTTCAATATTTGAAGGACATGAGTTTTCAAAGATAGAACCATTCATTCAGAAACAAAGTGGCCTTAAGAGAATTCACTCTATGCTGTTAAAGTATAACCTTGCATGCTTGGAATGCTCTTGTCTTTGCATTTATATTGGTTCTACTGGGTAACTGTAAAAGATACCTTAACGGTTATTCTTACCCAATAGCTATCTCCCTCCCATCCAAGCTGTCTTCCCTGGCCTGAACTTCCTCAATGACAAGCTTGATCATGTCACTCTTTTTAAAATTATATTGATGAGTCTCCTTTATACTGTCCCCAGTTTTTCTTTGGACTTTATTGCCCTCCCGTCCCCACCACTTGTCTCGGTCATTAGCTGGTCACTAGCGGACTACACTCAGTTTCCATCAGGAGCTTTGGTGGCCTTGTGATAAGCTGCACTGCAATCCCAAAGGCACATGGCTTGAACTCATCAGGTACTCTATGAGAAAGATATCAGTCCCCTGCCGTGCAATTTATTGCCTCCGAAAACTTGCTGGAGGGGAAAACCTGCTGTAAGTCTGTTCCAACTGAGTGGTATACAACAGCAACGACAACAACTCAGTTCCATAACGTGTATTGCTGTTTAAACTTCTACAGCTTGCTCGGGCTTCTCTCCGCTCAGAACGCTCTCCCCCAAGTCTCTACTTTTCCTTTGAGATTCAGATAACTTCTCATTCTTCAAAACTAAGCATTATAGTCCTCCTTCTTGCAGATATTATACTTCTTATAACTTGGTGTCCATCTGCTTACAGATGAGGAAACGGATGCAGAAAGGGTAGGTTAAGTGCTCAAGGCTATTTGCTGTTCAGCAGGTTTGTTGCTGTTAAGTGGTAATGAGTCAAGTATGACCCGTAACGACACTATTAATAACAGATCTGAACCTTGTCGTATCCTGTGCCATCCTCGCACTTCCTGACACATGAGAGCCCACCCCGGCATTCACCTGATAGCCACTTACGTGGACTGAAACAGTCAGCTCCACTGAGTGCTAGCCGTGTGCCATGCGACGTAGGTGTTTCAAAGGAAGCATTCTCACCGTTCAACAGACCTGGGTTCCCTTCCCAGAAGGCGCCTCAAGTACAGCCACCATCTATCCCTCATTGGAGGCTTACATGTTCCTCAAGTGCCTAGCAGTTTTCTGGGGATCTTCCAGATTAAGATGGACAAAGGAAAAAAAAAAGAGAGACATGGTAATCTATTTCTGAAAAGGATTAGCCAAAAGAACTCTGAATCACAGCCATCCCATATTCCACCATAAGAATGGACCAGCAGCATTTGACTTTATTGTGCGTGAAGTTGCCGCAAGTTGGGAACCAATCCTGTAGTAGCTAATGTGTGCTCCACAGCCTCTTCTGAGTGCATTTCCTCAGTCTCCTTGTTGTTGATGGTAGATGCCATGAAGTCAGTTCTGGTTCATGGTGAACCCCAGGTACGACACCATCAAACACTGGCTGGTCCTGCACTTCTCACCGTTGTTGTATTTAAACTCCTGCGTTGCAGCCATGATGCCAGTGCATCTCGCTGAAGGTCTTCCTCTTTTCATTGACCTCCTGCATTTCCAAGCAGAATGTTTTTTTCTCCAAGAAGCTGGTCTCCTTTGGTCATACACTCAGAGAATGTGAAGTGTATCCCCTCACACCCAGCCGACCGCCTAGCACACAGTAAGTGTCTAATAGGTAGTTTTGAATGAATGGTTCAAATGGGATTTAGGTGGGCTTCTACTTGGCCCACCCCAAATCTGGCTTCTTGCCCTTCTTTTTTTTTAGAAGGTGAAAGTGCTTCTTGCTAATTGATAAGCAGCCCTCACACAGATTGCCCAAGGACAAGCTGTTGTGTGGGAAGTTTAATCAGCTGACTTACATCTGGAAGGAACAAATGTTTGGAAGTCTCTGAGGCAGAGGGAGCCCCTGGCAGCAACCTCAGAAATCCCAGCATTCCTCTCGCCCTCTGCATGGCCACCCCATCCCTTAGCCATGCACCTCCATGCCTTTGAGTCTGCTTTTAACCATTTTCCTGGTCTACTGCTTTTATACATAATTTATTAAATATCCAACTAATGAGGTCAAACGAAAATAAAACAAAAGCCAACCCACCACCACTTTGCTGCTTCACAGACAAACTGACAGTCATCAGAACTTGTCTGCCACCTTGGCATTTACTGTAAGAATGAGGAAAATTGAAATTCATGTAGCATGACCTTTGAAAACTCAGCACGAACATTTGCATTATTCTGATTTTCACCCTCTCTTGGAACCAGTACAGAATTGCATGACAATTTAAAACTTGTCTAGATAGTTCAGATATAGATTTTAAAAAGAAAATAACTGTTTTTGTGGGTAGCTGATTTATTTGTCTCTGCTTGTTTAAATCATGTAGGTAATGAAAATCATTATTACTATCTACAAAAGAGGTGAAAATGTCTTTGAGCAAAGGCTTCCAGAAGGAAATGAATTATGAAACCATTTCCAAAAATGCTTCGACAGTGAAATATCTACATAGAATTACAGTGGGTGTTCCAAAGACAGAAAGAGCTACTAGCCCCAGAATTCAAGCCAGTGCTTTGGGAAGGTGTTAAATATTCTAGAAAGTTTAATTTGCCTTCAACCTCTCAAAAGAGAGTTTTATTTTTCCCCCCTCTTCTCTGAAAGCTGGAAAAGTCTGTAATCTTCATTTTCAGGAAACCTAATCAGCATTCAGGCTCATTAATAGTATCTACACGTGTGACCTTGGTTTGTGCTATTGTTGTTGTTATGTGCCATTGCGTCTCCTGTGACTCATAGTGACCATACGTGCAATAGCTCTGAAACCTACTCTATCTTGAACCAGTCTCTCTGTCTCCAACACATCTACCTCCTTACCCTTGTTACCATGTCGCTGCATCTTATCCGGGATCTTCCTCTCTTGTGCTGTCCCTCCACACTTCCAAGCATGATGTCCTTCTTCAAGGACTGGTCCTTCTTGGCCACATGCTCAAAGTATGTGAGATGGAGCTTCAAAATTCTTGCCTCCAAGGAGGAGCTTGGTTTCCAAGACAGATCTGTTGGCATTTCTTTTTTCTCCTTGAGCCTTGTTCAGACTTTTGAAACCTATGGAAGAGACAGTTTTAGGCAACCACTACCATTTGCTTAAAGTCTACTTAGAGAAGTATAACTTATTTCTCAGTGCTGCCAAGAACAGTTGGAAAATTCTGAACTGGAGTTACCATCAAGATAAACATCCATGCACACACAGAAAATGAGGAGTGTGCGTAAAGGGAAAAGAGGACAGGGAGGTGTCAATGTTAGGTAGTTCAGTGTGGATAGTTCAGTGTAGATTATTAAGAAGACATTGATGTCATTAAATATATTGGGAAAACATTGAAAAAGCAGCCCTTTGGAAGGTGGCAGGTACAAACATATACTATATGTTTGAGACTTGAACAAGACATGTCCATGTAAGACATCCAACCAGCTTCAAACTTTCTCCCCAGATCTGGGCCATTTTCAGTTTTCTATCTTAGTGACTGTTGCTGTCAGTTATCCAGTTGTTTCTGCCAGAAATCTCTGCTACATCTGTGACATCTCTCTTCCTCACCTTTCACTTCATTACAGCTGATAGATACTGTGAATCTTGTCAGGTTCATGCTCTGCATTCTCTTCTAATCCACGTATCTCACACCGTCTCTGCTCCTAGAACACAGCACACTGCTACTTATAGAAAATTAAAATGTAACTGGACATTTTATCTTTCTATTTGATTTGCTAAATCTAGCTGGCATAGCCCATGATCAAAAGAAGCATAGATATTCCGATTCTAGATGTTCTGGATTTGATCTGGAGGATGTGTTGTTTATTTTACTACTGGAAGATCCTAGAGAAGCCCTGGTGGCATTATCGTTTGGGTGTTAGGCTGCTAACTAAAAGATCATATCACCATTAATAATCGAGTAGCCATGCCCCAGAAGGAAGATCTGTTAAGATGTAGAGCCTCAGAAAACGTATGGGTCCCCACAAGTCAGAACCAATTCAACAGCAGTTGGGGTTGTTTTTGTTTTGTTTTGTTTGGGTAAGGTACTAACATTGTAAAGACGGAGATTCATTTCTTTATCTAGCACAGCACCTTATACATTTAGACCCCCTTTTTATTTCTTTTTTAAATCCTTTGAACAGGTTAAAACGCAGAACACTGTGAGGTACACATGAAATGTATAGTGGAAAACCAAAATGCTTTCTCTAGTTTTGACTTTAGATGCATCTTTTTCTAAAACTTTGGTAACAATTTCATTCCCCTAGGAAAGGTCAGAGTGCTGAAATTCTTCACGTAGTGTGGAAACTTATCTGTGGCTGCAAAACTGAAAACTAGCCGATGTGTGAGAGATTGCTGGGCTTTCTCTGAGCTTACAGAATAGTATATCATGCATGACCTGCTTTTGAGATGGGAGTTTGTGAAAATTTGGAAATGAGAGTTTGTGAAAAACAACAGAAACCTTTTTGGTTCTTTTCTTCCACTAGCTGTTCGCATTTGAGATATTCTTTTTTTAAAAAAAAAATTATTATTCATTTTAATGAAAATTTACAGAGACTTTGGATTTCCAGTCATTCACTGTTGCACTTTTCTCCCTGCCCACCCCCCCTCGCCCCCCAGTTCGCTCTTGTCTTTGAAAAGTAAAAGAAAAATTCTTTCATTGTTATACAATCCTCCCCACAAGTCCACTCCACTATGCAGCCTTCATTCTGGACTCCTGTCATGACAAGAATACCTAATCATATATCCCTTTTAAACAGTTCTCTCCCTCATCTGTTTCAATGTAGTATACATTGTTTATCCCATCTTTCTTAGTCTCCCCCCAATCCCGATGTCAGTCCCATTTTACAACAGTGGCACTATGCAGTATTTTTCCTTCTGTGACTGAGATACTTCACTCAGCATAATGTCCTCCGGGGTCACCCATTTTGAATAATATTGCATGAGTTCCTTGTTGTTCAATGCAGCATAGTATTCCATTGTGTGACTATACCACAGCTTCTCTATCCATTCATTTGTTGATAGGCACTTAGGTTGTTTCCAACCCTTTGCTATTGTGAACACAGCTGTGATATATCTGCTTGGGAGGCGGTTATGGCTTCTTTGGGCTATATTCCCTGCAGTAATATTCTTGAGATGTTATCATTAGTTCCTATCATGGCAACTAGGCTCCCATATTTACATTCTTAGTGGGGACTTTTTTCATTTCTGTAGATAGAATCCACTGTGGCAAAGCTTATTAAAAGATTCGTGGATACGAACAGATTTTCCAAAGGGCTTTGGGTGCAGGTTAAGTGGCTCAGTGCCCAGTAACATTGTGATGTCTGTCTGCCCTACTACTGTTACCACACTTTGCTACACACCTCACACACATGGCTCAGCTTCTCCTGATGGCACTGGGGCCAGGTGAGCTCTAATGTCAGCTAAGACCGAACGCCTCCACCACTGCACTCCTGCGTCACATACACACGTCCTTCCTCAGAACTTGAATATTGTGTGAATGGCTGTGTGCTCTAGTGCCCAGGAGGCTGGGAACTTAACTATGAGAACAATCAAAGCATAGTGTGAAAATCTTTCCAAATACAAAGGAAAGAGTTTAAAATAAATAGATAAAATAAAATGAAGAGTATAAAATAGTGACCAATAAGAAAAACATTGACTCTTCTCTTTTAAGCTTTAAATCACTCATTGTAACATCCTACCAATATTGCAACCATGAATGAATGAAAACCCAAAATCTCTGTAAATGTTCATTAAAACTAATAAAATTTAATAAAAAAAAACAAAACAAAAAAAAAACCATCCTACCAAATAGATCCATCTGGCATCAGCAGTGATATCCCTGGTGCCACTGCCTCTTCTAAACCTAGTTTGAACTTCTGGGATTTACCTGTCAATATACTGTTCTAGCTATTTTGGCGTGATCTTTAGAAATGTTTTGCTTGTATGTGACATTAATGATGTTGTTAGATAATTCCCACCTTCGGTTAAAGCACCTTTCTTGGGTTTGGGAACAAAGAAGGGTCTCTTCCAGTCAGTCGGCCCAGCAACTATCCTCCAAATTGCCTGGTGTAGATGGGTGAGCATGTCCAGGGCTGCATCTGTTAGCTGAAACACGTCAATTGGGATCTCATTGATTCCTGGGCCTTACTTTTTGCCAGTGCCTTCAGTGCAGTTGGAACTTGTTCCATCATTACCATTGGCTCTTGTTCATACGATACTTCATGGAATTTTTCAGTGTCAACCAGTTCTTTTTGGTACTTTAGCTTTGTATATTCCTTTAGCTTTGTATATTCCTTCTGTCTTTTTTTTTATGCTTCCTGGTTCGCTCAAGATTTTCCCTGTAGCATCCTTCAGTATTGCAACCCGAGGCTTGAATTTGTTTTTCGGTTCTTTCAACATGGTAAATGGCAGCAACTTCTTCCCTTTTTATTCACCTGTTCCAACTCTTTGAACATATTGTTGTAATGCTTTGCTTTGTCTTCTTGAGCTGCCCTTTGAAATCTTCTATTCATCTCTTTTCCATCAGCATTTCTTCCCTACTTTTTTGCTTCTTGATGCTAAGGTGCAATTTTAAGATTCTCTTCAGGCATCCCACTTGGGTCTTTTCTTCTGGTGGTGTGTAGTTCAAACTGGGTTTCGAAGAGGCCGTGGAACCAGGGATGTCATTGCTGATGTCAGAAGGATCCTGGCAGAAAGCAGAGAATACCAGAAGAATGTCTATTTGTGTTTTATGGACTATGCTAAGACTGTGTGGGTCCTAACAAATTATGGCTTAACATTGAGAAGAATGAGAATCCCAGAAAACTTCATTATACTCATGTGAAACTTATACCTAAGCCAAGTAGATGTTGTCCCAGCAGAACAAGGGAATACTGCGTGGTCTAAAATCAGGAAAGTATGAATCATGCTTGTATCATTTCTCCATGGCTATTTAGACTGGACGCTGAGCAAATCATTTGAAAAACTGGGTTCTGTGAAGAAGAATGTGATACCAGGATTGGAGAAAGACATATCGACAGTCTGCACTATTGAGAAGCTACAACCTTGCTTGCTGAAAGTAGAGAGGACCTGAAACACTTGCTGCAGAAGATCAAACAATACAGCTTTCAAACATCAAGAAAACAAAAATCTTTAACATTGAACCAATCAGCAACTTCATGATAGATGGAGAAAAGGTTGACATTGTCAGTGATTTCATCTTATTTAGATCCATAATCAGCACCTTTGTTATTGGCAGTCAGAAGTTCAGGAGGCATATACTGCATTGGGAAAATCTTCTGGCAGGAACCTCTCCAGATTACTGAAGAGCAATGATGCATTTGAAGACCAAAGTGGGCCTGATTCAGGACATGCTTTTTCAATCACATGTCATGTGTCTGAGATCTGGACAGTGAATAAGGATGAAAGAATATTTGATGCTTTTGAGCTGTGATATTGGACAAGAGCACTGAGTATTCATGAACTGCTGAAAACCACGAAGCTGTTTCCTGGAGAAAGTACAACCGGAGAGCGCCTTGGAGGCAAAGGTGGTGACACTTTCTCTCACACTTTGAGTGTGCTTCTAGGGAAGCTGTTCCTTGGAAAGTGACATCATACTTGGAAGGAAGGTCAGTGAAGGACAGGAAGACCCTCAGCAAGGTGGACTGACACACTGACTACAGCAGTGGGCTCCTATGTGTCAGGCATTGTAGGGACAGCACAGAATAGGACAGGGTTCAGATCTGTTGTTCATAGGGTCATTAGGAGCCCTAGTCGACTTGGTGACACATAGCAACAACCACCAAATGGAGCATAATGATTAAGAACATAGGCTTTGGAGTCAGGTGGACTTGGGTTCGAGTCTTAACTTAGCCTCTTAATGAGCAGAAGAGATTGGAAATGGTGACCTCTCTGAAGCTCCCTCTTCTCACCTCTGATGTACCATTACTCATTGTCATTGATGCAGGACTGACCCATAGCTGACCCTCTTGCAGGTTTTCAGTGACTTTGTTTTTCACATAGAAGGAGATTGATTACATGTTTTTCCCTAGCGTAGTAGCTAAAGGATTCGAACCGCCTCCCCTTCAATTGGCAGCACAATTCCTTATCCACAGGGCCACTAGGACTCCTTAATGGGTATATTTCTATCAATGTGATAGAGACACATTGATTCACCTTAGAGTAGTTGTGGGATTAAAGGAGAAAAGTGAGTGAGTTTGCATCTTTGCAGGACATCATCAATCATTTTCTCTCTCTCTTTTTTTTTTTAAGTCTTTTAGTTACAACCAATTTTAGACTTTCTGAGGGATCTAATTTTATCTTTACTGTTTTCTTTTTCTCGGTGAATATTTTCACTGACCATATTGCAAAAGTTTGCCAACATTTTTTTCCAAAATACTCTGATTTTTTTTTTCTGTTACAGTGCAGAAAGTTGCAAAACAATAGGAAAACAAAAAAGTAGAGGTTAAAAGAATCTAAAGTTCCATTATGTGGAGATAATGCTGCTAAAAATATGCTGTTGTCTTGCTTTGCTAGTACTGTTTTAACTGGAATACGGCGCGTGTTGTTAGATTCCGTGAAATTGAGTCTGAACAGTAAGAACACCAGATCCTGTGGCTTCCTCATCATCACTGACACACTTGAGCCCGTTGCTGTAGTCACCATCTTTTTAAAAAAATTTTTTTTTTAATTATTATTTTA
>NW_006399753.1:20403218-20427533 GCF_000299155.1 Elephantulus edwardii
CTGTCCCTCCACCCTCCCAAGCATGATGTCCCTCTCCAAGAACCTGTCCCTCCGGGCAACATGTCCAAAGTATGTTAGACGGAGCCTCAGAATCCTTTTTTTTAAAGTTTTTTTCTTTTATTATTAATATCATTATTACTTTTAGGGACACAATTCCATTCATAGCCTCTATATTGTTATTCTTGGGAATGTTTTCTATAAGATGCAGGAATCACAACTTTTTGTAACTGGAAGCTACAGAAATGGCCCTGATTTTCACTTGCTTTAACCTCCCATGGTCGCTTCAAGCCAGCAGGTCTCATCCTCCAGACAGCCTTCCCCTGTAATTTCTGCAGCATCACGTCTGGGGAAAGGTCACTGGAAACATGGGTTGCTGGGTCGCCAAGGTGTGTTTTACTTAATCGTTTAGCGTGGGGAGACCTCAGGTCGTATGTCCAGCCTCATGCCTTCTCAACAGGGAAGCGGAGCATGCTGGGAGCGATTCCTTGGCTCCCTGGAAGCCTTTGAGAGCGCGAGAGGGGAAGAAAATTACTCTTTTATTGTGAGGTTTGCCAAATGATCTCTGAGAAGCTGTGATATCATTCATATGCTGTGCCAAGCTGGATCGAAACTGCTCATCTTGGCACACATCTAGAAAGAGCGTCTAATTCCTCGGGGTTGGTATGGGCCTTTATCAGAAATAGTTCCATAGGCAGTATTTACATAACTGTGGTGGAGTGTGAGAATAAACACAGCTGTGGCATTGCCCTAAATATTTCTATTCAGCAGGGAATTAAAAGAGAACTTTATCGCTGAACTACAGATAAACACAATTCATCAAGCAGTGGTCAGTTCAACTGGGGAACAAAATAGGAGTTATAAAAGACCAGCTGGCTGAAAATAGCTCCAATCAGCCCTCCTGACTTTATTGCTTCTTTATGCCTCTGTTCTTTTTCTCCCTCTTCTTCACCAGTTCTAGAAATGTTGGACTCATCAGCTAGCTGGGGGGGAGGGGTGTTTAGATTTTCTTGCCCCTCCAAGAAGGGAGTAGAAGTCTCATGAATCGTTAATGAGAGTAGGCCTACTAGGGGCCAGCAGGCTTCTAGTAGGTGCTTGAAATACGTCTTCTCCTTTCAGAAGGATTCCTTCTTTTTTCTAGGATATAGAATTAAATGTTGGTAGAAATAGAGAGGTCCCCCCCCCCATCCCTCAGTAGAAAGCTCTTCAGAAAGTGTTGAAACGGGTTAGGCAAAACTGATTGGGAATCACTTTAATGTTTAAAATATATGCAGTGACCATTGAATGTTTTATTTGTTTCACATGCATATGAATAATTGAAAATATCATGGTTGGGTTGAGGCACACCTTAGTCTTTTGAGTACAGCATTGCCTTTCAACACTGTAGAAGAGGTCTTTCCCAGTACCTCTGTCCAGTGTAGCACTATTTAATTTCCCGCTACTACCTCCATGGGTATTGAGTGGGTAGAACATAGTAAAATGAAATCATTGGAACGTCAGTCTTTTTGTCTGTTTATCAAGATGTTGCTTATTGATGCAGCTGTAATGACGCTTGTTTTCTTACTGTTGAGATACTGTCTGGATTTGAGCATCAGTAAGTGCATCAAGTCCTCTTCACTTGAAGCAAGCAAGGCTGCACCTGCTGCTTACCCCGGTTAATGAGTTTTCCTCCAATCCCAAATTATGATTCATGTAGTCCAGCTTCTTGGATTCTTTGCTTAGCAGAAGGAGTGCATATTATTGTTAAGTGACATTGAATTAACCATAACTCATATGGTAAAAGGATACAGCACTGACAGACACCTTTCCTGACTTTAACTAATTTATCCTTCTGTTCTCTTGGTCTGTATACACATTTGACAAGAGCACCATTACGTGTTCTGGAATTCCCTTTGTCCATAATTTACTGTAATCTACATGCTACAATCAAGTAACTTTACAGAGGCAATAAAATATCTTTTTGATAGCCTATGCCACCATCCAAAATTCACTTTATATGAACAATATCCTTCTGTATGCTATCTTCTAAATCTGTCTTGAACTTCAATTCCTTGTTGCTATACTGCTGCAACCATTTTAAAATTGTTGTTGTTGTTATGTGCCATTGAGTTGCTTGCAACTCATAGCAACCCTGTGTACAACAGCCCTGACACCTGCTCTATCCTGTGCTAACTTTGCAGTCTCTAACACACCTACCCTCATTACCCCAGTCACTGTATCAATTCATCTCATCAATGGACTCTTTTCTTTCTCGATCCCTCCACCTTTTCAAGTTTGATGTCCCTCTCCAAGAACTGGTCCCTCCTTGCAACATGCCCAAAATATGTCATACAAGCCTCAGAATCCTTTCCTCCAAGGAGCAGGCTGGCTTTACTTTCTCTAAGAGGAGCCTATTTGTTCTCCTGGCAGTCCATGGCACATTCAAAACTCTTCTCCAGCACCACAGATCAAAGGCATCAATTCTCCTATTATCCCTAGTTATTGTCCAGCTCTCAGACACATAGCAAACAATTGGGAAGACTATGGCCTGGATCAGGCACACCTTAGTCTCCAGACTGACGCCATTGCTCTTTTATACTCTGCAGAGGTCCCTGACAGATGACTTTCCCAATGCAATTCATCTCTTGGTTTTCTGACTACTGGTACCAAGAGTGTTGATTGTGGAGCCAAGCAAACTAAAGCTGTTAACAGTCTCCCACTAAGCCATCAGAGCTCTGTTATTTTTAAATTATCTTTAGCAAAACTTTATCTGTGATATTAATGGTCTTATTCTAGAATTTATGCGTTCTAATGGGTTGCCCTCCCTTTTTTATGGTCACAAATACAAATCTTTTTATCAGTTGACCAAGTTGATGTCTTGAGATTTTCTTCACATGGACAAATGAGTCCTCGCAAGATTCCATCTGTTTACTGAAATATCAGTCAGTATTCCATCAACTGCTGGCACTTTCTCACCAGTACCTTTCCTGCACCTTGTACTTTTTTCAGTTCTTGATAATATGCTACTTGAAATGGTAGAATGTACAGTGAATCTGTGTGTTCCTTCTGTCGTCTTTGATGCTTCATCTGGCATTCGGTGTTTTGCCCATAGAATCCTTTAGTAGTGCAACTCAAAGCTTGACCTTTTTTCCCCCATTTAGTTATTTTAGCTAGAGAAATGTTTGCACATTCTTCCTTTTGGGTTTTCTTACTCCGGGTCTTCACACATTGTAGCACTTTACTTTGTCTTTTGGAACCATACTTTGGAACCTTCCACATCAACAAATGAATGGATAGAAGAACTATGGTATATTCATACAATGGATTATTATGAGGCATTGAAAAACAGTGAACTCGTAAAACATTATACAACATGAGGGCATTATGCTGAGTGAAATAACTCAGTCACAAAAGGATAAACAGTGCATAATACCGCTGTTATAAAATCGAACAGACATGTGGAATTGGGGTGAAAATAGTGGCTAGATAACAAACTGCATTAGAACAGATAAAGGGAAGAACTATCTGAAAGAAATATATGATTAGACATTATATGTATGATTAGAAGCAAGAGGTTCCTGGAGTGGTGGGTTGGGGAAAGGGGAGAAGAAAGGAAGAAAAAATGTTCAACAATGAAAAAGATATTTTTTAAAAAGAACTTTTGCTTCACATTTTTCACTTTGTTTTAGCTACTATATGTTCAAGAGCAACATCTGCCTGTGGTGGACAGTGTTTGGTGGAGCTCCCGGTTTAAGACAGGTTTGGAAACAGGAGTGGCATCTACTTCCTAAACCACATGCCTCTGGAAATTCTATGAACTTGGAGAAACGACGATAGTTATAGAAAGGCTTCAGGTTCATAGGGTCTCTATGAGTCGTGCTCGACTCAACAGCAACCAACAACAACAACATGTTTAAGAGCAGATTTTGAAGTCTGTCCTGACATCGTTTAGTCTTTTCTTTCTCTTCCGTGTTTCTAAAGCTCTTTTGCTTTCTTCATGAAGGCTGTCATTCCACAACTTGCCTGGTCATTAGCACTCAGTGTGTCAGATATCTTCTTGAGATGGTCTCTAAATCAAGTGGGGTGTCCTCCACCTTGTGCTTTGCCTCTTGTGGACTTGTTTTCATTTTCTTCAGCTTTAACTTGAAGTGGCATGTGAGCAACTGAGCGTGTTTCACAGTTTGTTCCTGGTTGGTCTTGTTCTGACCAATGATATTGAGCTTCTCATTTCTTTCCTGGATGTGTTTTGATGCATGTGTGTTCATTCCAGTGAAGCTGACATGTTGAGTCACTGGATATGTTGTTGAAAAAAGTTTTTGCCATAAAATAAGTCATTGGTTTCTAAAGTTATGTAATCTTCAGCGTATTTTCTGTCACCAAGGGCAGCTTTTCTGTCTGTTCATCTTTTGTTTCCAACTTTCACATTCCAATCTCCACTAATTGTCAATATGTCCTCTCTTTCTTTCTGTTTCCCATTTTGTATTTTTGTCTCTTCTATTGACATTCTTAATGGACTTAGAACCTACCCTAATCTTAGTTTATCTCAGTCCTTACCTTAATTTCTTCTGCAAAAATCTGATTTATATTTAGGCACACATTGTGAGGTTCATGGTAGATGTGAAAGATAGTCACTAATCAATACACTGTACATGGTGAACTTCTCAGGGACAGACACTATGTCCACCACTTGCCTCTATGGTTTCCAGCAACATGCTAGACACCTCTTTATTATTCTGTAAAACTTGCAAAGGTGACTGTCAGATCTTTGTGAGCATGTAAAAAAAAAAACAACAAACAACAAAACACAACCAAAACCAAACCAACTGAGTTTCTAACTTCTATTTTGTAATTAAAGGGACTAAGATTTTTGTTTGGTTTGATATATATGCTTTGCCACTTTATTAATAGTATTTTTGTTGTTGTGTGTCATTAAATTGGAACCAACTCATAGCTGACCCTCCAGTGGGTTTTCCCAGGCAGTAAATTGCACAGGCGGAGATTACTCATCTTTCTCCCTGATGCAGCTGGCAGATTCGAACTGCACACCCTTCGATTGGCCGCACACCTCTTTACCGAGTGTCCTAAGGAATACTGAAATGTTATTTAACCAGGTTTTCAGAACTTCACTATCAACTATTAATAAATAGTTGCTTTGAATGGTAGAACTCACAGGCCAAAATAGAAGTCCACACTTTTCTTCTCCTTTTTGAGTTTTGTTGTTGTTGTCTCACCTAAGTTCTCTCTTTGGTAGCTTTAAGACAATGTCTTTGGTACTCTTCAAGAGCTGAAGCCTAGTTCTCCTCCTCTTGATTGTGACTTACTTGGACTGAATGATTGACTTCTAACAAAAGTAATTCACGTAAGTGACCTCATGCGACTTCAGAGACAGACTGTAACAGGTGTGGTGGTTCCTGAGGCTCTGAAGAACAGCCTCCGTATAGTGAGGGCACCCAGGCAGACTCTGCAGAGTTGAGCAGCGAGGATCTGAGGCCTCCTCCAACTGCCATGAGCGTCACCATATTAGAAATGGCTCCTCAGTTCGTGAAGGTCTGATGACCTTCTGTCCCTGCTGATATCCTCACAGGAGACCTTAAACCAGAACCACCAAACAAACCACCACCTAAGCCTCCCCCAGATTCCTGACCCAAGGAATTTGCGATGAAGATGCTTGATGGTTTTTTCCACCTCATTTTGAGCATTTCTGTGTAGTGGTAGATAGCTTACACATGCTGAGAGCCTGTTTGTTGTCTTGCCTGCCTGGTGATAACCACCTCAAGGCACCGTTCTCGAAGGGGCCCCCCGATGGGGCTCTGAGAGGTCTGCCGTGGTCTTTAATCAGTGTAATTTGTGGGACATTTAAAACGTACACCCACGGCTCTACCCCTGGCAATTCTTACTCAATAGGTCTGGGACAGAGTCCAGCATCTGTCTTCAATAAAACGATTTTTAAATAACAAAACCTATTCAGGGGTTCCTGAGGAATACTTTTGGTTGGAGATTTCTGTTTTGTTTTGGTTCTTAACTATAAAAAGCCACACAAAGCCACAGGCCTCTCTTCTCTGCGCTATCAGGGCTCAGGGCTAGTAGAGGATTGACAATGCAGCTCTCAGCAGGTCTGCTTCAGCCCTTAGGGAGCCTGGCAAACCACCAAGCTCTGTGCTCACTCTTGTGGGTTTACAGGCAACACTTCTGAGACCTGTAGGGCTGTTGATGGTTCCCAGCCCAGCAGTCCTGCTTCAGTTGGCCTGTATTGTGGGTGGTGAAATCCACTTGCTGGATCTGGCGACAGGGTCCCTTGTGAATGCTGCTGTTCACCCAAGGGCCACACAGCACTGACCATTTGAACCCAGCACCTATTTCATAGGTGAATGATGAGCAGTCTCATCCGGTGAAGACTTACAACCAGGGAGATGGATTGAGGTACCTGGAAATTGGAACTCACTCAAAGGCAGTGAATTTTCACTAACCCAGGAGGCCCGGTGATCTATTTACAGAAGATTCATAATCAACACCCCTGATATCAGCAATCAGGAGATCAGGAGACATACTACACTGGCCAAATCCGCTGTCAGCGATCTCCAGATTACTAAGTAACAGTGATGTCCGTTTAAACACTAAGGTGCTCTTGATTCAAGCCACGGTCTCCTCAGTCATTTGCTATGCAGCTAAGAGCTGGACACTGAATAAAGAGGACAGAAGAGTGGAAGCCTTTGAGTTGTGGTGTTGGAGAAGAGTGCTGACTATGCCATGGATTGCCAAAAAAAACAGATAAATATGCCTTGGAAAAAGTGCAGCCAGAATGCTCCTTGGAGGAAAGAATAGTGGAACTTTGTCACATGTCTTTTGGACATGTTGCCAGAAGAGGCCCTTCCTTGGAAAGGTGTATCATGCTTGGAAAGGTGGAAGTTCAGTGAAAGAGTAGAAGATCCCTAATAAGAAGGGGTTGATTGATACAGTGACTGCGGCAATAGGCTTAAGTGTGTCGGGGATAGTGAGGATGGCACAGGATCGAACGGTGCAGGTGTGTTCTTCATAGCGTTGCTATGAGTCGTACTTGACTCGACAGCACCTATCGCTGACGACCTCATTGAAGATGTAGACGGCCAATGCTGCTTCCTAGTCTGTCTGAATCTGGGAGCTCAGCTCAAACCTGTCTCCTGTGGATGACCCTGCTGGCATTTGACACACTGCTGGCATAACTTACAGCATCACGACAACCCACAAATGACCCTAGGACAAAGTGGTGGGCCAGTGTAGAAGTGCTGTATTGTACCTGGTCATTTTATTTCAGGGGCCAGATGTGCACGGGGTTCCTGGAATGAATCCTCTGAAAATATTGAGGAATAGATGACTAAACCACCCTCCCCACTCCAGGCAACACCACCCCAGGAATACTCACACCTGTTTTTCCAGAAGCCAAAGTGATCAGTGGTAATAGAAATCCTAACTTGGGTTATTTTGAGAAGTTGTAACCGGAAAGGGAGTACATGGAAAGCTTCTGGGAAGCTTGTATTAAAACAAAAATCTCATTAAACCATTGCAGGAAATGGATTGGAGTTTATTTAATATACACTTTGCACAAGGAAGTAAGACGTCACTGAGGAACCAACATGTTCTGGAGATGAGAAGAACTTCCAGGACTCTTCTACCAAATCTTATTTGGCATTGCCATGGAAAAAGAACCACACAGACCTGATAAACAGTTAGTGGTCAGTATGAATTCCAGGCGGAATTATCTTGAAGAACAAATAAGATAATTACGCATTTACCCTACAATAAAGTTGACCTTTAGACATCTGTTTCCCCAGACTGACCAAATTCTTCAAAAGAGGCCAGTGTCTAAGGCAAATGGTCTGTGAGTGCAATGGGACGGATTAGAAAGTGACTTTTGGGGCAAGGCTGAAGGTTCAGAGGTCATCTTTAGCAAGGCTAAATGTTTGTGGACTGGGTGGATTACCTCAGCTCTCTGGACGTAGAAATTGGGTTTCCAGGAGCATTAAAGCAATTTTTCACTCTTTTAAAAAAATTATTAATATTATTATTATTATTAATTTTAATGAAAGTTTACAGAAATTTTGGATTTCCATTCATTCATTGTTGCACTTTTCTCCCTGCCTACCGTTCCCTTCTAGTTCACTCTTCTCTTTGAAAAGTAAAAGAAAAATTCTTTCATTGTAACGCAATCCCTCCACCCAAGTCCACTCCACTGTGCAGCCTTCGTTCTGTCCTCATGTCATGATAATAATACCTCATCATATATACCTTCTAAACAATTCTCTCTCTCATCTATTTCAATGCAGTGTACATAATTTATCCCATCTTTCTCAGTCTCCCCCTCAACCCCAATTTCAATCCCATTTTATAACAGTGGCACTATGCACTATTTGTCCTTTTGTGACTGAGATATTTCACTCAGCATAATATCCTCTAGGGTCAACGATTTTGAATAATATTTTCATGAGTTCCTTGTTTTTCAATGCAGCATAGTATTCCATTGTGTGAATATACCACAGCTTCTCTATCCATTTGTTGATGGGCATGTAGGTTGTTTCCAACTCTTTGCTATTGTGAACAAAGCTGTGATAAACATGGATGTGCATATATCTGTTTGGGTGTCAGTTATGGTCTCTTGGGGTATATTCCAACTAGTGGGATTGGCTGGGTCAAATGATTTTTCTATTTGCAACTTTTTGAGAAAGCGCCATAAGGCCTTCCACAGTGGCTGCACCATTTTACACTCCCACCAACAGTGAATGAGGGTTCCAATTTTTTCACTTGTAATAGTCTACTTCTTGAACAAACTGATGGTTACACAGCTAATTTTCAATTTTGTAAAATGCATGCAATCTGTGCTCCTCCAAATTGTGCATTTTTCTGCTGTGTGATATATTTCAACAAAAACTTAAAAATTAATAAGGATGAACTGGGGGTGGGGGGGAGAAAAGTGCAACAATGAATGAATGGAAATCCAAAATGTCTGTAAATGTTCATTGAAATTAATAATAATAATAATAATAATAATAATAATAATAATAATAATAATAATAATATAATAAGGATGATAAATGTTACCAAACCCTGATACTAGCCTGTATCTCTGTTTGCAGGGCAGTTTGCTCTGTGCGTGTGCCCAACGAAGAAAATGCCTGTTTTCTTTTCTGCTAGAGTTGATTTGAGGAGGGGTGTGTGTGAGAGAGAAAAGACAGAGACCTGAGGAGTGCTGCTTCCCCAGTTGCCATTTCTTTAAAGACAATCCCATCGCAGGTCTTCAGAGGAAAGTATAAGTTAATTACCTGCATGATTTAGATCATTACCACTATAGATATTAAGAGAATAATTTGCCACACAAGTTGACCTCTTATTAGTGAGGGCTCTTTGAGAATCCTAGTTTGTTTTCTGGTCTTTTAACTTCTCAAAAGAGTAAGAACTTTTGAGAGGAAAGGAAATTACACCCTAGAATTATTGCCCATTTGTTTGAAAGATACTGAAAAGGCCCGAAATCTTTTTCTTTGGAATAAGGACAAATGTCCTTTTAAAAAAAAAAAAGTCCTGGTTCATCAGAGAAAACCTCTGGAGAATTAGCAAGAAGCCTTGTCTTGCAAATTTGTTAAGAGGAGAATGCTAATTATTGCTAAGAATCTTTTCTGAATCATTCCTTTGTGCAGTTTATGTACATGATGAGTAAAAAGCTTTACTTGCTCTGAAAGGCTGGTCTTCAGTGTTAACGAGGTCAGATTGCATTGGGAATTCAGACTTTCAGGTGGTCTGCAAAATGTTCTTTTCCAGCTGCGAAGCTAAGTAGGCCCCTGTTGGGCATCTTTAACCCTGGAGGCCTAGTCGTAAGGAGTTACACTCCCAGCCTAAAGGCAGGCAACTCTGGTCCACCAGCTGCTTCTTGGCAGAAAGAAGGACAATCTCCTTCTGCGTGATTTACAGTGTCTGAAAAGCCACCAGAGGGTCAGCTTGACAGTACTCGACATTAACAATGATGAGCGCTCATGTCAGACAGCTGTGTCCTTTTAGATATTGTGGCCAGGCTTTTTGGGGTGTGTCCAGTCTAGAGATGAACTATAGTACTTAAATTCATGGCTTTTGAACCTAACAAACTTGGGAGCTCTGGTGAAGGGAATTCTCAGTGAATGAAGCCGTCCACAGGGAGATGTAGCATTGGCCCAAAGGCCTCGTCTCTCTGACAGCTCTAATTCACCAGGAGCCCCAAGGGAGAAAGATGGACAGTCTCTTCCCATGTGATTTACGGCCTCAGACTCCTAGTGAAGGGTCAGCTATTATTTGGTCCCAACTAGGTGACAATCATTTGTAAGTGTTGTTGTGACATGCTATTGAGGCCCCTGTGACCCATAGTTACCTTTGTGCAGCAGCTCTGAACTCTGTGAAAGTAGAATTGCTCTGTGGGATCCTCAAGTCTGAGACTTTTAAAAAGTAGAGTGGCATGCATATTTTTGATGGTACCTCCTCTGGATGGGTTTGAACCTTCAACCTTTTGATATTACCACCCAACGATTTTAGAACTGTTCGTAAAATTATGTAAGATAATGTAGAAGGATCTGAAACTTGACCCGACATATAATAAATGCTCAGTGAATGGAACTGTAATTAGTACACGGTGAAAGGAAATAAATTCTTTTGATTCCGTTTTGACTGCCTCCAGTATCTGTCTGCTAATGTGTGAATGAGACTTTCATGTGTACATGAATGAGTGATAAGATGTTTGGGGGCATTTTCTCCTTAAAAATTATGGAGATGAAAATGCTCTTAGTGGTTGATAGGAATCCTTAAGGCGGTGAGAAGGGGCCTGCGAGACTATATAGCAAGAGACACCAGGAAGGAGGGCCATGTAGTATCCACTCTTGCTTGTGGTGCTGGTCCCACAGATCTGTGCATGTGACAATGTGGCACCGACCCACCAGTCACACTGTTGTTTTGTGCCAGGGGGCCACCTCTGAGTCCTGGCTCGCCTCTGTGTAACAGTAAAGTGATGCCCATTCCTGAGCCATGGTCATGTTTGTGGCCGTGTGTGAGCCCTTGCCCCAGCTATTGTGCCAGTCCAGCTCATTAAGGACTCTCGGTCACTTTGCCCCTCCTTGTCACTCACTGACCCTCTTCCAGCCATGATGCCCATGTCTAGTGATTAGTCTCTTCTAAAGATGGATCCAAAGCCATTGAGACAAGAGTCTCAAGAAGCAAGAAGCATTCTGTATAATTCTGAATGTTTTTTTAAAATTAATTTAAATGAAAGTTTACAGAGACTTAGGATTTCCATTCATTGTTGCACTTTTCTCCCTCCTCCCCCCACCCCAATTCACTCTTCTCCTTGAAAAGAAAGAAAAACTCTTTCATTATTATGCAACCCCTTTCCCCCAAGTCCACTCCACTGTGCAGCCTTCACTCTGGATTTCTGTAATGACAAGAATACACAGTCATTTGTCCCTTTAAAACAGATCTTTCCCATCTATTTCAATGCAGTATATATCATTCCTCCCCTCCTTTTCTGTCTTCCCTCAACCCTGATGACAGTCCCGTTTTACAACAGTGATCCTATGCAATATTTGTCCTTTTGTGACTGATATATTTCACTCAGCATTCAACTACACAATCAATCTCTCTTTCTCTCTCTCTCTCTCTCTCTCTTTTCTTTAACAGAAGTTTCCAAGCTGGAGACTCAACTACACAAACTTTTCTAAGCATTCACTCTTTTTTTCCTTCTTGTGAAGCTTTCACAGGCACATCATGTGATGGAAAAACAATGAGGCTCAGCTCGGGGCACCTTAGTCAGTAAATGACATCATTATTGCATCACTTTCATGAGTTTGATATTGTATTCCTTTTTTTTTGTTAGAAAAAAGTATAATGCTTTGATATTACACTGGTTTTTTAAAAACCAGCAAAACTTACTCCTATCAAGTCATTTCTGACTCAGAGCGACCCTAGAGGACAAAGACCCTCTCCTTTGCCTTTAGAGGCTCTGGTTCTCTCTGGGAGCAGACTACTTATTGTCCGCAAGTAGCTAGCAAATTCAAACTGCTGATCTTCCAGTTAGCAACTCTCTGTAGTTACACAAAATAGAACCACTTGCTAGGAACAGAGTCCAGTGACCTCTTTGGATTATTTTTGCTGCTCTCTGTGAGTCTATAATTAGTTCAGAATAAATTTAAAACAAAGAAGTATCTGTCTCGGATTCCCTCCTGCTACCGTGACGTAATTATGTAGGACTCGCCTCTGGTGATACTATAGGAGGTAGGGCGTAAGCTTTGGTCTTTAACTTTAAATACAGCACTCTTAATTCATCTCTCTTAGCAGCACCACCCCTTCGGAGTCCAATTCACTCCTCACCAACATGGGGCCAAGAATTAAATGGTGGTTAAATGGGCCACGGGCAGGGTTCCTAAAGAAGGCAGAATGCAGTCTTCTTTGATGCTAAAATATTCGCAGTTGATTAACACGGAGCAGTTAGATTGAGCCTGTGGCTGGATATTCCAGTTTAGTTCCTGCCAGCTTGGATGTGAGTGTGTTATTAAAACCCTCTGTGGACTGAGAGGTGGAACCAATTAGTGTCAACGCATGCTTTGGAAGTCTTGATCTGATACCACTAACAAGCCAATCGCTGAATTAATGGGAACGCAGACATCTTTCATTGCGATGATTTCGTGGTTTCACTTTTGGCGTTTTAAGGTGGACTTGTGAAGAATGTCATCAGCTGTATCTCTATACTAAACTAGAGTCCACAGCAAATCTTCTCGCCCAGGGCAACTAGATACCCCCAGCCCATGGTGCCATTCATCATCTGCCATCAGGACCACTTCTTTCAGCTGCTTGGAACTGGTCTTTGTGCCCCACATTTCCTCCTACCCTCTGTTTTCCATGTGGTAAAAACCCAAATTAGATCACCTCACAGTCAAACCACTCCAGTGGTCGCCACAATCATTCATCATGGTAAAATCCAGACCCTTCCACGTGGCCGTCACACCCTCGTCCTGGCCCTGCCACCTCTCTGCCTTTGCCCTTTAGACCCCTGTCCCCTTTAGACAGCCACAAGCCAGTCACACAAACTCTCTCACTCATTGTCAGACCCTTCAGGCTTTCTCCTGCCTGAAGGTGTTCTGTGTAGCCCCGGTGGCTCAGTGATTGTTTACTGCTAACTATAAAGTTAACAGTTCAAACCTACCCAGTGACTCTGTGGGAGAAAGACATGGGAATCAGCTTCTAGAAGATCCCAGCTTGGAAAACCTGATGGTTACGTGGGGTCACTGTAAGATGAAACTGGCCCAGTGACACCTGGCAACAGCAACAACAAGGCTTTTCCACGCCATTCCGACTGAGGTGTCTTCCAAGAGCTGCTGTGACTCAGCCCTTCACCTCCTTCTGCACTCGATTGAGAGGTCACGTAGCCTTGTGAGGTCCACCTGACTGTGTCGCCCACTCCCATATCACTCCCTCCCACTCAGTCGCATGCTTGCTTCACTTTCTTTCCAGAATCATAACCCTCTGAAATGATATCCGCCTTTGTTGATTTACTTGCTTATTTCCTTCACACTAAACTCTGTGGTATCAGGAACAGCTACTTTTACAGTGTTAGCCCCCATGACTAGACCAATCTCTGGTGCCTCAGGAGCCCTCAATGCATATTTGCGGGTAACTGACTGAATGAGACCATGAAGCCGACCCATGCAAAACTGATAAAGTTTGCACAGAAAAACAGAGACGTCTTCTATCTTCGTGACCCAGGTCTGTAACATTGACCTGCCTGGGGACTTCCTAATCCTTCTCTCTTTCTTTCTCTAGGCAGCTTGAAATCCACTCCCCAGATGCTAAGCACACGGTCATCCTAAGAAGCAAAGATTCAGCCACCGCCCAGGCCTGGTTCAGTGCCATCCATTCCAATGTTAGTGACCTGCTGACCCGAGTGATTGCCGAGGTCAGGCAGCAGCTGGGGAAGGCCGGCATTGCCGGGAGCCGGGAGCTCAGGCATCTGGGCTGGCTTGCAGAAAAGGTAAGGAGTGGCCCTCCCTCAAAGTCATTTTGCAGCAGGAGTCTGTCTCCACGCTGCTTAAGACACCTCTCGTCATTTGCCTCATTCCATAGACTGATTCTCTCATTCAAGTTGTTTGGATTTCCCTTCCATTTCCAACAGGCCACAGGCCTCTGCATTTTACAGGAATTGAGTGTTTATCAACTTTGAATCCCCACATACAGCACAGGTGATGCAGAGGGTGGGCACTCAGTGATTGTTTAGTGGCTGGGGGGTGTGAGTGATGGATGGAGAGGGTGAACATCACGTCTGTTTATGAAAGAGAAACACAACTAAGGCGTTGCCAAGGTTATTTTGTTCCTTTTAAAGAGGGCTGATGTGAGGTTTGATGAACACGGATACAGACACACCTCATTTTATTGCGCCCCGCAGTAGGGGTGTTTTTGGCAAATTGAACTTTGTGGCTACCCTGCCCTGAGTAGGTCTGTCAGCACCTTTCTTTTCTAACAAACAGCACATGCTCAGTTCCCGTCTCTTGTTACATTTTGTAATTTTCTCAGTCTTTCAATGTTTTTGTCCTTCAGTTGTACACTGCCATTGCCATAGAATCGTTCCCAGTGTGTAACAACCTGCTCTCAGGTTTCCGAAGCTGTAAATCACAACAGGGAGGGACTGCACATCTTTCACTTGGGGAGCGGCCTGTGGATTTGAACCGCTGAGATGCTCCACCATTGGGTAAGCAGTTCAGCTCTCTACAGATGACGCCACCAGAACTCCCCGATGGACTGCGAGACAGTATAAACATGGCTCTCACAGACACTGAGAAGCCACAGAATGTGTGTGTGACTTTGGTGCAGAACTTGCTTTAACGTGGCAGTGTCAGGTGGAGCTCACACTGTGAGCCGTGCCTCTGCTGGAGGAATGTTATGGATGAGCCTCTGGTTTGTGCTAAGGAATTATCAATAGTTCTTGAGCAGCAGATCCTGAAAGCCACCACTTTGGGGCGTCCACTTGGAGGGAGACACAGGGCGAGGCAGGAAGAGACCATAAAGATGAATAAAGACCTGATCCCTGTCCCCTGGGAGGAGAGCTGCCCTGAGTCACATTAATAACCCTGTCATGCCGATTTCTTTCCCCAAGTTACATGATACCTTGAAGATCATAAAACTCTCTATGTACTATGTAGACCATCTCCTAGGAGTTAATCCTACTCTTCTTTTCAAAGGATTGAACCTTTGCCATTGTCTTTACAGCTGCTGGCTGTTCCTTGAACTTGACCTTGCATGCTGAGCCACACAGGGCTTTGAGGACAGTCTGACCTCCTGGTGACTCCTGTTCTAATAGGTGGTAAATGGGAATAATGAACTCTGCAATAATAACTTTCTTGCCAGTGAACCCTGTCATCTGAGAAGGCCCAGTTAAATGGCACTTGAAAATAATACTTGAATTCAGCAGTTTTCCACCATTGTTCTTTGTTTGCACCAGTTCACTCGTGGGTCTCTGCCACAAAGTTCATCACAAAATGGGTTGTTTGGCTTGGTACTGTCCCATTGCTTTCAGATTTCAAAGGACTAAAGGGACAGAGTGGGTGGTGGCAGAGCCAAAGTCGTAATAGAAACAAACACAGCTTGCCTGTCTTGACCTTCTGTGCCCAGGTTGGTGATTAAAACAACACTGAATCTAGATGACTGATATCATTTTGGAACTTGCAGTCTCTTCCACTCTCTATTTTGTACTCTCTGCAAATACGGGTGTTTTATCAGGAGAAGGTCTATTAAGAATCTTTGAGCTCTAAGTGACACAAAGGTCAAGCTTAGCTTGAGCAAAAAGGACGGTGGACCGTTAAAAATAGTGAATGTGTCTCGACTTGCAGCATGACAGTAGCCAAGCCTGTAAGGTAAACAGTCATACCTGGGAGGTACGAACTCATGACAGCCCTGATTCCAAGAGATCAAAAGGGTGGCAGTTATCCAGAGATAAAGCTCATGTTCACGAAGCAACCAAACTAAGGATGAGTGGAAACAGTAAACATAGGGCGGACGAAGAGTTCTGTCATCCTCTGAGGACTGCAGTCAGCCTCACAAAGCACATGGTGTATTAGTTGTTGGAGGAAGAATCTCGTTTTCTCTGTGAGTTTTCATTCAAGTCAAAGTAAAAAGTGAAATAAATTAAATTTCCAAGAATAAGCTTCAAGCATGGCTGGATCCAGGGATTCCAGGAGCATTCCTAGTTCTTACTCTTCATGGGTTTTATTTCCAGCCAGACCCTCTCCTTTTGGCCTCAGAGTTTTAAACATAAACTGTCATCTTTTCTCAGGCTATCTCAGTGACTAGATACTTCTTTTGCCTTAAGAATCTCAACAGAAGTCTTGATGTTACGTTCAAATGGATCATAGTTCCAGTGCTGGATTGGGGTTTGGCTGAGTCTTGGTCAGGGTATGAGCCCTATGGGATGAGGAAAGGTGACATAAGGTGCTGTGATAGAAGGGATGAATGTTAGGGGAGCAAATATGACATTACTGTGTAAGGGGGAGTCGACTAGGATGAAAAATATCTCGAGTTGGAGAAGGTTCTAAAGGACCAGCGCTCAGTGGGTGGCACACAGGAAAGGGTTGCATGGAAACTTGTAAATGCAGGGATACTTTTTAAGATGTGGCCAAAACTGAGACAGTGAAGCACACCAAGACTGATAACAAAAATCCACCGCCACTGCTTGGCATGAGAAGGCAAAGGAAAGGAACGGATATCCGGAATGGACATGATTTACAGCTGTGGAAAACCCCAGCCAGCCAATTGCCAGTGGCACGATTCCAGCTCTCGGTGAGCTCAGCCATGGCGGACGGAACTGCACTGGGCAGGGTTTTCATCGCCGTGACCTTTCAGAATCGAACTGCTGGGTCTTTCTTCTGAGGAGTCTCTGGGTTGGTGTGAACTCCCAAGCCCTTCCCGGCTGGCCAGGCACTGAACCATTTGTACAACCCAGGGCCTCCACAACTGCAGAAAAAGGTAATTCCGAAAAAACTGTGGTCTCTGGAGTCCTTGCCTTTCTGTTGGTGTCTCCATTGGCTAGCAGCCTGGAGGAGGAGTGCTAGGGAAGCCATGAGTCGGGAACCACTCTGTTAAGGTCACTGTCCCAGGCACAGGGCAGGTGGAAGAGTAGATTGGCAATGGAGGGACAAAGTAATGCCACCTGGCACTCAACTCTTCTTTCGTCTTATTAAGCACCTGCCATACTTGAAATTTTTGCTCTTTAGATAAATGGGGGGGAAAGGATCACATTGTTATTTTTATGTACCATCTAGTCAAAACCAACTCATAGCTGGCCCTTCATTGGGTTTTTAGAAGCAGGTAATTGCATGGAAATTGATTGTCCATCTTGCTTCCACAAAGCAGCTGGTGGATCCAAACCATGTACCTTTGAGTTAGCAGTGCAGCTCCTTACCACTAAGCCATCAGAGCTCCTTGCATATAGGTTATACAAGTTTGTCCTTAAGGGTCATGATGACTTATAATGAACAATTATTGGAAGCAGTAATGTCTTTTACCACCTTTATGTTCAAAACTTCTAAAAGATTATTATAGATCACATTCAAGAGAATAAATCCAAATGGTAATTTTTTAAAAAAGAAACATTAATACTGCAAACTAGTATGAATATATATGAATGGTTTTGGCAAAATGTTACAATGAGTGGCAAAGCCTTAATACAACACCTTTCTTATAATATCACAAATATCAGTGAATTCACTTGGTATTTGTAAAGATAGAAAGTGTGGTCTCAAATACATTCAGCAATGATTTACCTTAACTTGATGCGTGTTGTCTTTTCCTATATTATTAAGCTTTGGGTTTGTGGATTACTAACAATAGCTCTGGAAAAAGAGTGTGCAGATTCCATTTCATTTCACCTTTTTTGAGAACCAGCATTCAGATGAACTAATACAATATGAAACAGCTTCTCTTTAAAAATCCTGCTCTGAGAAAATCCTCAAAAGTCTCGTAAGCACTATTCAGGAAGAAAATCTAATATTAAAAAAAATATTATTCCCTGTGAAATAGCCTGAAGAGGCTTGGGGAGGAAGACTGGACTTGAACAGTAACTCCCAGAAATATAAGAAGGTGTTGAGTCCCTGGGTGATGCAAATGGCTAGTGCATTCAACTGCTAACCAAAAGGTGGGAGGTTCGAATCCACACAGCAGCAGCACGTTGGAAGAAAGGCCTGACTCCCTTCCAGAAAAGCCTCTACACTGGCACACGTGGGGTCACCATGAGTCAGAAGCAGCGTGGCAGTGAGTTGTCAATAATCATTCATTTTTAGGTTTGATTTTTCCTTTTCCTTTTTCTACCTATTTGTAACAAAGGTAATGTTGATTTTTAATGTTTTGACAAATTACAGGTCATAGAACAAGCCTAGTTGTTTTTTTTTCAGCAATGGTTTAGGTCATTATGAATGGTTTCATCTTACTTGGTTATTTTTAGGGACCAATACTACTGTGCAAAGAGAGGATACTGTATCTGCTCAGATACAGATGTGTGTGCGTGTGTATATACAATCTTACACATGTAATATGTTAAAATGTGTAATTCTGTGAAAAAATATATATGTATGTGTATTTATATATGTATGTGTATGTGAACGTGTATGTATGCATACATACACACTGCTATGAGTTGTAGTCAACTCTATGACACCTAACAGAAACAATAATGCATATTGACAGACTTTGGGCATGTGGCAAGGAGGAGCCAGTCCTTAGAAGGGGACATAATGCTTATAAAGGTGGAAGGTCAGTGAAGGAGAAGACCTCAGAGAGGTGGATCCGCAGGCCATGGGCTTACGCAGAGGAGAGGTTGTGAGCATGGATCAGAATGTGGCAGAGTTTCAGAATGCCTCACTCTGACTCATCTGTTGAGTTTGAGTTGACTTCTCAGCTCCTAACAACAACAGTAACTGTATATTCTGTATTCTCACATAATACTCTAGAACATGAATTTTAATTTCTAATAATATCAATTTGTTCACTCCCCTGAAGTCCAGGTAAATATATCTGATCAAGTCATTTCATTCTCTGTCTGAATCTAGTGAAACGCTCAGCTCTGTTTGAAATGTAAATAAAGAGAGTTTTAAGGTACCAAGCTTTGCAAGTGAAGAAAAAGGCCCAGCATACAAGCAGGATACTGTCACTCCCTCATGACTGTGGAGTCAGAAACAACTCATGGTTGTCTCTCCAGACGGTACTCAACAGCCTATAAGCTGCATGGGAGCAATCTTTCTTCCCAGGAGTAATTGGTGGATTCAAACCACCTGCCTTTGAGTTGACAGCACACCCAGAGCTCCATTAAGAGTACCATTAGTGTTTACATACTCATGCTATGGTGCCCAGCTGTAGTAGAAGATTCTCAAGAGGGACTGTAAAATAGTCCTGGTGAGAGTAAACCAGACTGTGTGTAGTCAAGATTTTGACAGTCTAATTAATGGAATGATATTTCTGGAGCCTCTAAATCTATCAGCCCCACCATCTGCTAAAAAATCACCTAAGTAGGAGTTTCCTACCTCTTCCAGGGAGAAGATAGTTCTGACCTGCAGAAACTCCCATCTGATAAGAAATAGAAAGAGTTCTGTTCCAGACTATTCCTGGCTTACATCAACCCTAAATCAAGACTGTTTGCTATGCTAGGAGACACAGACTGTTAATGCAATTAAGAGCTAATAGGCCTGTTGTGTTGCTTTCAAAGGCAGTCATCAAGTTCCGGAGTGAATCACCTCAGAGATGGAGTAAAAGTCTGGGGAGACTCTGGCAAGAGCTGCACTATCTCCCTGCTCATCTTTTTACAGCAAGTGTTTAAACTAAACATTCCTGTGAATAGAACTCAGACTTCCCCTATTTGCCTTTTTTTCAACTGAGACAGCAGAGATTGGAAATTGGAGTGGGGGTGATGGGTGGGTGGCTCAGGCAGCCATAATGGAAGCCTGAAAATGTGCCCATTTTTCTGCATGATGTCGCAGTGCTGTTTCATGAGGGGGAAGTCTCACCAAGGTGGAAACATCAGAGCCACCATGTAAGAGAGTTGGGCTGTGTGCACTGCAGTCTTTAGAGGCTGGGCAACTTGGAATAGAAAGATAGAAAGCTTTTTTGTTCCTGGGTGTATGACCTTCAGACTACTGAACTACTAAATGTTGAATATTGAAGGTATTATTGGTTTCAACTTGTCATTGCCCCGTGTAGCAGAGTCGAACTGCTGCCCAGAGTTTTCTAGGTTCTAATTCATACAGAAGCAAGAGACCAGGTCTTTCTGCCTTTGAGTTCCTGGCTGGGTTTGAACTGCAAAGTTTCCATTAACAGCTTAACCATTGCACCACTGGGATCCTTTACATTGAAGATAACCCTTGTTTTATGAACTAGATGCCTTCCAGACAATGCCCCAGGGTTTCCTAAAGAAGAAGTTATTTTTCCCATTGATTTCTATTATTAAGCTGGATCTTAGGGTTCTTCATTGTGGTGGTGTTGTTATGTGCCATTGAGTCAGAACTGACTCATAGCTGACCCTCCAGCAGGTTTTCTTATGGAAAGGGATTCCCCTGATATTTTCTCCTTTGGAAGTATTGCTGAATTCAAGCCACCAGCTTTATGGTTAACAGTCAAATACTTAAGCATTTGCACCCCTAGGTTTCCTTTTACATAGCTGCATTTTATTTCAGGCAACTCACTCTGGAACTTACTTACTCTTTCCCCCTCAAATTATGAACAAATTGTTTCGTAATGGTTTTAAATTCCCTAATGTCATGGCACATACTTTGAGCCTGTTGTCAAGACAGGTCAGTCCTTGGAGAAGGACATCATGCTTGGAAGGGTAAGAAGGTCAGCACAAGAGAGGAAGGCCCTGGATGAGATGAATTGACTCAATGGTTGTGGCCATGGGGTCAAGTGTGTCGGAGACAGAGGTGGGCTCAGGACAGGGCACAGGTAAGTCATTGTTCATAGGGTCACTAAGAGATATAGTCAGCTTGGTGGCACATAGCAGTGACAAGCGATGCATCTAGTTGCATGTATCCACGATAAGGAGATGGTTGCATGTATCAGTGAGAAGATGTTCAATGGATTGAGTTGATGCAGTGGCTTCAACAGTGGGTTTGCGCTTAGTGATGATGGTACAGGATTGCTCAGCATTTCATCTTGTTCTTTCTGGGCTCTCAGTGTGAGTGGAAACTATTTTCATGGCACTGACATCCAGCAACAGAAGCAGATATCAACAACAAAGCAGGTTATCCTAGCTGTTGAACTTAATCATCAAGTATTTTGGCTAACATAAATGGGGGAATATAGAAATGGGGTTGGAGACAAGTTAAGTCCAATAAAAGTGTCTGTATGGTATGGCTTCTGTGGAGGACACAGGGGGAGGTGAGAGGGTACAAAACAGCGTCAGAACAGGAGCCTGAGCTTTGGAATGGAACATATTTAGATTTTAATCCAACTTTGTCACTTACTGAGTTTTTGCATATGTGAAAAAGAAATATTACTAACTACCTCAGAGTCCAACATCACGGCTAAAGTGAAATATGTAATGAGTGGTATCTGACAGAGTCTAGAATATACCATTTAAAAAAACCACTAATAATATGTGAGAGCAAGAGCTCTCTGGTTTGTGAGTAATGTTAAAGAAACAGCACTTAGAATATCTTCAGAATGAAATTTGTGTACATAACTTTACAAAGATGATCCAAAAACCAGTGGAATAATCCATGAACGGTCAGAAGTTCAAGCTGTGTTTAGACCACGATACCAGGTTTGTCACTGCCGATGTCAAATGGCCTTGACTGAAAGCAAAGCTTACCAGAAGAGTGTGTATTTGTGTTTTATTGACTGTGCACAATTATTTGACTGCATAGATCATGGCAAATTAGGGCTCAAATTGAGAAGAATTATTCTCATGCATAACCTATACCCAGATCAAGAAGCTTTTATCCAAATAGAGCAAGCTGCGTGGTTTAAACTCAAGGAAGATGTGTGCCAGGGCTGTATCTTTTCTCCATAACTGTTCAATCTATATGCTGAGCAAATTACTCGAGAAGCTGGACTTTATGAAGAATAGTGTAGCCGTAAAATTCATTCTGGTTTAATGGTTGTTGCACTCTGAATAAAACTACCATTCAAACTTATTCAGTCAATATTATTGTAGCTAAAGCCTTGAAGTTTGGAGTGGAGGAATAACACTGTTACAAGGACACAAATAGTGGAAAACCTAGTGCCAGGAAAGTTGCTTGTTAAATTTCTAAGGTCCACTGATGCAGAAAAAGAGCAGGATACAGGGATCCCGGTGAAGCTTCTAGAAACCTATCAGGATGATTAGCAGGGAATTCTGGTGTCACCGTGGTTGAGTGTTTAGGACTGAGCAATTAATGGAATGATTTTTAAAATCAACTATTTCACTAGTCACTTGTTCTTCCATATAATAAACGTTAGTTGGCATCTAACTCATTCAGTCAATAAATATGTATTGACTACATGAAATATGCCCAGCAGGTGTGAGCACTGGGCACGTGATGGGGAGGAAGGCGGTCAAGATCTTTGCTGCATGGGCAGCATGGTTGATGTATCAGAAAACCATTTGCAATAGTGAAAAGTGCTACAAGGGCAATAGCCCCAGCTGTGTGAATGTGAGAGACGAGACGATCGATTTTAGATAGTTGTTTATGTTGGACAAACAGTGAGGTGAAGAAAGATGTGTTTAAGGACTCAGAAACATGAGGAAGATCGACGTGGAAGCTAAGAATTACCAGTACAGAAGGGCACCTGCTGCAGTTTATTTCTGTATTAAACTCTGTGAAGGCCCATAGGAAGCAATCAGCCAGCTTCACCTCAGAGGAAAATAAAGACTGAATCTTAAAGATGAGGTAGAGAAAGACTTTCTTTAGGGTAGCAGGAATAACATGTGCAAAGGCTTAAAGGCACGCAATGCATGGCCTCATTTAGAAACAGCCATTAATCATGGGTGGCTACAGCATTGAAAATATATATATTTATCTATATATATATATATATCCAGGTGATACTGCCCTTCTTAGCAATGCCCTCGGGTACCAGTACCTTCTATGTACTGTTACTGCAACCTCAGAATTCTTCTTTGGTGTGGCTTTCAAAGACTATTTCTAAGCAATGAAAATACACCTTCAAGTCTCCTGGCCAGTCCCTTGATCAAAATGTGTTCTTTTTCTCTCCGTTTTGCACTCTGCCCCAGCTTAACTCAACTCAGCACCTTTAGAGAGTAGCTGAAGCCTTGCAGAGCTGGGGACCTGGAGATGCCACCACCACCTTCTTTGATGCTCCCTGGATCATTCAAGATTTCAACAGTAGCATCTGTCAGCATTGCAGCTCCAGGCTTGAATTTGTCTTTCTGTTCTTTCAACTATAGAAATGAAAATGAGTTCTTCTTCCCTTTTAGTTCTCCAACTCCAATTCTTTGCTCATTCTGTTCTAGAACTTCACTTTGTCTTATTGAGCTGCCCTTTGGAATATTCAGTTCCTTTTACTTTGGCATTTCTCCCCTTTGTTTTGGCTTCTTGATATTCTAATGCAATTTTCAAAGACTTATCTGATATCTATTTTGGTCTTTTCTTCCTTTTCTCTCTTTGTAATGATCTTTAGCTCTCTTTATGGGTGCTATCGTTGATGTCATCCCAAAACTCACCTGATCTCTGATAGTTGAGTGTTCAATACCTTATGGCTATTCTGAAGATGATTTTTAAATTCTAGTAGGATAGACTCAAAATCATATTTTGGTTCTTGTGGATTTGTTTTTATTTCATTTCAGTTGGAACTGTAATTGGTCTGATCCACAGTCAGCACATGGCCTGGCTTTGATTGCTTCTACAGAGAGCTTCTCCAAAACGTCTTTTCATAGATGTAGTCAGTCTTATTCCTATTCAGTCCATCAGATGAAACCCATGTATAAAGTCACCTTGTGTAGTGGGGTTTTGTTTGTTTGTTTGTTTTATTTTGTTTTACACAGAGCTATTGTTCAAGGCCACCAGCTACTCCAGGGGAGAAAGATGGGCAGTCTCCTTCTGTGGGATTAACTGCCTCTGGAAACCCACAGGAGGGTCAGCTATGGGTTGGTTCCAACTCAATGGTATGCAACAACAATTTGCAATCAATAAATCATCAACATAAAAAATTCAGTCATTCGATGTCCTTAATTTCACTGAATTATACATTTTAAAAAATGGAAATGGCAGCTGTTTAAGTATTTTGCCACAATAAAAACAAAGAATCCAAGTGAAAAAATAGAGGCTGGAAGCATTGCTGTGACTTTCCCAAGAGCCCTGAGGAAGTGACAGAGCAAGGCTTGAACCT
>NW_006399753.1:20427723-20430499 GCF_000299155.1 Elephantulus edwardii
GAGAGAGAGAGAGAGAGGCAGCCTGTGCCCATGGTCGAGGGTGGAGCCAAGGCCAAACTCCCCATCAGGAGGCTCACGGCCTCATTGATGTGTGTTCCTCATGGTTGTCATGGTACAAAGTGCTCCCTGGGATTCTGCCAAAAATGGCATGAAAATTGAGAATAAAAGCTACTCTTTGAATTGTTCTGACAAGAAAGCCGATCCTCAGTGCTGGAATGAGTATTTTGACCTTTTCTTTCTCGATTTTTTTTTAAAATGAAAATAGAAGCCCTACATGCTCTGTAATTTTAAACACGGAAATTTTTATTTTTATTTTTCAAACTGGGTCTGCAAAGATCAAGCTGATTTTAAACCCCACTGTTGGGTTAGGAGAGAGCCCTGGTCGCATAGCAGATAGAGCACTCAGCTGATTTTAAACCCCGCTGTTGGGTTAGGAGAGAGCCCTGGTGGCAAAGGGGGTAGAGCACCCAGCTACTAACCCAAAAGGTCATTGGTTTGAAGTCACCAGCCACCTCATGGGAAAGACTGGAAGTGATCTGCATCCTTGAAGATTTACCATCTTCCCAACCCTACGGAACAGTCCTGCTGTGTGACATGGACTCACTGTGACTGTGAATTGATTCGATGGTGATGGATTTAGTTTGGAGGTTTTGTGGTTATTTATTATTTGAGTTCTGGTGGCACAAGGGTTAAACACGTGGCTGCTGACTGACAGGTGACAGCTAGAACATTCCAGCCATGTCCTAGAAGAAGAGGTGTGCCAGTCTTCTTTCATAAAGGCCTTGGGAACCCAAAGGGACAGCTCAGCACTCCAGACTTTGATGTGAGTACGTACGACAAGAGGACTTAGAGAAGCAGGTCTGGAACAACTAACCTCCTCAGTCTGTTCTTCAAGAAATGGAAGATGTTAGCAATAGAATGGCAGGCCTAGCCAAAATGTCCTGTTACCTACTTCCTTTGATGCACTACCAGCCTGGCAATATGGGGAAGCCCTTCTCTTTCTGCTTCTATGAGGGTTTGTTTTCTTCCAAGAAAAGACAACAGGAGGCATGTAGGGAATATTTGTTTGCCAAATGTTGCATTACAGTAATGATTTGAGAGGCCTGACTTTAAAAACAGGCTTTCAGAGCATTTTATTCTTCCATTAAGCTGTAGAAGAAATAGAGGGAAAGGGAGGAGGAAGGGAGAAAACAGAAGAAGGTAGGTTGTAATCGTCTTCCTTCCTTAGAGTTCAGCCAGCTTATGACACTCAGATGACACAAATAACATTTGGATTCAAGAGATTTGCTTTCAGACTTTGACCCTGACCTTGAAGCTACTCACTTGGATACCTAATGAATGGTACTTTCTTTCTGGAAACGTGAGCATGCCAACTGGATGTTCCACCTTCCTTATTTTGGTGATAAACACAATAAATTCTTCATGGGAGCAGAAAGGCAAATCAATAACCATGCAACCCCATAGATTCCACAACAGGATTTTTCCTCCCCTTAATTTTTAATGAGGCCCCATATTCACCGGCTTCCCCAATGGCTCCTTTGCACATGCCGAGCCCGCTGTGGGCCGCTGAGCTGGTGCCAAACTGCTGACCTTTGCATCCACAGATGCTCAGCCGAGGCTCCGGCCCAAGCACAAACATATTGTTGGATCCATCATGTTGATTGTTGGCTGTGGTACTAATGAGTTGCATGGGGCACTTATTAACCCTGGCTCTGGTGGTTCTGAGGCCAGAGCCACAGTGAGATGGGGCTGTGGGGAGGACCACCAGAACTCCCCACCCCCCCGCCTCCCGTGTGGTGGCATCTCAATAGATGGGAACAATTAGAAGAGCTGTGTTGCTGAATTCCCATTTCTGTAGCTGATGGGAAGTAGCAAGCAATCAAGAGGTAGAAAATACATGCTGTCTTACATCCTTTCTCAAAAAGAAAAAGCAAACCCCACATCACAGAGGCACTTTATGGAGTGTGGCATGGGGGCAGAGGGTTGACATGTGGAAAGTGTCAAGTAATAGCTTTTATTACCAAAGGGACAGTGACTTTCAGGCCTGCTGGTGAGTGACAGTAGATTTAAGACCTTCAAGCATGGCCAGGTGGCATAGACCACAAGGACTTTGGTGACATTTCAAGGCAGTGCTGTTCTGTCTGGGTTTTTCGTTTGGTTTGTTTTTTGGTTTTTTTCCAGGAAGTAGCAGGCCAGGGCCAGGGCCCAAAAAGGCAGGCCACTCTGGCCTTCAGAGAATTTTTCAGAAAGTCCTTGTATAAGAAGACTTCTGCTAGAACCTTCTGGGAGGCATTCAAGCCACAGAACACTGTCTGATATTTTTATGCACCCAGAGGGCCTAAGCTCTGTACCTGGACTCTAGGGGCTATTCAAGGTGGGTTGGCTGAACTGGGAAAGGCATGGAAAAAAATTGATGCAAAAATCAGTCATGCTACTGTAAAATGGTTATTTAATGCTGGACAAGGTACCTCTCTCTTAAATATATTCCTGCTGTGTCATTTTACAGATGAGAAAACTGAGGCTACCTAAAAAGAAATTCTTTTGAGTATGTTGTAGGATCTCCCCTAAACTCAGTGGTTTATATGAGAAAGCAGGATATCTCTGTGATGTCCACAAGGTCCAGGTCTGCATGTCACTCTGCTCTTGGGAACTATTTCTTCTTTGAACAAAGCACTAATAGCCCCCTGGACCATTCCCTGTAAGTCAAAACAATCTCAGTCTTTCTCTTCTCTTTCTCCTCCTCTTCCCTTCCCTTCCCTTCCCTTCCCTTCCCTCC
>NW_006399753.1:20430599-20438788 GCF_000299155.1 Elephantulus edwardii
TCTCTCCCCTCTTCCCTCTTACTTCTCTCCTCTCTTCCTCCTCCTCCTCCTTCCTCCCTTCCCCTCCCCTCTCCTCTCCTCCTCTCTCTTTCTCTCTCCATCTCTCCCCCACCTCTCCCTCTCCCTCTCCCTCTCCCTCTGTCTCACTGTCAAGTCAGAATGAATGGACTGTAGCAGAAGGCAACCTTTCTCTCAAGGAGATGCTAGTGGATTTGAACCATCAGAGAGGTGCAACCTTTGCACAACTCCCTATCGACTGTACCAGCAAAGCTCTTCACTCTTCAGTGGTAATAGTAGTAATAGCCATGCTTGTCTTATTGTTCTGACAATGCCATATATGTTTTTTCCATGGAGGATTTTTATCTTGCCTGTGTTCCAATTTTGTACTTCAAGTTTATTGGGCTTCAAGTGAGAGAATTTTGTATACCTTAGTAAACAAATAAAACTCACTGATGGCACAGTGATTTCCAGCACTTGGAAGACAGGTACTCCAACTCCCCAGCCATGGCACAGGAGAAGGGTGAGGCAGTCTGCAGTTTTGCTTATCGATTCAAACTCAAAACACCAGTGCATTGCCATGGACTCGCTCCCAGCTGATGACAACCCCACAAGAGAGAGAACGGTTTAGGGTTCCAAGGCTGTAATAGGATTTCTAGGACTGTATCTCTTTGTCAGGCAGGCCCTCCAGGAGCTTGCAGATTTGAACCACCAACCTTTTGATTAGCAGCTGAGTGCTTTAATCACTGGACAACCAGAGCAGCTTTCCTTAAACATTGCCGTCTTGGAAACCTTTGAGGCAGATCTCCTCTGCCGATTACGGTTGCTATAAGTTGAAATTGACTGCAGAGTAACATGTTTGCTTTTCAGGGACTTGTTGTTGTACCATCGAGGCAGAACCAACCCGTAGCTGACCCTCCAGTGGGTTTTCAGAGGCCATAAATGGCACCGGAGGAGAATGTCCATCTTTCTCCTGCAGAGCGGCGAGTGGATTTGGATTGCATGCTTATGAATTAGCAGTGCAACTCCTTACCACAGAGCCAGCCTTTTAGGGGATGGTTGTTGTTATGTACCGTCAAGTCGCTTGTCACCCATAGAAACCCTGTGTACAAGAGCCCTAAACCCTGCCCTATCTGGTGCCAGCCTCACTGTCTCTGACACACCTACTCCCATTACCCCAGTCACTGAATCGATCCGTCTCATCGAGGGTCTTCCTCTCTTGTGCTGTCCCTCTACCTTCTCAAACATGATGTCCCTCTCCAAGGACCAGTCCCTCCTTGCAACATGACCAAAGTATGTCAGATGAAACTTCAGAATCCTTGCCTCCAAGGAGCAGCGTGGTTTCACCCTCTCCAGGACAATCCTATATGTTCTCCCAGCCGTCCATGGTATAGTCAGCACTCCTCCAGCACCACAGCTCAAGAGCATCAGTTATCTTTCTATCATCCCTAGTCATTGTCCAGCTCTCTGATGTGTAGCTCACAATTGGGAAGACTATGGCCTGTCTAAGGTGCACCTTAGTCTCCAGCCTGACATCATTGCTCTTCAGTACTCTGGAGAGGTCTCTGACAGCAGACTTTCCCAATGCAATTCATCTCTTGATTTCCTGGCTGCTGATACCAAAAGTGTTGATTGTGGAGTTAAGCAAATTGAAGTTGTTAACAATCTCAATCTCTTCACTGTCTATCATGATGCTTGCCAGTTGGCCCAGTGGTGAGAATCTTTGTTTTCTTGATGTTGAGTTTCAATCCATATTGAAGGCTGCCATCCTTGACCTTCTGCAGCAAGTGCTTCAGGTCCTCCTCAGTTTCAGCAAGCAGAGTTGTGTCATCTGCATAACACAGATGCGTCTTCCTCCAGTCCTGATACCACATTCCTCTTCATACAGCCCAGCGTCCCAGAATAATAAAAGATGTGCCCTTAAAGAGCTTCTTTATCTTAAAGGACTGGCAGGACCCATCAAAGTTCAGTGACTCAGGCTAGGGTTAAGGACAAAGGCATTCACCTTGCTACCATGTGTTCAGTAGCGACTTAAAAGCACTGTAAATTCCCAACTTCAGTCCCTCCTGTAATGTGAGCTTGTGATTGTAAATGACCAGGGAAGACCTTTTATTGCACTCGGACTCGGATCCCAAGATTATGGCAAGTAACTTTTGTTTTCCTATACTTTATGCAGCCCATCAGTAATCCTATTTGATGAATGAATATTTATGATGACTGAGATCTCAGGCATAACTGCTCTCAGAACTGTGTAACAAGAACCCAGCTATTTCTAACCACCAAACCCACTACAGCTGAATTGGCTCTGATTGTCCAGAAGGTTGAGGCTTTATGTGAGGAGCCTGCCTTTCTCAGTGGTGAGTGACTGGTGGATTCAAACCCATGACCTGTTGTTCAGCAGCCCAGTACATTATCCACTGTACCATGGGGATTCCTTCACTATTCCCAGTTGATGCTACACCTCCTTTTGAATATGAAGACCATTCAGCTTTGAAGGAATGATGGTGAAATTTCATATCACAGATATTGGATGTTTTGTCAAGAGATTGCAGTCCATGGAAAAGACATCATGCTGGAGAAGTAAAATATCACAAAAAGAGATGAAGACCCTTACCAAGATGGGTTGGCATAGTAATAGAACTGTGTGCTCCAGCCTGGCAGAGGTTGTAAGGGTGGTGCAGGGTAGAGAAAGCCTTTAATCTGTTGCTGTAGATCTTCCTATGGGATTGCTCTGAGTCCTAGTGAACTTAGGGGCACCTAATAAAAAACCTTGTCATTCTTTCTCAGCTGACCTTTTTGCCCCAGTTTGGCCTCCTTTCAGCCCTTGCTTCTGAGACTTTCAGCTCCTTTTTTAAAGGCATATTTGTTTGCTTCAGCAATCCAGCATTTTTAAATGTTTCTGTCATGCAGTTATTCAAGATAGCCTGTAGACAGTCAGGAAGGAGACTTAAATATTGGATTCACGGGAATTGCATTACACTTTTAGAGTAATTTATGGAGGAGTTAAAAACCTTTATGAGGATGGATGTTTTCATCTAAGAACTGAATATTTGGGGTGTGTATGTGTGTGTTTATAGCTTCTTTAGGTTCTTAAATTTTTCTTTATGTAAATCTTTCTTTTAATTTTTTTAAAAAGTTAATTCTTTTTTCCCCCGGTATTATACACAGGCTCCTCTATCCTTCAATTCTAACTTTTACTGAGTTTTAATAATATATTTGAGAGCTATGATTTCTATGTATTAATTTTGTACCAAGTCAACTTGTTGAATTCTTTTGTTGCTCATCATAGTTTTCAGTTGCCTTTCTTGGATTTTCCAAGAATGCAATTTCTCAACCGCAAATTATGATAATTTTACCTCTCTCTTTCCAGGGTTTTATACCTCTATTTTCTTTTTCATTCTGAATTCATAGTACTTGCCTTCAAATTACATAATCGTGGTGCTAAGCAGGCATGCCTGCCTTTTCCTGGACTTAAACAGGAGTGCTGCTCATGGGTTCTTGCTAAGCTGGTTGCTTGACTAACTTGCAGATGAACGTGCCTGACAAGTATGTAAGTTTTCACAGTTTGCAAAGCACTTTCCTGTATTTTATCAGAGTGGATTCTAACCACAGCTGGCTGTGTAAGACATAGACACTGCCGCTTCGTGTTGTTAAGTGCCATCGAGTCAGTTCCTGCCCGAAGCAGCCCTGTGTTTAACAGAGTGAAACATTACCAGGTCCTGTGCCAACCTCATAATCATTGCTATGTTTGAACCCACCCATTGTTGTGCCCACTGTGTCAATCCATTCTGTTGAGAGTCTTCCTCATCTCCGTTGACCTTCTACTTTTCCAGCGTGATGTCCTTCTTCAAGGACTAGATCCTCCTAACAGCATACGCCAAGAGCATGAAATGGCATCTCAACCATTCTTTCTAGTAACATTGGAAGCAACGCTGCTTCTAAGACAGATACGTTCATTCTTCTGGCAGTTCACATGTAGTTATAGACCCTACCTATTTACATACATTCTGTTATCTTTTTTGTCCTCTTTTTCTAAAATGAGAAGAAATGAAGTCAATGATTTAGACTAAATCTTCATGATGAGCTCTGGTGACATGGTGCATAACGTGTTGTTGTTGTGTGCCATCGATTCACCTGTGACTCATAGCAGTCCTCTGTACAACAGCTCTGAAGCCTGTCCTGTCCTGAGCCAATCTCATTGACTCTGACACACCTACTGCGGTTGCCCCGTTACTGTAACAATCCATCTCATCCAGGGTCTTCCTCTCCTGTGCTGTCCCTCCACCCTGTCCTTTTCCAAGGACCAGTCTCTCCTGGCCATATGCCCACAGCATGTGAGCTAGAGCTTCAGAATCCTAGCCGCCAAGGAGCAACTTGGTTTCACCCTCTCCAAGACAGACCTGCTTGTTTTCTTGTTAGTCCATGGTATGTTCAAGACTCTTCTCTAGCACCACAACGTGAAGGGATCAATTCTTCTTCTGTCATCCTTAGTCATTGTCCAGCTCTCTGCTGCAAAGCAAGCAATTGCAAAGACCGTGGCCTAGATCAGGCACACCTTAGTGTCTAGACTGGCATCCTTGCTTCTCAGCAATCTGGAGAGGTCCCTGACAGTAGATTTTCCCAGGATAATTTGTCTTTTGATTTCATGACTGCCGGAGCCAAGAGTGTTGTGATACATAACATTCCAGGCCGCTGACGGAAAGTTCATTCATTGTTCAGCCCACCTCCTCATGAACAAAATGAGTAAATTTCTTTTGTAAAGAGCTCCAGCCTCGGAGCCTGGAGACAGCTTATCCCTCTGAGTGAAACTGGACTAGATGGGAGCAGGTTTACTCTGGGTACGTGTCTTCACAAAAGCTTTCCATTTGATAGCTGTTGCTTTAAGAGGCTAGCACACAAAACAGTTCCCATCAAGTTGGTTTCAACCCACAGTTGACCCCCTAGGACAGAGCAGAAATGTGTCAGAGGGAGATCTCCATGTTGTTCCTCAAAGGACTGGCTGATAGGTTAGACCCATGGCCATTTAGATTAGCAGCTAAGCACTTAAGCACTGAGCCACCACAGAGCCCACTAGAAGTTTACAGAAAACACTCAGTGTCCTGGTCTTGACTGTTTGTTTTTACACAGTGGATATTTCACTAATGACGCGGGTACGTTTGAGTAGTTTATATGTGCCACATCGATGCCCAGAGAAGATAAGACAAAAACTGTCCTTGTTCTTGTCAAACTCCATGAAAGGGAAGAGTCTGAACAGACAGAGCAAAACACAACAAAATAACTCACTACTGTCATGTTGGTTCCAGCTCATAGGACTCATTGGGTTTTTGTAGCTGTAAATAGTAACGAGAGGAGACTGCCCACTTGTGGAGTAGCTGGTGGATTTGAATCACCAGAGATGCAGTCTTTTGCCTACCAACACAGCTCTCTACAGGCTGTGCTATGAGAGCTCCCCAGTAGAGAAGTAGAGAAAGGAATCCTTTTTTCTTTAGCTTAAAGGCACAGGCTGTAACAGCTTGTATTCTACCAAGGGAGATGCCGTTCTCTCACGAACCTCAAGATTTTATGGCATTCCTGAGAGAGACACATGGTTAATGCAGTCGCATGACAGACAGAAGGTTACAGCTTCAAGGCGAGCCAGAGACTCCTCAGAAGGATGTAGTGAGGGATTCCCCAGATTCAGTCACTGAACCCCTGATGGAGCACGGTTCCACTCTGGAACTCGAGGGCAGCCTCAAGTCAGAAATGACAGCCATGGACAGAACTCACTCTCCCAAAGCATCATTTTGTGAAAGCGTCTACCGTCTGTATCGCCACCACCAGCCATCATCTCTGAGCATCCATCCACTAGCCTCACTAACAAGCACGTTAGCTGTGAAAAGAGTTGATCCTAGCTGCTTAACAACACTAGCTAAGAATCCATGCCGTGGAGCGATTGGTGAATGGCTGTTAGTGTCCTCTGAAGTGACACTTCCTAGGAAGCTCAGGCAGACACTGTACACGCCCGTAGACTCTGCACAGCCTGGCTATTAGCTTTTAGCTATTTTGTGGACATTTGACAGTCTGTGCAGGAGGAATAAGCAAAAACTCCCTCCTTCACGAGCTGCACGTTTTGGAGGGATACACTGACTCCTGATACAGACAGAGGCTCTGTGCTTCTGTCCACCGTAAAGAGAGCTCTTAGTCCATGAACACAGTTCCCTAGCATATTATTTAAAGCCAACTGGAGCTTAGCAGTCACCTTGACCAACCTCTTTTTTTGACAGAGAAATAAACTACAGTTCAGAGAGAAAACTCTTAACCATTGCCTTTTCTCTTCTTAAACCTACTTTATGTCCCTCTTCTATTTTTATAAATTTCTAGTTTTTTATTATATACATCATATATACTTTTTAATTTGATGAATCTTACAACATTAAAATATGATGTATACTGCACTGAAACAGATGAGGGAGTGAATAATTTAAAAGCGATGTATGATAGGGTATTATGGTTATCACAAGAGTCCACAATTAAGGTTGCATAGTGGAATGTACTTGGGGCGGCGGGAGAGATGTGGGGGAACTGTGTCCCAGGGAGGGAGTGTTTCTTTTACTTTTGAAAGAGAGGAGCGAACTGGGGGAGGGGGTAGGTCTGGGTGGGGAGAGTAGTGCAGCAGTGAATGAATGAAAATCCAAAATCTAAAAAAAAAATAAATAAAAAAACACGATGTTCATGACACAACCCTGCTTGCTGAAACTAAGGAGGACCTGAAGCGCTTGCTGCAGAAGGTCAAGGACTTCAGTCTTCAATATGGGTTGAAGCTCAACATCAAGAAAACAAAGATTCTCACCACTGGGCAAATTGGCAGCATCAGTATGGATGGTGAAGAGTTTGAGATACTTAGCAGTTTTAGTTTACTTGGCTCCACAGTCAGTACTCTTGGTAACAGCAACCAGGAAACAAGGAGACAAATTGCATTGGGAAAGTCAGCTGTGAGGGGCCTCTCAAGAGTACTGAAGAGCAACAGTGTCAGGCTGGAGACTAAGGTGCACCTGATCCAGGCTATAGTCTTCACAACTACGTGCTATGCATCAGAGAGTTGGACAGTGAATAGGGATGATAGAAAGAGAATTGATGCCTTTGAGATGTGGTGCTGGAGAAGAGTGTTGAATATACCATGGACTGCTAGAACAAACAGGTTTGTCCTGGAGAGGGTGAAGCCAGGCTGCTTTGTGGAGTCAAGGATTCTGAAGCTTCGTCTGATATACTTTGGGCATGTTGCAAGGAGGGACCAGTCCTTGGAGAGGGACATCATGTTTGGGAGAGTGGAGGGATGGCGCAGGAGAGGAAGACCTTCAATGAGATGGATCGATTCTGTGACTGGAGCGGTGGGAATGAGTGTGTTTGAGATGGCGAGGTTGGCACCAGATAGAGTGGCTTTTAGAGCTCTTGTATATAGGGTCTCTATGAGTCGCAAGCGACTCGATGGCACATAACAACAACAACAACAACACTTTATACTCATATGTATTTAAGAAGCATTTGTAGTAAAAGATACATTTCAGTATTGTGAATTGAGAAGTCCAAAGTACTACTTGTTTTTCCAATTTTTTTAATTAATTTTAATTTATTTTTTTTTAATTTGGAACTATATAACAACTACAAACAGAATTAAGAATGAGATGATTTGAGCTTAGGAATCAGCTAAGAACAGGATGGTTTGAGCTTAGGGCGGACTCCTAGTACTGGCATTGTAAGAGGGGACCCACTACCTTCCATCACTTGCTGCTGCTTCAGAGAAAGGAAAGGGGCTGAGTCACCATTGCTGAGAGGAATGAACATAGAGGAGGGAATCTTAACCGCTGCCCACCAGGAGTCCTTATGAATGGATACAGGTAGGCACAGTGATCGGCGCAGGATCATTTGTTAAGAGAAGTGTGGAGACTGGTCTACCTTAGGCATCTTGTTCTTTTAAAGAAATATCTGCAATTATCCTTTGGACTCCAAAGGGGCTCAATTTTAGGCCTCCTGGCAGATACCAAAATCCACAGATGTTCGAGTCCCTTATCTAAAATGGCATGCTGTAGCTGTTATTACTGTTGTGTTTTTTTTAATTATTAAATTTTATTAGTTTTAATGAACATTTACAGAGATTTTGGGTTTTCATTCATTCATTGTTGCACTGTTTTCTCCACCCTCCTCCCCAGTTTGTT
>NW_006399753.1:20440113-20460969 GCF_000299155.1 Elephantulus edwardii
CAGTGCAGCTTCCTATCCACTAGGCACTAGAGTTTCCTATAGCTTTGAGTTTATGTTAAGAGGAGAGGAACAATGTAGAAAAGGGGTGTGAGAATGGCTGTACAACTTGAAGAATATAATCAATGTCACTGAGTTGTACATGGGGATATTTTTTAATTAGTGTATGTTCTGCTATGTATATTTTTAACATTCTTGTTGTTATTGTGTGCCATCAAATTGGAATCGACTCATAGCTGACCCACCAGCAGGTTTTCAGAGTCAGTAAGTTGCACATGAGAAGATTTTGCAAAGCAGTTGGTGGATTCAAACCATGTGCCTTTGAGATTGTAGCACAGCTTCTTACCACCAGGCCATCAGAGTTCTCTTTCTAACTTGAGCAAAAATGAAGAAATGATTTTAGAACACCAGAATGGGAACTGAAGCATGAGATAGAAGTCTTTTCGTGTGTGTGTGTGTGTGTGTGTGTGTGTGTGTGTGTGTACCATCAAATTGGATCTCACTGATACAGGAGGAGACTGCCCCTCCTTCTCCAGCAGAGCATATGTTGTGTTCGAACTGTGTACTTCTAGAATTGCAGTGTAGCTTCCTGACACTAGGCCGCCAGAGCTCCCTCGAGATAGAAATCTTTTAGATACAAGATGCCACCCGTGTGACAGCCCGTGGGAAAAGATAACATGGTGGGAAGAGCAGAGGAGGAAAGGAAGACCCTCAACAAGGTGGGTTGACAGAGATGATAACAATGGGCTCAAGTATGGCACACATCACGACGGTGGTGGAGGATAGGCGGAGATTCCAGCCTGTGGTGCAGAGGTTTGCTGCAAGTCACAGTCGACTCGAGGGTACCTAAAAACAGGAGCCACCCCTTGTGAGACTTGAAGCTCTTTTATCCCTTCAGTAACTATTATATGCTTGTGTGCCTCGCTTTGTTTGTTTTTATTTTATATTGATTTGCATAAAAAATTTGTACATACATGCCAAGTTTTATTGGGTTTTGCAGATATCGTCTTTTGCTTTTTTTGTGGGTCTCCCTCCCACTCCACTTGCTGAACAGTTGGAAGATTTGTAATAACCTCTTGTAAAAGCTAGTCTGCCAGTGTCGTTTTTCTGATAACATACACTCACTTTGTGTCTCTGTATCACATTTTTTGAAATGTACAGCCTCAGAAATCCAATACAGGGTCACTATAAGTCAGAATCAACATAACATTAGTGGATTTGGTTGTTTTCATTAATGAGGTCAAGGCCATTGCTATTACCCAGTAACATTGATACTTCAAATCCTATCACTTCATCTGCATGTCCTCGAGCTACATGCTTTTATTTTCTTTGCTGCTGGTGTATATCTGGTCACCTCTTATGTCAAATTTTCCGATATTTTAGCTAAAATATTGTGATAATTATTTATAAACTTATCCCAAGAATTTTATTTTCTGAGAATGGTAATTATAGGAGAAGAGAAGAAGCAAATAAAGGTTACTTCTCAGTTACTAAAAATATTGTAAATCAATGACAAGAGGTACTGCAAAACATTTTCATTATAAGCATTCATTAATCTAAGCAAAGCAATATTACATTTAAACAATCTTCAAGGAAGTCTGTCACATAATATCCTATGATTAAAATCTATAATAAGCATTACTAAAGATTCTGTCAAAGACTGCAGCCTACAATATCAAGTAAACAAGGATTCTCACCACTGGGCCAAATGGCAGCATCATGATGGATGGTGAAAAGATTGAGATTGTCAACAACTTCAGTTTTCTTGGCTCTTCAAACAACACTCTTGGTACCAACAGCCAGGAAATTAAAAGACAAATTGCATTAGGAAAGTCTGCTGTCAGAGATCTCTCCAAAGTACTGAAGAACGATGATGTCAGTCTAGAGACTAAGGTACACCTGATACAGGCCATGGTCTTTGCAATTACTTGCTATGCATCAGAAAGATGGACAATGCCTAGGGATGATAGATAGAAGGAGAATTGAGGCCTTTGAGCTGTGGTGCTGGAGAAGAATATTAACTATTCCATAGACTGCTATAAGAACAAACATTTTCATCCTGGAGAGGGTAAAGCCAGGCTGCTCCTTGGAGGCAAGGATTCTAAAGCTTTGTCTGAAATACTTTGGACATGTTGCAGGGAAGGACCAGTCCTTGGAGAGGGATGTCATGCTTGGGAGGATGGAGGGACAGCACAGGAGAGGAAGACCCCCAATGAGATGGATCAATTCAGTGCCTGGGGTAATCGGGGTGAGTGTGTCGGAGACAGTGAGATTGGCACAGGATAGAGCAGGGTATAGGGCTGTTGGCAGGGTCATGATGAGTTGCAGGTGACTCAACGTTACATAATCACAACAACAAAGGTTCTTTGTGTTCTGACCTGGGAGGCAGTCACCATGAGTTACTGCACTGGGTGACCCGAACCTTGGAGTCACCACTGCCTGCCTGACCTGTCACCAGAGCCAGGCAGGAACACATGTCGGTTGTGACACACGTCTTAGAGATCAAGGTGGTTAAGCTGGGCCTCCTTGTTCCATTAAACATGCATCCAGAGCTGATCACTTTGAGGCTGCTGTTGTGATATGACAGCTTCAAAACAAAAAACCACAGTTGTTTCCTTATGTCTGTAGATGATGGTCCCAACTTCTCACTCCCCCTGCCAGCCAGACTCATGCAAAGAGCTGGCAATGCAGTGAGACTTGGGAAGTAGACAAAGCTATCTGTAATGTTCTTTACTTTGTACCCTTCTTTGTTTTATAATGAACTTAAAGCCTGAGGTTTTGAGCACCAGTAGTAGTATGCTAAGGTATTCTTACCCCATAGTGAGAGATGGGATAAGGATGCCTGGGTGACTTTCAAACTACTACACTGTGCTTGAACAGACTTTCAATCGATTGGAAGATAAATTGTGAGAGTGGCATGTTTATGGAGACTGTCAGCTATCTGTTGCTAAGTAATACCTGCGCTAATTAAACACTTTTTAATTGGCGTTGTTATTAGATGTCACTGAGGTTATTTTGACTCATAGAGGAAAGAGAGGAAGACACTCAATGAGATGGACTTGATACAGTGACTGTGGCAATGGGCTCAAGTGTGTCGGCAATGATGAGGATGACACAGGATACAGCAGAGTTCAGATCTGTTGTTCAGAGAGTCACTGTGAGTCGTACATGACTTGACAACATATAGAAACAACAACTCTTGTGTCAGTAGAAATGATCTTCATGGAATTTTCAGTAGTTGATTTTTTACAAGCAGCTCACCGGGCTTTTGTTCCAGTGGGTGCATCTGGACTTAACACCCCTAACAGTTTATTAGTGGAGGTGTTAACTGTTTGTAGCACTGAGAGATTCTAGTCTGTCACGTGTTGTTTGTTGTTATTGGCAGTAGAGTCCTAACCAACTCAAAGCTGACCCTCCAGTGTGTTTTCAGCGGCTACAGATCACATGGAGAGGAGATTATGTTCCTCCCTTGAAGGAACTGGTGGATTCAAACCACTTGCCTTAGTGCTGGTAGTTCAGCTCCTTACAACTAGACCATCAGAACTCCCTGTCTATCATAGATAGACATTTTACCTCGAGAAGAAAAAAAAATGTGGCAAATACTTTTGCGAACACATCAGCCTTGGAGCCTCTAAGGGAAACTGTTCTCTGTCCTATTGGGCTGCCTTAATGTAGTATGAACAGGAGTAGAGATAGATAAATACATAGATAAAACCAAACCTCAACTTCTAGCAAATACAGGCCTGGTCATAATACTCAGATTTTCCGAGGCAAAAACCTTTTCTGAAGGAGACTGCTCGTCCTTCCCTCATGGAGTAGCTAGTAGATTGTATTTGCCAGACGTTAGGTTGTCATAGTAATATGTAACAGAGGTCCTTGGGGATGGTGGTGGTGGTCGTGGTGGTGGTGGTGATGATTATACTGCTGTTGTTCCCTTGCATTTTCCAGTTTTCTAGCAAAAACATTTTCTTTGACTTTGGGACATTCAGTAGACTATGTTGTTTTTGTTAAGTGCCATTGAGTTGAGTATGTCATGAATGACACATGTGAACTTTGTCCTGTCCTGTGCCATCCTCACCATCTCTGGCCCATTGATGACGTCACTGTGTCAGTCCACTTGGTTGAGGGTCCTCCTCTCCTCCATCCTTCCTCCTTTCCAAGCTTGATGTTCCTCTCCAAGGAATAACCTCTCATCGCAGCGTGCTCAGAGTATGTGACATAAAGCCTCATCATCTTTGCCTCCAAGGAGCATTCTGGCTGAACCTTCTCTAAGACCTATCTGATTGTTCTTTTGGCAGTCCATGGGCTGTTCAGTACTTTGCTCCAACACTAGTTCAAAGGCATCAAGTATTCTTTTGTCATTCTTACTCATTGTCCAGCTCTCAGAGGCATAGCAAGTGACTGAAAAGACGATGGCCTGAATTAGGCACACCTTTCTCCTCAGACTGACATACGTGGTTTTTATTAGTACAACCTTGACAGAATTTAACAAACAGAACACAGCAGGCTCCAGCATCCAGATCAAGGAGAGAACATGAACACCACTGCAGACAAGACATCTTCTTGAGCTGCTATTACTTTTACAAAGAGACAGACTTCCATTTTTAAAGATAGACATCTAATAACAAACATACAGGCACAATTCTTGCTATTTTTGTTCTTTAAATGTAAAACATCTTTGACATATGCAAAATAATCACAAAGCCTTTACTAACCTCCAATTTACAGATTTTTGGGATTGATTGACTAATGTACAATAATTTATGACAAATGAATAAAGTGGCTTTTTCTGCCTGTTGCATGCCTGATCTGTTTGGGGAATTGATTGATGGTATGTATGTTTATCAGAGCTTTTTTCATTGTCAAAATGGTATTTAACTCTTCAAACCTGTTTTGAAAGGGAGCATAAATTAATACAAAACAAAAGCATCAACCAGCAATTAGCTTCAGAAACAAACACCAATCTACATTGTGCTTGGTGTCAACTTGTCTGTCTACTACAAGTGGAAATCGCTAGATTAATTCTAATGAGTGTTGAACATACCGTGGACAGCCAAGAGAACAAACAAGTCTGTCCTGAAGAGAGTGAAACCTGCTTGCTCCTTGGAAGCAAGGATTTTGAAGCTCTATATCACATACTTTGAACATGTTGCCAGGAGGGACCAGTCCTTACAGAAAGACACACCATGTTTGGAAAGATAGAGGGTCACCTCAGGGGCAGAAGACCCTAAAATGCACTGACACAATGATTGTGGCAATGGGGGCAGGTATGTCAGAGATGGTTACGTTAACTTAGGATAGTGCAAAGTTTAGAGCCGTTGTTCATAACGTTACTGTGAGTTGTAGCCAACTCGATGGCACATAATAACAATACATAAGGAGCTCCAGGGGCCTAGTGAGTTATGCTATCAATTCAAAGGCGGGAAGTTCTAATCTACCAGCTGTGTTATGGGAGAAAGCTAGGCAGTCTCCTCTCCTGGGATTTACTGCTTCTGAAAACTACATTGGAGAGTCAGCTATGAGTTGGTTCCAATTAGATGTCAGTGAATTAAATTGAATGCAGATTTATCATATACCTTGATAATTCACTGTCATATAGAGTTTACCTTGATGAATTTTCAAGTTGTACAGTCTTGGTACCAGCAGCCCAGAAATCAAGAGATGAATTGTATTGGGAAAGTCAGCTGTCAGGGACCTCTCCAGAGTACTGAAGAGCAACAGCATCAGGCTGGAGACTAAGGTGCAGCTGATCCAGGCCATAGTCTTTACAATTGCGTGCTATGTGTCAGAGAGCTGGACAATGACTAGAGATGATAGAAAGAGAATTGATGCCTTTGAGCTGTGGTGTTGGGGAAGAATGTTGAATATACCATGGACTGCTAGGAGAACAAACACGTTTATCCTGGGCAGGGTGAAACCGGGCTACTCTTTGGAAGCAGGGATTCTGAAGCTTCATCTGACATACTTTGGGCTTGTGGCAAGGAGGAGTCCTTGGAGAGGGACATCATGTTTGGGAGGGTGGAGGAACAGTGCAAGTGAGGAAGACCCTCAATGAGATGGATCAGTTCAGTGATTGGGGTAAGGGAATAGGTGTGTCAGAGACAGTGAGGGTTGCACAGGATAGAGCAGGGTTTAGGGCTCTTGTACATAGGGTCACTATGGGTGGCAAGCGACTCGATGCACATAACAACAACAATTTCTGTATTAAAATAGACGTGCATGAAGAATCAAGAGCAAAGGCTTTAGGACTTAGCTGAAATGTTCCCTCATCACACTTACCTTTATTAGCACTGTGTTATAACAGGATCCTCTTTCTTACCTGACTTGTTTTCTGCCTAGTCTCAGATATCTGAATATTAGATACCTCCAGCAGATAAAGGTCCTAAGCCCTGGAATCAGTAAATGTTACCTTAGATGGAAAAGAATATTTGCAGCTGTGATTTATTTGCAGATACGATTGTTGTTTCTTGGTGCTATCAAATCGGCTACCCCTTATCGTGACCCTATGAACCGTACCTGAACTTTCTTCTGTGAAGCTTCATGACCTCGGTCCTACTCAGACTCATAGTAGTCGTCACTGCGTCATTCCCTTTTCTTGAGGGTCATCTCTCTTTCACTGACCCTCGACTATCTCCAGCATGATGTCCTTCTCCAAGGACTGTTTCCTCCTCAAAATATGTGCAAAGGCAGTGAGATGAAGCTTCCCCATCCTTTGCTGTAAGGAACACTGGTGAAACTTCCTTCAAGGCAAATTTGTCTATTCTTTTGACAGTCCAGGATATATTCACTACTCTTCACCGAAACAATAGTATTGGTTCTTCTTCTCTCATCCTCAATGATTGTCCAGCTTTCAGATGCATAGGAAGCAACTGAGAACACCATGGCTTAGATCAGGTGTTCTTAGTCTTTAAACTGACAGCGTTGCTTTTAAAAATATTGGAGATGTTCTTGAGAGCAGATTTTCCCAGTGCAATACTTCTTTTAATTTCTTGACTGCTGCTACCATGGGTGTTGATATTTGGATCCAAGTAAAATGAAATTGTTGACAACTTCAGTCTTTTGTCCATCTTTCGTGTTTGTTGCCTATTCATGCAATGGTGAGGGTTTTTGTTTTCTTGATATTGAGAGGTAACCTATATTGAAGGCTGTAGTCTTTGATCTTCAGTAAGTGCTTCAAATCTTCTTTACTCTCTACAAGTAAGATCGTGTCAGCTGCATCCTTTTGTAGATTTGGTGGCCACTTGAATGCCCTGTCTGGTGAAATATCTACCCAAGTCTTTCTTTCATTTTTTTTTAATTGGGTTATTTGTCCTTTTGTTGTAAAATCAGTAATGTTCTTCTGTATTTTCCTTAATAGATTATTGTCAGATATATTGTTTCTGAAGATATTCTGCCAGTCTACTGCTTTTCAGTTTTGGTAGTCTTTTGATGAACCAAAGTTTTTCATTTTTATATGATCTTATTTATTTTGTCTTTTGTTGTTTGTGCTTCTATTATAAGTCCATCGTTGAGAATCACAGCTAACAGTGTTGCACTTGCTTCATGTTCTAAAACTTTTATAGTTTCAGTTTGCAATTTTATGTACTTAATCCTTTTTAATGTATTTTTGACCATGATGTGAGCTAAGACTTCTGTTTCATTTTTCTGCATGTGGGAATCCAATTTTACCATTACCATGTATTGAACAGACTCTTTGTTCTCCATTGAATTGACTTTGCACCCTTGTCAAAAATCAGTTGACTGTAGATAGGTGAGTTGATTTCTAGACTTCCAGTTCTATCCCATGGGTCTCTGTGTTTATGGCTTGTTATGGTTTATGGCTCTGTATTTATGGCTTGTTATGGTTTATACAGATACCAGGGCATTCTGATTACTGCAGCTGTGTAGTGTAAAGGTGAGTCTTTGCTCTTCAGCACTCTTTGAGCTGTTTATAACATCTTGCTATTCTGTATAGAGCAGAGGATTGGTTTCGTATTTTCTGTAACGAAGTCTATTGGAATTTTGATCAGAATTGGGTTGAATCTGTAGAACACTTAGGGTAGTATTGACGTCTTAAGTAAGGCTTTCAAACTGTGATCATTAGAACATCTTTTATTTACATAAGTCTTAACCTCTTTTCTCTTCATAGAGTTTCCAGTAGCTATTTTTCAGAAGTATCTCAATAGACCTTGGTTCTGAGGTACCTCTCAGTATAATTAAGCCTCCAAGACACTGGTTGGGAACCGAGCACATTGGCCGCTCCCACCTCCCTGTGTTATCTGGGTAGCTCGAGAGGAAGACTTCTCCCTGAAGAGAAAGCCAAGTGATAAAATCAGGGGAAACATAGTCAAAGAAAGAAGATGCCACCCAGTTGATTTTGAAGAAAAAAAGAAAGGTTCATTCACCAAGGAGGGCAAAGAACACAGCTCTAAAAGTTGAAAAAACCAAAGAAATACGTTCTTCCTTAAAGCCTCCTGAGGGAATAGAACCATGCTGACATTTGATTCTGGTTAGAGATAAAATTTCAGACTTCTGGCCTCTAAACCTTCACAATAATAAGTTTCTATTGCTTTAAAGTATATGATAATTGATTATAGCAGGCATAGTATAATAAGGCTGTACCTATCAAATTGTATTAGGACATTTACTTCTTATTCCTATCTCAGAGCCCAGCCGGCCTAGTGGTAAGGAGTTTGCTGCCCAACAATCACCAAAGGCAGGGGATTCTAATCCACCAGCGACTCTGAAGGAGAAAATGGGCAGTCTCCTCCTGTGCGATTCCCGGCACCTGGAATCCCATTGAAGTGTCCGTGCTGGGTCGTGGTGACTCGACATCACATTAACAACAGCAATCCCATCTCTTTCACAGGACTGTAAACTTCTAGAGGTAGCTTGCAAGCCTGCCTTTTCATTGCTGTCGCCACTTCACCAGCCTAATGCTGGGCCTGCAAGTTAACTGTTTTGGTGCTGACTTGCACGATAGAAAAAGCTTTCTTGGAGAAAGTTCACGGAAGTGAAATAATGAATAAAATTTGAACTGAAGTTAAAAAGCTTAGGGCAATGTTATATGTGCCACTTTGAGACTGATTTGTTTTGACTACCATAATGTTCCCAAGGTTTGGCCATGTTGTAGTCTATAGAAGGTCTTCATTTCTCCTTCTGGTAGAGTAAAACTCCATTGCATGTGTAGCATATATTCTGATTATTCACTTATTTTCTGGTAGATGTTTCGATTGTTTTCACCCTCTGGCTGGTGTGAACAGTACTGCAGTGTCAAGAAGCTGTGCTGCAGTCCCAAAAGCATGCAGTTCAAATCTACCAGCTTCCTCATGGAGAAAAAAGGGGCAGTCTCCTCCCATACAGTTAACTACTTCTGAAAACCCACTAGAGGGTCAGCTATTGGTCCAATTGGACTCGATAGTACACAACAACAAGAAGTGGGAGGAAAGGGCTGGAGAGGCTTTGTTTCAGGAGCATTGAGTTTTAGTGAGCAATGATGGAAAATTACACAAATAGCTAATGGATAATTGGTGACTGTTGCACAATATAATGCAAATAATCAGTGCCTCAGAGTCTTACATGTGAAGCATTTTGGATGTTTTGTTACATATTTTCACCATGAGGTACCAAAATACAGGAAGGAATTACATACAAGAAGTGCTGCTATAGGGAAATATGCAAAGGTGAGAAAGGAGAATTAACGTGGGCTTTGGGGACTTGGTGAGAAAAATGGCCAGCTAAGCCCTGGATTCCTGTTAAGAAGCAGTGAAGCTTTCTCCTGGAAGCATGACATAGAGCAGATTAAGGAGGACTTTGAAAGCAGCAGTGAGAAGCTTTATGAGTGGAAAGCGATCTAGTGAAAGCTAGAAGTGGTGAGTAAGTTTGAAAGCTTTGAATAGGTGCACGGTGATGGTCTCTCCAATGAGCAGTGTAAGTACCAGCAAAACAGGCCCCATCAACCTGCTCCTCACCCAGAAGAGAAAGCCTTCCCATTGAGGAATTAATGAGAAATGTTGTAAATAGTTGTAGTCAACTTGGTGGCACCTAATAACAACAACACAACAACATTGTAGGGATACAATCATCTGAGAATGAATTTCAACTAAATTGAGAAATTGTTTTCATTTCAGCATGCAATATAAATTATGGATTTGAAAGCTATCATTTTTTTTGTTTAAATCATATATATATAATGTTGTTGTTAAGTGCCAGTGAGTCATAGATGACTCATAGCAACTCTGTGAATGAAAGACCTGAACACTTGTATGACTTTCATCGTTTCTCCAGGTTCATGGAGTTTCCAGAGGCAAGTTATTTCAGAAGTGGACACCACTCCTGCTTTCAAGCTTGTTTTAATCAGGAAGCTCCACCAAACTCTGTCCACCGTGGGTAACCATTATTGCATTTGGCACATCAGTGTCACAGTGTTCAGCATCATAGCAAGCACGAGTTATCTCTGTACAGCAATGCACAGGCCTGTGCTATACCACTTAGAAGAACATTTGACCAAAACCAATTAAAACCAGGCCTGAGGGCCACAGATTAAAATCACCCACCTTTGGCTTGGTAGCATCACTTTCTATCCACTAGGCTAACAGAGCTCTCTTGTTGTTGTTGTTGTTGTTAAGTTCTGTTGAGTTGTAGACAACTCATAGCAAACCTATGAATGAAAGACCTGAACACTAACATAACTTTCGTCATTTCCCCAATTTCATAGAGTTTCTGGAGGCAAGCTATTTCGGAAGTGGATGCCACTCCTGCTTCCAAGCATGTTTTAATGGGGAAGCTCCACCAAACCCTGTCCACCATAAGAGGTACCATAATCTTTCAAGGACTGGGAAGGTCTCAGGCTTTGGCTCTCGAGGGGCCTGCAGATTCATCCCTGCCTGTGTGGGCTGTGCTTCGTTGTTGCCCATGTGACTCCACTCCAGGAGACCGATCTTGTATAGGGAGGATCGGCAAACTGGTGGGCTCTGCCTCCTCCCGTGGCGACACCCCCAAACTCTTACTCTATGTAATTAACTGATGACTTATATCCTCATTAAGATGTTAACAGTCACAATGGTGACCCATTAGCAAACTCATTAATTAGCATCCTTCTTTATCGTTCCTTTTTGAGGGACACTCATTTATCCACGTAAGTGGGCTTCTGGTACTTGTGTTAATAGACCAAAAACATGGGAGACAGACCAACTTCCAGTAATGGGTTACCAGTCTCTGATTAAATGGGGATTGGGGGCCAAACAGTGACTCTTCTCAGAAAGAATGCCTTCTCCACAGCTGCTTATTTCTCATTGCAACTCCTTGGAAGAGAAATGGAACCACTTTTTTTGCAGAAAGCTTACCCTGTGCTAGGTCCATCTTAGATGTCTGCAGATTAGTTGCCATATGACTTCTGGTTATTAATGTGTGACAGCTAATGGTTACTGTTTCCATAAATGCCTCCCATATAAAAAGTCCCTCTCATCGTCTATACCTGGGAGGACCTAGTAGACCCACTATGTGCTGCCCAACTAGATTGGCTCTTACTTCTCAGTGCGTCTCTTTTCTTTCCCTGCGGGCAAAGTGTGTGATTATACACTTTGGCATGCTGCCTGGTGGGCTTCCAAGAGTTAAACACTGCTGCTTGCTGAAAGCTTGGTAGTTAGAACCCACCTCGTGGCTCCATGGCAGAAAGACCTGGCTGTCTACACCTGCAAAGATTATTATTGTCCGATACCATCCAGTCAGTCACAAATCACAGAAACCTCAGACAAAACTGAACAGAAATTTGCCCAGGCCTGTGCTGCCCTCACAGTTACAGCTGCATCGTCCACGGTTCCAGCTAGTGTGTCTCGTGGAGGACCTATGACATCCTTCTCCAGGGGCTGTTCCTTCTTGAGAACATCCTTATTTACTAGGAGCGTCCTAGTCATCCTTCTTCCAAGGGAGATTTTTTTGTTCTTCTGGAAGGCCATGGCATAGTCAGTATTCTGTGCCAACACCACCGTTCAAAGGCATCAGCTGTTTTCTGCCCACTTCCTTTTTCATTGTCTAGCTTTCACGTTGTTGTTGTTGTTGTTGAGTTGTAGGCAACACATAGCGACTCTATGAATGAAAGACCTGAACCCTTGTCTAACTTTCATCCTCTAATCCGCAGCCCTCAGGCCTGTTTTTAATTGTTTTTGGTCAAACATTCTTGTAGGTCGTATAGCCCTGGTCTGTCCACTTGCTGTAAAGAGGTAACTCATGGTTGCTGTGAGGCGGAACACTGTGACACTAATGTGTCAAGTGCATTAACAGTCTTTAGTGGAGCTCCCCAATTCAAACAAGCTTGGAAGCAGGAGTGGCATCCACTTCGGAAATAGCTTGTCTATTTCAGTCCAGTGGAGGGAGGTTGGCTGTGAGTTGGAATCAGCCCTGCAGTGATGATTGCCTGCATTTGTCATAATGCTGTTTATTGGCCCAGTCATGAAGAGCAGCCGAGATTGTGTCATCTACATAGTTCAGATTATTAGCATGCCCAATCGTGACGGCACATTCTTTTTCATATAATTCATCTTCTCAGAAAAATTGCTCGGCATGCAGATTGCATAAACACGCTGAAAGTGTGCAACCCTGATAAGCATCTTCCCTGATTTTCAACCACGTTCTGTTTCCACTTGTTCTGTTCAAGCAGCTGCCACTTGCCCTGTGTACAAACCCCACATGACCACGGTTAGGTTTTCTAGAATACTTATGTTTTCCACTGTTCGCATACTCAATAAGACACAAACACTTTTTCCCTGATATTCTCTGTTTTCTGCCAAGATCTGCATCACTTGAACAATGATATCCCTCTTTCCATAGACTCTTCCGACTTTAACTTGAATTTATGGTGATTCCTTCTCGATGTACTGGTGCCACTGGTTTTAAATGATCTTCAGTGAAATTTTCATTTATATGTAAGATTAATGACATTGTTTGGTAATTGCCTCATTTCATTGGATGGCCCTTCTTTAGAATGGGGTACGTAAGTTAATCTCTTCCATTGGGTGGCCAGGATGTTGCCTTGCAATTTTTTAGCATAGTGAATGAGCATTTCCAATATTCTATTCAATGTGATGCTGGAAGTCTGTAAAGATTACAGCTGAGAAAAGTCTCCGTGGCAGTTCTTGGATCACTATAAAGCAGAATTGACTAAATTACACATAACACTTGTAGCAGGCGGATTAATGCTCCCCCAAAGATGTCTTTGTTTCCTATGACTGTTGTAATAAGTCATCAAAAATATAGTGCCTTAAAAAAAAGAACATACGAGAGTTGTCCAAGAAATAAAGAAGACTGAAGGAGAATGAATGTCTTTATATTGAGGTTTTGGTGCAGAATATTGAATACACCATGCCCTGCCAAAAGATCAAACAAAGCTGTCTTGGAAAAAGTGCAGCCAAGAATGTTCCTTTGAAACAGAGGACATGAGCCGTCCTGTCTCAGTTGTTGGCATGCTATCAGCAGGGGCCAGTCTCTGGAAAAGGACATCATACTTAGAAAAGTCGAGGAAGACCTTCTTCTTAATAGATTGGCACAGTGGCTGCCACGGTGAATTAGCCAGAGATGTTAGAGCGGCACAGATTGATTTTTTGCTTTACATAAAGTCACTGTGAATTGGAGGCAACTTGATCACACCTAATCCAGCAACAGCAAAAAGAGAGGCATTTCTCTCATATCTCTGAAAATTATGTCTGAAATCTGATTCACGGAGCTGAAATCAAGATGTTGGATGGGCTCTACACACCACAGAAACTCTGGGAAGAGTCCTTCCTTCCATCTACCACCTTTTGTGGCATGCCCACATTCCTTGGCTTGTGGCTGCATCACTCTACCTCACCTTTCATGGTCACATTGCCACATTGCTTTTCCTTTTCTGAAATCTCATTCCACTTCCCGTTTGCACGCTCAACATCATTTCTAGACTCTTAATATCGTTATTGTTGCAAAGTCTTCATCCTATTCCAGAGGGACACAGGGGATGAATGAGTCCAGAAAATAGGCAATCCTAACAGCTGAGAACTTTCCTTAGTTGACAGCAGGAAACAATACCTCAGTCCTACAACCACAGAGAACTAAATTCTGACAACAACATGCACATGTCAGAAACAGATTCTCCTATAAAACCTGCAGAAAGGACCATGGGCCTGCTGACTAATGTTGGTTCAAGTCCGATGTGAGTCATGTCAGGTTTATGACCTACAGAAGCAAAGAGAAGAAATTTGTGTCATTTCATGCTTCCTGACTCTCATGTTCGCTTTTACATTTGGCATATAAAGAGGACAGACATTTCCATCTGAAGTTGTAGAAAGAAATTTCAATTTTGGGGTATCAAAACTGTTTGAAGAGTCTCCAGGAAGACGTGAGTTCTTTTTAAGAGATGCCTCACCGTTTTATAAAAGACAACAGTAATAAAAGCTAATAAAAACTCAGACAATACAAGTAGAAGAAACAGCAGAGTTTCTCCCAGCTCCCCTCCCTAACACTGTCCTACGGAATCACCCCAGGACCGAGTTGGAGTGTGTCCTCTTCCAGACAAGGACTTTTTCATATTTGTGAATTTGGGCCAACTTTAAAAATAGACTTCCCTGATGGCTTCCTAGATGAGTTGATTTATGGGATTAGGAAAAAATGCTGCCCAATGTGCCATCTCCCTAAATAATTCTCTTGTTATGCCACTTAATGGCTGAAATCCCATCATTAACAATTCATTTCTTTCGCTTAATGGTTTGTCCCCTTCTTAAGATGCAAATACCTCTTAAAAGACTGAATCTTGTAAGGACAAGTTTATTTAAATTAAGACAATCACTCTCCCTGTTCCCTTCTGCCATCACTTGCTTTTGTTTGTTGTCCAATTTGTAATCATTTGTTTGTTTACTTAATTGCCTGTGACCAGCGTTAGACTCTAAATTCCATGAGGACAAAGACTTTAGAAAAAGGAAAAAGTCATCCAGTTATTTCCAACTCATGCTGACACCTACTGTCAGTGAAGAACCCCACAGCAACGCATTCTCAGGGACTGATTTTCTACCAAGAAAATTTTCTGCCAAGCCTTTCTCTGGAGTTGCTTCTGAGTGTACCTGAACCTCCAACCTTTTAGTTCCTGGTTCAAAGTCTTAACCATTTATACCAAGGACAGGAACCACCTATGACTTCTGCACCCTATTTTTTGCAGGCTGTAGTTACAGTTACTAAAGATGTGCTTGATAGATATTTGGATGAAAGACCTTAAAATGATGAAATCAGACATGACCCCCAAAGGCACCAGAACGTACAGGGAAGCAGAAGAAAGGTGTGGAAAGAGGGTGAGCCTGCCACCAGCACCATTCTTCTGCTGCGCACACTGATTTTGCCTCTTTTCTAGTGGAGCCCACTTTAGTTTGTGCCTGTGCCCATCATGAAATCATTAGAATATCCCTCTTGTACCACAGTTCAGTGGTGTCACTCTGGAGACTAAGGTACACCTGATACAGGCCATGGTCTTTGCAATCACTTGTTATGCATCAGAGAGCTGGACAAAGACTAGGGAGGATAGAAGGAGAATTGATGTCTTTGAGCTGTGGTGCTGGAGAAGAGTATTGAGAATACCATGGACTGCAATGAAAATAAACAGGTTCCGCCTGGAGAGGGTGAAACCAGGCTGCTCCTTGGAGGCAAGGATTCTGAAGCTTCGTCTAACATACCTTGGACATGTTGCAAGGAGGAACCAATCCTTGGAGAGAGACGTCACGCTTTGGGAGGGTGGAGGGACAGCGTAGGAGGGGAAGACCTTCTATGAGATGGATTGATTCAGTGACTGAAGTAATGGGAGTGGGTGTGTTGGAGACAGGCTGGCACAGGACAGAGAGGGGTTTAGGGCTGTTGTACATAGGGTCGCTGTGAGTTGCAGGCGACTCTATGGCACATAACGACAACCACCACCACCACCACCACAGGTTCAATTCAGTGACCACACAGTCCCCACAGTTAGCCACCCTGGGAATCAAATCTCTCAGCTCTTGATCTTTCAATACTGAAGAAGATGTGAAATCAGTGCGGGAAGAGTGCGTGGTTGTTTTTTATAAATTTTTTTTTAAGAGGCCCAAAAGTTGTCTTTTTCTTTTTCTGTTTTCTCATTTAACAGCTGTCTAAACATTTGCCCAAAAAAAGCTATGGGAACAGGGTGTGGGTGAAGGTTCATATGCAAAGGAATGTGCTGTTTGCAGAAATATTTGTGGAGAGCCCAGTAACGTTGTGGTAGGGGCTCGCACCTGTTTTTACAGGTGTGCTCATCACATTCTCTAAGTCAATATCTGCCCTTGAATGACATTTAATTTGGAGAAGAATCTCAGAATTAAGGTCAGCAAAGCCTCTGCGGTGGGGAAAAAGTAAATTTCACTCAATAGAGCTCTAAATGAACCTCTTGATGAATGGCAGAAGTTATTATAGTTTATAATTGTACACATATTATATGTTTGATGATTTATTTAACATTTGCCCCCTCTGCTAGCCAAAAGCTTCATCCAGGACATGCCTTGATTGGGTTTTCTTCTGTGGTGCAATAGATGGCTTTTTCATGGTCTGTCTTGCCGTGGACTTCGAACTCTCAAATGATTGGCTGGAACTATGCAAATAAAATTGTTTGTGGCCCACCAAAGGGATTGGGTAGCTTATTAATAATTCAAATAAGGTGCATAGCATCTTTGTGGACATGAGACCATGCAAATAAACGGTATCAAGCCTAATGATATCAGTCAGTTTTGCCATCCAAAGGTGTGAAATGAGCCATCCCAAGGTATAGGCAGGGCCGACCTCACTAGTAGCACCAAGAATTGCCAGAAGTGGAACCTGAGGTCTCTGCACTCAGAACTTCCTCTACCAAGAAGCAGAGACAGGAGGTGCTGCAACACCGGAGGCGGTGAAAGTGTTAAGGTGCAGTGGCAGGAAGATGGTGGCAGCAGAACCAGGATGTTGGGAAGCGATGGAATAGTGGGCTTCCGAGCCCAATGTGGAAGGTAGCCCAAGTGAGCAGGTTAAGCCACATAGTGAGAGAGCTGAAGACCTTCAGACAGGCAGCTTCCTGGCAGAATGTGATGTCTCCCCGGGTACTTGATGGAGTTAACCTCACAGAGCAGAAAGAACTGGACACCTTCAGACAGGAATTGCCTGGTGGAATGAGCACTTTTTGGAAGAGCTATTGAGCTTTATTGGAGCAGAGGCCAGATAAACCTGAGAAGTTGATAGAGTTGAGAACCAGAAGGCCAGGGTCCATGGGGGAGACCTGCCCCAGCTGTACTTGGAGTCTTTCCTGATCCTGAATCGTAACTCGTTTCTTCTCTAACAAATTTCACAATAATTGCTGTTGTCTGTGAGTTCTGTGTAGTCATTGCGATGAGTAATCAAACCCAGCAGAAGAGGTGAGGTGTCATGAAGGGTGAGTGGATGTCAAAAATTATAAATAGTTTGGTGAGAGAAGGTATATCTGACCTTTGCCCTATACAGTCAGCTCCTGGCAGATGTTGATGGTGATACCGTCTCCTACTTACGAAGTTAGAGTCGGTCAGATGCCAATGTCACACCACTTTTACCTGTTGTCTCAAAGTGCCCAGTGCCTAACACAGTGCACGACACATAGTATGTGCTTAATAAATAGCTGTAGAATCAATGAGTATATCTGATCTCATTTAGCTGAGTGGGTTCTCTGTTCTGGTGAAATGGATTGTGAAGACGTTTCTCTGCTTTATAATTTGAAATATGACTGTTAATTTATGTTTATTTTTTTAGTCGTTTCCTATCAAAGCTGTCAGCCTCATCATACTTTTTCTCCCTATGTTAGTTCACAAACGATGTAGCTTTTCTCATGAATGGGGTCAGTTGTAGAAAAAGACTATAAAACAGGGAGCTCTGGTGGCCTAGTGGGTAAAGAGTTTCACTGCCAATCCAAAGGCAATCTATTAGACTCCACCACATGCCCCAAGTGCCAATGGCACTAGAAGAAAATGGCCAATCTCGTCTCTTGTGATTTGTAGTCTCTAGAAGCTTCAGTTGCGCTGCCAACTCCCCAGCTGTTTCACAAGAGAAAGATGGACAGTCTCCTTCCATGAGACTTACTGCCTCTGAAGAGCACTGAAGTGTCAGCTATTAATACGTACTAACTTCATTGTACATAACAAGATTATAATAAAGTAGTAAAATAAAATGAAGATCATTCTTCTCATTTATTTGGACATGAAGTGGGACCAACCAATAGAGAAAGGTGTCATCAGAGGGTTAAGAAAAGAACAAGAAGACTCTCAGTAGGATAGAATCTCATGGTGGTTGTAGCCTGGCTCAGACATAGAGACAGATAAGATGATGTGGTCGGAGTGGATGTCTTATTTTGTTCTACATAGAATCTCTTGTACATGGGATTTCTTTCTCCATACCTTTTCAGTCTGTATGTAGAACAGATCATTCAGGAAGCTGAGCATTATGATGAGGAATGTGGCATCAGGATTGAAGGAAGACTTTATCAACAACCTACGTTCTACAGATAACACAACCCTGCTTGCTGAAACTGAGGAGGTCCTGAAATGCTTGATGCAGAAGGTCAAGGTCTATAGTTTTCACTATGGATTGAAGCTCAACATCAAGAAGACAAAGATTCTCACCACTGGGCCAGTTGGCACCACCATGATAGAGAAGAGAATGAGGTGGTTAACAATTTCAGCTTGCTTGGCTCCACGATCAACACTCTTGGCAACAGTAGTCAGGAATTCAAAAGACAGATTGCACTGGGAAAATCTGCTGTCAGGGGCCTCTCCAAAGTACTGAGAAGCAACTTTCTCAATCCAGAGATTAAAGTATACTTGATCTTGGCCATGGTCTTTGCAATTACTTGCTATGCATCAAAGAGCTAGACAGTGACTAAGGATGACAGAAGAAATATTGATGCCTTTGAGTTGTGCTGCTGGGGAAGAGTCTTGAACATACCATGGACCACCAAGAAAACAAACAGGTATATCTTGAAAAGGATGAAACCACATTTCTCCTTGGAGGCTAGGATTTTGAAGTTCTGTCTCACATACTTTGGGCATGTGGCCATGAGGGACTGGTCCTTGCTCAGAAGGGTGGAGCGACAGCACAGGAGAGGAAGACCTCAGATGAGATAGAATGATATGGTAACTGGGGCAATGGGAGTAGGTGTGTCAGAGTCAGTAAGACTGGCTCAGGACAGGGCAGGCTTCAGAACTGTTGTACATAGGGTCACTGTGAGTTGCAGGCAACTTGACGACACGTAACAGCAACATAGAATCTCTGAAGTCAGAACCAATTTGACAATACCTACCAGATGTTGTTACTATTGTCATCATGTGCCGTGGAGTCAGAACTGACTCAAAGCTAACCCTCTAGAAAAATTGCACGGGAGGAGATTGCCCATCCCTCTCCCATGAAGCAGCTGGTGGATTTGAACCCACTGCCTTTGAGATTGCAGCACAGCTTCTTACCAGTAGATTACCAGAACTCCAGGTAAAGAAGGTACCTACCAATAATAAACATTTTTTACTTGTTATATCATCATTATTATTGTTATCATCTTCTTCTTCAACTGAATCCATTCCTTTTACAATTTTGTATAATGAGAATAGATCTTTGTAACCACTGAGTGCAAAATAGTAGCAGATCAAGGAACTACTTAAACCCACTTTACACCCTTTGTACACAGTGGGGAATAGGAGTGAATTTTACGGGGGATGGTGAAAACAGGAATCACACAGAACTACACAGAGCATGGGGTACAACACTGTAAAGGTCTTGGAAATATGTTAGGAAGAGGTTAATTTGAGGCTAGAAGAAGAGGTGTAGAATGAGTGAGATTGAAGCATGTGTAGACTCAAAATGGAGTGCAAGTTGATAACAGCAGCACCTCTACAACTCGTAACATTGTCAGGGAGAATGTGCTTTCTCTCCAAAACCTTACATTTCCCTCATTGTGTGATCTAAAGCTGGAGTTATTCTTAGACATTTCTTCCTGGCAGAGAGCGAAGAGGTGCTGGGGTTGCTATGCATCTCTAGTGATTGTATCTAGACTACAGCATGTACCTTTGAGCCTCAGGACTGCATGGATGGAGGAGAATGGTGAATACAGTGAAGGTCACCCGTTCTGAAAGGGTCAAAATGCAGAGATGAAGAGGACTTTAATGAACAGAATTTCATAATGAAAAGCATGTAAGCAGATGTCATCCAGAGACGTGTCTTGTTGGAAGCAAAAGGTGAAGAGCGAAGTCTGTTCTTGAGGAGTTTGAGAGGGCTAATTTTCAGAACTTACTGCTGGTCCAAGGGCCGAGGAGATGCCAGGAATGGCTGGGTTTCCGTACACGTTGTGTGAAGTGTCTGCTTCTTGCAGGTACTTCCTCTAGGAACGTTTAATGCCTCCCTTCTCATTTCCGAGACTCCAAAGTGGTGGTATCTGTGTGGATTGAAACCTGTGTTTAACACAGGGCTACCGGGAACGAGAATACCACAAATATACTTTAACCCGTTCTCTAGTGACTATACGACAGCATGGGTGACCGAGTGCATAAAATGTCAAAAGAAGCTGAAAAGCCTGTTGTCCATGTACTCAGGTGGCCACTCCCTTCAGCCCCTCTTCATTCTGTGAGAACATCCAAATTTTGTAAATGAGCATTTTGGCATTTGAGGGAGCTCTGGTGACCCAGGGGTAAGAAACAAACGGTGCTGCAATCCCAAAGGCTTGTGGTTCAAATCCACCAGCTGCTCTGTGGGAGAAAGATGGACAAGCTCTTCCTTTGTGATTTGTAGCCTCTGAAGTCCCCTGGGCTGTAGGGTCAGCTGTGGGTCAGTTCCCAGTCAGCAGCAATGTGTTTTTAACTGAATTAAGGTTGCATAGTGGAG
>NW_006399753.1:20461702-20464396 GCF_000299155.1 Elephantulus edwardii
AAACCTAACATTTTTGTAAACTTTCATTAAAATCATAATTAAAAGGAAAAAATTATTTAAAAAAAATATGTGGCTGTCTACCTCTGTGGCGATTACAGCCTTGAAACCCTACAGGGTTGATGGGAGTCAGAATTGACTGAAGGACAATGATTTTTTTCCCCCCCTTCCTTTAACATCCCTATAGGAAAAGGCCTTTTATTACCTTTATTTTACAGATGACAAAGCTGAAGCATGGAGAGGATAAGTAACTTGTTCAAGATCACACTGTCAATAGCTGAGCTGAGTTGCAAACTAGAACTGTCTGACAGTAAGATTTATGGTCTCAATAGTAGATTGCCTCCTGGCTGCCAGGAGGGCAGAGGGGATGAAAAAGGATCTTCTCAGTTGAACAGGTTTTATGAAGACGCTTAAACTAAAGCAAAATAAGTGGACTTTGGAAATTCAAGTTTTGAGAGTTCTGGAAAATGAACTTGTGTTTGTTTGTGTTTCATTTCAAATACTTTAATTGGAACCAAGGGAAAACCAACATGCTGATATTTTTCTTACCGCAAAGAGTGTGACGATGTCTGACATTATTGGATTATGACAGGCTAGACCATCATTGTTGAAAATGCTGACATGGTACTGAAGCTGAAAGCTTCTTGCATTCAAAGTCTCTTCCTGCAGAGAACTTTACACTTTTCTTTCTGAAGGTAAATAAAGAAATAGTCAAGATGCTCCCAAACACACCTTATCCCTTTATCTTCTGAAAACAAAACAGAAGATACCAAAACATAGGCTGTTTTTAATTTAAAAAAAAAAAAAGGAGCTTGCCCTTTTCTGATGCAGAGATACCGTCATCTACCTTTCAAAAGATCTCTTAAAAGTTATTAATTTATTCAGCACATCCTCATCTCCTTAGGGGGCATTTTCCTGGGGGCTAGGGAAATAAGTGCTGTAAGCCAGAAGATAACGTGTTTACTAAACAAGGAATGTCATTGAAATGGCCCTTTGGAGTTAATGAAAGTGTAAAATAGCTTTTCCCAATCAGACTGAGAGAAGTCTAATTTCATTATTTGAGTGTCACGGATTAGTACTGGCCTTTCCTCCATTTCCGGAGGCTGTGTATAAGCAGCTTGCACCTAGTGAAGGCAGAACATACTGGACCCGTGAGTGGGTGGGAGAAAGTCCATCAGGGGCTTGGGGACCTAAAGCCTCTGAGCCCTTTAAACACTTGTTAGATTGAGTTTTCATTGCCTGGGGGCCTAAGTTATAGATTACATCCCATGATCAAGAAATCAAAAATCCTTACTGCTGGACCAATGGGCAACATCAGGACCACTTCCCCATTGCCGTCAAGTAGGAACAAACTCGTAGCTGACCTGCCAGCAGGTTTTCCGAGGCTATAAATCACAGGAGAGGAAATTGCACATTTGTCTCCCATGAAGCAGCTGGTGGATTTGAACCATTTGCCTTTGGGTTGGCAGCACAACCCCCTACCCACTAGACAACTATTGTAGCTCCCTCAATAGATGGAGATAAGATTGAAGTCAATTATTTTTCTTGCATCCACAATCAATACTCATAATAGCAGAAGTCAGAAATTCAAAAGACTTATTTTTTTTGGATAAATACATTGTCAAGGGCTTCTTTAAAGTGCTTAAGAGCAAAGATGTCAGTTCAAAACTAAGGTATGCCTGAGCAAAGTCATGAATTTTCAGGTGCTTTACATGCATGAAAAAAGTGTAACAATGAATAAAGAAGACTTGATGCCTTTGAATGGTGGTGATGGGAAAGCATTGGACTGCCAAAAGAACAAACAAATCAATCTGGGAAGAAGTACTACCAGAGAGCTCTGTACAGGCGACGATGGTGAAACTTTGTCTCATTCGTTGTTATAAGGAAGGGCTAATCCCCAGGATTGGAAGCAGGAGTGGCATCCGCTTCCTAAACAACATGCCTCCGGAAACTCTCTGAACTTTGAAAAATGCCAGTAGTTACAGAGGGTCTTCAGGCCTTTTGTTCACAGGGTCGCTATGAGTCGTGCTCGACTCAAAAGCAATCAGTGACAACAACAATCCCGAGGAAAGATACCATGTTGAGTAGAAAGTCATCAAATTCGATAAAGACCCTCAATCATATGGATAGACTCGCCTGCAGCAGCAGTGGGCTGGAACATAACAGAGATGTCAGGAATTTGAGGATAGGGTACGTTTCGATCCGTTCTGCATGGATCACTGTAAATCATAGTCCACTTGACAGCACCTGACAACAATAACAAGACACCTAGAAGTGGATTAATGTATTCAGTGTTTAACCAGAACCTACTGGACCTCACTATTTTCAGCCATTTATGGACAAGCTAAGGATGTTGTTATTCCTGTTGTTACCTGCAGTTGCGTTGTCACCTCATTTGTGATGACCGTCTTCTCAATCACCTGCTACACATCAGAGAGCTGAACAGGGAATAAGGATGACAGAACTGGTGCCTTTGAGTTGTGGTGCTGGAGAAAAGTACTGCATTTTCTCCCAGAAGAATAAACAGATATATCTCGGGGGAAAGTGCACCCAGAGTATTCCTTGGAGGCACTGATCACGAAGCTTTGTCTTTCATATTTTGGACATGTAGCTATAGGCAAGGCTATTCCTTGGAAAGGGACATCATGCTTGGAAAGATGGAGGGTCCACAAAGGAGAAGACCCTCCCCCATGAGAT
>NW_006399753.1:20465701-20474468 GCF_000299155.1 Elephantulus edwardii
CACTATGCAGCCTTCATTCTGGACTCCTGTCATGACAATAATACCTAATCACATATCCTTTTTAAATAGTTCTCTCCCTCATCTGTTTCAATGCAACATACATAATTTATCCCATTTTCTCAGTCTCTCCCCACCCCTGATGTCAGTCCCATTTTACAACAATGACACTATGCAGTATTTGTCCTTTTGTGACTGAGGTATTTCACTCAGCACAATGTCCTCCAGGGTCAACCATTTTGAATAATATTTCATGAGTTCTTTGTTTTTCAAAGCAGCGTAGTATTCCATTGTGTGAATATACCCATTTCTCTATCCATTTGTTTGAGATGGGCACTTTGGTCTTGTACATGTACTTTGATTTTTCTTCAGCTCCAACTTGAACTTGCAAATGAGGCATTGGTCTGTGCTGCGGTCAGCCCCTGGCCTTGTTCTGACTGGTTACACTGAGCTTCTCTATCAGTAGCCGTCCCTGTTCTCAGATGGAGAAGCTGATCCTGTGGACAGTGAGGGACTGCTATTGTCCAGTCTCATTCAGCAGCTAGCAGCTCAGTCTTGCATCACTGCCTTCACTCTTCTTGGGTCACGTTTGCTCTTCAGCAGAATGTTGAGGACTGTGAAGGACGATACGAATTAGCTGGCGGGTAATCCACAAATTAGACTAATGTCTTGCTGAATTTGTCTGGGTGACAATTATGTGTGTATTTTGGTGTGCATATCTGAACAGGTGGGTGCTTCTTACTTAACTGCCAACTGGCAGCCTCTGCTCAGAATCTGGCTTGCAGATGGGCCTCATATTTTTACTTTAGCTTTTCTATTACAACATTGGATATTTTTTTACATAATATAAAATAAAAGCAAGAATGAACTCTAGCTTCCTGTTCCAACAATTGTCAGTCTTTTACTTATCTGATTTGTCCCATCCACCCACTGCTTTCATCTCTTGGGTGGAGAGATATTACAAGAGCTTTTAAAGCAAATCCAGATACCACATCATTTCACTCCATTTAATATTTTCCTAATTTGAATGAATTATCAGCTGTGGCAGGCAGAATAATGGCCTCTGTTATATCACATCATAAGCGGGGAACCTGTGGATATGTTCCTATAAAAGAGATTGCGACCTTGGTAATATAATTAAGCAGAGGTCTTCAAATTCGGATTTAAAAACAAAAAACAAAACAAAACACTTCATGGCTGTCTGGTCAGTTCTGACTCTCAGAAACTTCCTGGGTTCTGACACTGTAAATCGTAAAAGGAGGAGACTTCCCATCTTTCTCCTGTGAAAACATTGGGGATTTGAACCCCCAAAAAGCACCATATTTGAGTTAGTAGTGGAACTCCCTGCAAACTACACCTCCATAGCTCCCTATTCACATCTTGTTGCGGTTAAGTGCCGTCGAGTTATAGGCGACTCATAGCGACCCTGTGAACAAAAGTCCTCAAACTTGTGTGACTTTCATCCTTTCTCCAGGTTCATAGGGTTTCCGGAGGCAAGCTATTACAGAAGTGGATGCCGCTCCTGCTTCCAAGCTTGTTTTAATCGGGGAGCTCCACCAAACATTGTCCGCTATGGGTAACCAACCGTTAACGCATTTGACACATCAGTGTCACAGTGTTCAGCTTCACAGCAACCACAAGTTACCTCTGTACAGCAAATGGACACACCAGGGCTGGCTATATGACCTAGAAGAATGTTTGACCAAAAAAAAATTTAAAACAGGCCCGAGGGCCGCAGATTAGAGTCACCCACCTTGGGCTTGGTATCATCTCTTTCTGTCCACTAGGACAATGAGGCTGTACATCTTAGCGGGAAGTAACTCCTCACTTTTCTTCTATAGAGCAGTTGATGAATCCAAACCCCTGGAGATACCGGCCCTTTCAGTTATCAGTAATCCTGCAGTGGATGATGCCATTAATGGTCTTTAACCCTAGAGCTGTAATATAATAAATCATCTTGTCTTAGTCACTAAATTTTTTGTCAATTTCTTGTAGAAACAGTAGAGAAATAGTACACTCATTGTCTTAAAAAAAGAAAAAAAAAAGAAGGCTTATTCACATAAAAATCCACATTTCTGGCTTCTCTTAAAAAGTACAAGAAATGACAGTTCTGTACCCATTGTGGTTCCTGCTAGTGAGTTAATGCAAGAGCTTTGGTGGCTTAGTGGTAAGTAGTTAGGCTGCCAAGCCAAAGGCAGGTGGTTCGAATCCACCAGCTACTCTGAAAGAGAAAGATAGGCAGTTTCCTCTGGTATGATTTTAGTCTTTGAAAGCCCGCTGGAGAGTCCTCTACGAGTCAGATCAGACTCCACAGCAAACAACAAAGAGTTAATGATGAAAAGAGGCTCCTTTATCATGAGTTGGATGTGGATTGTTTTTCTACTTATATTTACTTGGTCATCTAAATTTGTGACTATTTGTTTAGATGATTCTGTGGTTACTATAGAGACCATTACATTTCTGAAAACACGTGTTTAGCTGGAAGGGTGAGCCTTTGGCAGTTTAAATGTCTGGAAAATCTGATCATCAGTGATGTCCAAGTCTTGTTTTATAACCTACTGTTCTCAGCTGTTAGGAGGTCTGGTTGTACTGTAGTTAAAGCATTGAAATGCTAACCACAAAATGTTGGCAGTTCAAAGCCACTAGCCACTCCACAGGAAAGCCATGACCGTCACCTTCCCTGTGGATTTAGAGCCTTGGACATTCTTGAGGTACGTTCCTTCTCAGCCCTATGGGGTGAGGAGCATCCTGATTCTGGGGAGTCTGTGCTCTTTGATGCTCTTTGATTATGTTGCAGGGTGGATGATAATATATGTGTAAACTGTGCAGATAAGGTAGGCCTCTTTGTGTCAGTATTTGTAAAATATTTGTACTGAGATGAACACCACGAGCAAAGACATGGCTTTGCTAAAATAATAATAGCATGCAAATGGAATGTGTAGTATAAAGGGACGCTTCACCTCCTTGAGAGAACAAATTATGCTTCATTGACTAGCCCTTCAATTGTGCAATGAACAGTAAACGGAAGAGACTAATTTTGGCCCAGCTGCTCATTATAAATAGAAACACCCCATAGAGGAATAGCATATTAAGGGTTATGAGTCATTTACACGTTAGTCTTGAAATACTGTAATAAGACAGGAGAGACTGGGAATAAAAGGGTTTGGTTACACACAATGGAGTTTAGGGATTCGGACTAAACAGTTAAAGTGTGTCCCCAGTGAAGCCCCAGGAACCAAAACCCAAAGCCATGCCCACCGTTGTCACAGTGATCCCAGCACATAGCAACTGAATGGGACAGACAGGATTGCCCTGTTCGGTTCTGAGGCTGGGCATCAATACAGCAGCACATTGCCACATCGTTCTCCATGGAGTGACTGGTGGGTTTGAACTACTGTCCTTTCAGTTAGCAAGCAGCACAGTGTACAACCCATTGTGCCTCTAGGTCTCCGCCCTGTGCACAAGGAGGTGGGAAAGAAAGACTAAAAAGAAGATACCCCAAGGAAGGCAACGCTGTGTAGGGGGCATCGCTGCCCCCGGCATACACATACGTACCAGCCAGCAGGAGGCGGGACGGCTGGGTTCCCAGTGTCTTCCCTCATCTTCTCCTCTTTTCCTTTCTTTGTGATCTGTGTGGTTTGAAGTTTGCTGGGTGTCTTCATGACTTTGTCACTCTAACCATGTGTGTGGGATGGAGTGGAGCCCCCAGAAATGCAGGTCTGCTTGAAACTTCACATAGGAATGTGCCCCTATTTGAAAAAAGGTCTTCACAAATGGAATTTGGGGTAAGGTTTAAGTCAGACCAGATGCGTATGGACCCCCCAATCCTGTCAATATATGTATGTTTGCTGCTGTGAAGAGATTTAGTAGAGTGTCCAGAGTAAGACAGAATAGTAGAGAGGCTTGGAAATCTACCTCCAAACATTAACTCGTGAAACCTCTGTTTGTGTGAGTGTATGTGTTATGTGCCATCGAGCCAACTACGACTCCTGGCCACCCTCGGAACAATGGCTGTGAACTTGCCCTATCCTCAGCCAACTTCACCATCCCGGGCACACCGGACCCCATTGCCACAGTCACTGTGTCAGTCCATCTGGTCCACGGTCTTCCTTCTCTGTGCTGACCCTCTATCCTTCCAAACATGGTATCCTTCTCCAGGGACTGATTCCTCCTGGCCACATGCCTAAAGAATGTGAGATGGAGCTTCAAAATTCTTGTTTCCAAGGAGCAAACTATTTACAGCCTCTCCAGGACAGATGTATTTGTTTTCTTGACAGTCCATGTATATTCAATACTCTTCCCCAGCACCACAGATCAAAGGCATCGATTCTTCTTCTATCATTCTTCTTCATTGTCCATCTCTCAGATGCAGTAGCAAGCAATTTAGAAGACCATGGCCTGGATCGGGTGCATCTGAGTCTCTAAACTGACATCATTGCTCTTTAGCACTCTAGAGAGATCCTTGACAGCAGATTTCCTCGAGAAAACTCATCTTTTGATTTCCTGACTGTCATGGGTATTCCTAGCAAAATGGAATTATTAACAACCTCGATGCTTTCTCCATCTATCGTGACACTGCCTGTTCCTTACAGTTTGATAACATTGTGCTTGGGGGTCACCATGAGTTGGGATTTACTTCATGACAGCAAACTACAACACATCCAAATGGCTGGTGTCCTTAGAAGAAGAAAGAAATTTGGACCTCGAGACACAGACTCAGAGGGAAAGCAGCCGTGTTATGATGGAGGCAGAGACTGAAGTTACAAAGCCACAAGCCTGTGGCCACCACAACCTCAAGATGGCAAGAAAAAGATCATCTAGAGCTTTAGAACTCCTCCTTTCCAGAATTGTGAGGGAATACATTTCTGTTGTTTCAAGTCTATTCGTTGTGGTACTTGATCCTGAGAAACTAACGACCTGTGTAACATTGGCTAGTCCAGATGCAGATCCTCTGTCAAGTAGGGGTAAAAGGAAAGCCTCACAAGGTTATAGAACAGACTGAAGAGAGCAAAGCTCATCAACAAGGAGGGTTTCCGAGTGCAGCTCTTTCCTCTCTCCTGTCATGGCGATTTTCAACCTCCTCATTTAAAAACCTTAAAGTCCAGGTGAGCTCTGGTGGCCTAGTGGAAAGAAGTTGCAACTACAGTCTCAGAGGTGCATGGTTCAAATCCACCAGATGCTCTGCTGGAGAAGGAGGAACAATCTCCTCCTGTACCAGTCAGATCTGATTTGACAGGACACACAAAAAATAATGAAATAAAATATTTAAAAAAGCAAAAACAAAAAACCTTAAAGTCCAAATTCTCACTCAACGCTTTCTTTCTGACTCCTCCTTCTGATTTTTATTACTTATTACTGTTTTTAAGCAACTCACAGAGAGGTCATTTTTTTGCTGTTAGGAGCTGTCAAGCTGATTCTGACCAGTGGTGACCACACATGTGCAGAATAAACTTCATACAGAAAAAACCCTTCATGGTGTTTTCGTGGTTGTAACTTTTCAGAAACATTTCGCATGGCCCTTCCTCTGAGACATTTCTGGGTAGGTTTGAACTGAAAATATTTTGTGTGCTGTCGCTCTTTGTGCCGCCCAGAGGCTGCCTCCCCAAATACAGAAAATCTCAGACGGTTCCCATCCTACTCATTTATCATATTGTGTAATTTGGGCAGGGTGTAGACTTGACATTTACTTTTAGACTTTCCTAAGAAAAGGATGAGCTGAGCAAAGAACTAAACAAGATTAGAAAGGAATGTTTTGAATCTCAGTCCCCACATTTAACAGGACAAAGCATCCTTAAGTGCTCAGGGATTTGTTTTCATACTAACAACAGGCCTCCATCTCAGACAGCTGGTGTTTTGACGCTGTGAGAGGGACTTGGCCCTGTCCTGGGGGGTGACTCTGGAGGGTGGGCCACATATAAATATTTTGACTAAATGGAATGGATGATGAGACAGCCTCTTAGGCCTTGAGCCTCATTGATTGGAGCAAGCAGGTGGAGACCAGCAACTTCTATTCATGAAAACAGGAGCTCTGGTAGCCTAGAGGGTAAGGAATTTTGCAACCAATCCAAAGTCACATGGTTTGAATCCACCAGCTGTTCCACAGGAGAAGGATGGGCAATCTCCTTCTGAATAATTTGCAGTATCTTCAAACTCTCTGGAAGGTCAGATATGAGTGTATTTCAAATTGAAGGCTGTGGGAGACAGATGGAGGGAGAAAGAGAGAGCGTTAGTAAAAACTAACGTAGCTGGCAGCATTCTTTAAAGTGGAGATGACAAGGGGGATACACACCAGCAGCATCTGGGTTAGGATCCAGTGTCCTTCCCAGAATGCAAAGTGGTGGTGCAGGTTCAGATTTGGGACTTGGCTACACATCCCTTCTCTGATTACCAAATGAGAAACATGGAGAACATCGTGCTAATGGGAAAAAAACCAGATTTGTTAGATTTACTAATAGCAGGGTGGGTGTCACGTCAGATCTAATGTTAAATGCTGAATTGTCTAGTACATGACTGTAGTGTTCATTCTGATTCTGTGACCCTGTAGGGCAGAGCAGTCCTGCTCCATAGAGTTTCTTAGGCTGAAACCATCAGAGGAACTGATTTTCAGGTCTGCTCTGCCTCAGAACAGATGGTAGATTCACACCGTTGGCCTTTTCATTAGCAACGAGTCACTTAATCTCAGAGCCACTAGTTCTCCTTAAGATTCCATTTGACCGACGATCTCATTCTGGTTACCTACCCAAAGAACTGAAGGCAGGAAGCAAGCGACTCTTATCAATTCTTGAATAGTTTTTCTCATTTGTTAGTCCAATTTGGTTGTTTCCCTCAACTCTCAGTTAAACAGATACTCAATAGTGCAAATAGAAGTAAAAAAACAAACAAACAAAAAACCCCACAACTTTTTAAAGCAAGGAGAGACCTTGAAATCACTTACTGAACTGTGACTTAGGCTAGTCTCAGTAAGCAAAAGAGACAAACGTATTTGCATGGCCAGGTTTAAGTGTATGTAGCGTCCTCCCCAGCCTTCCAGCTCACCTTAAGTGATACCATCTGATGAAAGGCTATTGATGTCACTGGTGGTGGAATTCTGCCCTTGGGCTGTGTGTGTGACCTGTCGTAAGGTTTGCAGCAATATAAAATTCTGGTACTGAGACATTGTTTTTGATAGAGCCGTCAAAGACCTCTGTTAGAGTACATCAGCCTTTAACCGTCTACATACTGAGTACATAAGATCACTTCCAAAACTCTCCCTCCATGTCTGCAAGTCTTCAAAGGAAAGGTGGAAACTGGAAACTTGACTGAAAATGGAGTGTCCTGTCCTCATTCGCTCATGATTGGTATCCTGGTTCCATACCTGCAAAGGACATCCTCTCAACAAGATGCACTAGACACACTTACTTCTCTGAAACTGCTTTTTACAGTCATTTGAAGTTTACTGAGTCGCAGGTGACTCAACAGCACATAACAACAATAATTTCTATTCATGGTTTAAAAATTGATGGTTTTTAGAAAAATAATAAAGCAAAATCACTGCAAGTCCTACAGATTGGAGGAAGATGCAGTAACAACCTTCATTGTACAGATGAAACAATCTTATGGCAGTATGGGAAGACTTGAAACTCCTACTGAAGTTTGAAGATGGCAGCCTGCAATTATGGATTATATCTCAACATCAAGAAAACAGAAACCTTTATCACTGGACCAGAGGCAACACCATGATAGATGGAAAAAAGATGGCAGCCAGTGGTTTTATTTTACTTTAATCCACGATCAATGTCTATAATAGCAACAGTCAAGAAAACAAAAGATATGTTGCATTGGGAAAATCAGCTGTCAAGGACCTGTTTAAGTACCAAAGAGCAAGGATATCTGTTTAAAAACTGAGGTGCACCTGACCCAAGCCACAGTATTTTTTTTCACTTGTATGCATCTGTGTTGGACAGTGAATAAGGATGAGTGAAAAAGAATCAACGCCTTAAGACTGTGATGTGGAGATTGGTCCTGGCTATCCCATAGTTGCTATGAGTCATACTCAGCTCAGCGGCGCCTAACAACAACAGCAACAACATTCCATGGACTACCAAAAGAAGAAATCCAATCTCTCTTGGAGAAAGTGCAACAAGGATGGTGACCCGTGGTTTCACATACTTCAGCCCCGGAAACCCTAGAGAAGAGCAATAGGGTTCTCATTTAACAGCAGTAGGGTATTTTTGGTTTAAATAATGTTATATGTCTCTTATTATTACTTTCTGGCATTTATTTCTTTGGTGAAGTGTATCCTTAAATATGCTGTCTATTGTTACTTAGTTGTTTCCTTATTCTTACTGAATTTTAAGGGTGCATTAGGTATTCTGGATACAAGCTCTTTATCACATAGATACTTTGTAAACACTTTTTTCCTAGTCTATGACTCATCTCTTCATTTCCTTAACAGCTTCAGCAAGTGGAAGATTCTAATTTTAGTAAGTCCAGTTCATGATTTTCCCCTCATTTGGGATTCATACAATTGTTGTCTTACCTAAGAACTTTTTGCCTAACCCAAAATCGCAAAGATTTTTTTCCCTTCTAGTGGCCTTAGAGTTTGTGTCTCACTGTTAGAACTATGATGCGTTTTAAGAACTTCATGTTTTGTAATATTGCATGGTGCCACTGTTGTAAAATGGGACTGATATCAGGGTGGGGGTAAGACTGAGAAAAACTGGATAAACTGTGTATACTGCACTGAAACAGATGAAGGAGTGAATAATTTAAAAGCGATGTATGATAGGGT
>NW_006399753.1:20474659-20565146 GCF_000299155.1 Elephantulus edwardii
TTTTTAAAAAAGGTAAAAAAAAAAGAACTTCATGTTTTGTTATGATGGAGAAACAGAATGAAGCTCTTCCTCTCTCTTTATTTTTATATATAGACTCTCAATGTTTCCACAAGCATTTGTTAAAAGACCGTTTTTCCTGGTTCAAATCCACCAGATGCTCTGCTGGAGAAGGAGGGGCCATCTCCTCCTGTACCAGTCAGATCAGATTTGATGGTACACACACACACACAGAAAATAATAATAATAATAATAACAACAACAACAACAAAAACAACAAAAACAAATTAAAAAAAAAACAAAAACAAGACAGTTCTTCCACCATGAATTGACGTTCTTCCTTTTATGTGATGTAGTTGTCTGTTACATCTGAGTCTCTTGTGTTTGTTCTTTCTGTTTTGTTCCAGTGATCTGTTTGTCTTAACACCAATACCACACTCTGTAATGCTACAGCTGCACCATCACACTCAACATCAAAGAGCATTATTTTTTCTAATTTTGCTTCTCATTGTCAAAGTTGTATTGTCTTTTCCAGGTTCTTTGCACTTCCACATGAATTTCATAATTGCTTCATCTGTCCTGTAGGTATTGTTCCTTCCTGGTATCATGCCAAAGTGCATAAACTGAAGTGACACCCTTCTCGCTTTAAAGGACGTTCTTTCAAGATGGCTTTTTTGGAAGTTCATGGCATACTCAATCAATGCTCTGCCAAAACCATGACTCAGATCCATCAGATCATTTGGTGTTCTTGAGTATCCATCAGACAGGATGATCATTCAGCCTGTTCTCTATTCTGAGCCACTCCTGAATTATTCTTAAGATCCAGACCTCAAACAGCCTAGCATTGGTATGAGATGGGAGAAATTGATCGTACTCGTCATACACCCACACTCATGAGATCCCCTTCTGAGCAATGTCTTTTCCAGGCCTCTAGCCATGCTTGCCTTTGCCCTTCTCCTTACATTCTCACTTCCATCCTAGTATAGACATCCTGGGTCGCTCCTGACTGCTTTTCTAGGATGTTGTTCAGGGCTGAATCTAAGAGTTGGGAGTGTGAGTGCTTTGATTTTTAGCTCTAGGTCTGTGTTCCCCGTGGCCTCATTTAAAAGTTAGCTAATCCTCTTCTGCTTTGGGTAAAGTGGAGGTGATCGAGGATCAGCCTTCCTTAGAGTGGAATTAATTATCTACTGTTTGTTAAGCGTTTGGAAATTGATAAGTGCTAATTCTTATTACACTGCTATCTTGTCCTTTGTTCTAAATACCTGAGAAGCAAAAGTAAACGGACTTAAATTAAAACTTGTCAAGATAACTGTGATCTCCAAAACAGAAGTGGGGGTGTCCTTCCACTGGGGACGGGGGTTGGTCACTCTCCTCACCTCCATGTCCCCCACCCTGAGCCTTAGTACTGGAAGAAAGCGTGTGCTTAAGATGGATGATGAGGCATATTTTTTTAAATTAATTTTCATGAACATTTACAGAGACTTTGGATTTCCATTCATTCATTGTTGCATTTTTCTCCCTGCCCACCCCTGCCCTCTAGTTTGCTCCTCTCTTTGAAAAGAAAAAAGAAAAATTCCTTCATTGGTATAGAATCCCCCATCCCCCTGCACCCCAAGTACACTTCACTATGCAAACTTAATTCTGGACTCCTGTGATAACCATAATACCCAATCATATATCGCCTTTAATCTGTTCTTTCCCTCATCTGTTTCAATACAGTATGCATAATTTATCCAGTTTTTTCTTAGTCTTACCCCAACCCTGATTTCGGTCCCATTCTACAACAGTGGCACGATGCAGTATTTGTCCCTTTGTGACTGAGATATTGCTGATGAGACATTTTAACATTTTTGAGTGATTACCGTGTTGTATGGACAGTGAATAAGGAAGATTAAAGAAGAACTGTGATACTGACAAAGAGTATTGAATTTATCACAACTGACAAAAGAACAAGCAAATCTGTCTTGGAGAAGTGCAACCAAGGTTCTCCTTAGCAGCAAGGATGGTGAGATTTTTATCTTACGTGAATTGTACATACTGTCCAGAGGGGCAGGTCCTTGGAGAAAGTCATCGTTGCACATGCTGTTTGGAGGGGCAGGTCCTTGGAGAAAGACATCGTGCTGGAAAAGATAGTCAGAAAAGCAAGGATGACTGTCCACAAGTTAGATTGACACAGTGACTACAACAATGGGCTTTGATCACGGCAGAGAGAGTGGAATGACACAGTGTAGGGCACAGTACAGACCTGTTGTCCACTCAGCCGCTAGGAGTCAGAGTTAAATAGATGTCATCTAACAACAGCAGGCATGTTGAGTGGTGGGGTCAGTAGTGGTTCAGCAGTAGAGTGCCCTCCTTCCACGGGGAGATTGGATTTTAGTCCCATCCAGTGCACCTCATGCAGTCACTGTTGTCCGCAGAGCCTTTGTGTTGCAATGATGCTGACCAGATCTCAGTGAAGTTTCCAGACTAAAAGAAAGCAAAAGAAATTCCTGATGAGCTGTGTCTCAAATATCAGCCAGAAAAAACAAAAAACAAAAAAAAACAACCCCTATGGATCCTGGTGAACCAATCACAGTGGTCCAGGCTGCAGCTGAGCAGCATTTCATGCTGTCACCTTTGGGGGTCACCATGAGTCAGGGGCCTCTTTGACTCAGTGGCGGCTATAGTTGCCATGTTGGTCGTGCTCTGTATGTATCCTCATTGAATAGATTGTGTTTGTTAGCACTCATTTAGTTCTGCTTGGCAGATTAGGAAATTTAGACCCAGCAAAGGCAAATAACACTGAATTGGTTTTAGAAGTGCAGTCTGGGTGCTTCTTTAAGGTGGTGGTTGTTGTTGTTATGTGCCATCGAGTTGCCTGCAACTCAGAGGGACCCTATGTACAATAGCTCTGAACTCTACACTATCCTGAGCCAATCTCAGTATCTCCAACACACCTAGTTTAGCCCAGTTCCTGTGTCAAACCATTTCATATAGGCTCTTCCTCTCCTGTGCTGTCCCTCCACTCTTTCAAGCATGATGTCCTTCTCCAGGGATGGTCCTTCCTGGTCACATGCCCAAAGTATGTGAGATGGTGCTTCAAGATCCTTGCCTCCAAGGAGCAGCCTCCTTTCACCCTCTTCAAGATAAGCCTGTTTGTTCTTTTGGCAGTCTGTGGTATGTTCGATACTCTTCTCCAGAAGTACAACTCAAAGGCATTAATGCTGTTTCTGTCATCTTTGGCCATATCCAACTCTCTAATGCATAGCAAGTAGTTATGAAGACCATGGCCTGAATCCAACATGTTTTAGTCTCCAGACTGACGTCGTTACTCTTCAGAACTTTTGAGAGGTCCCTGACAGCAGCTTTCCCCAGAGCAATCCATCTTTCCAGTTCCTGACTGCTAGTGCCAATAGTGTTGATTGTGGAGCCGAGCAAGCTGAAATTGTTAACAACAGGTTGGATCTAGAAATGACCTTTATAAACTGTGAATGTGACTCCATTTTTCCTCCTTTTCATCTCCAGCATAGAAGATCATGTGATCGACTCAAATGTCCCATGCCGATCCATCTCATTTCCCCAATATTTAGGTTCCATTTCATTCTTAAAAATAGCCAGTTTTCCTACTTTCATGTTTCTCACATTCCACATTGCAGTCATTACTGTCCACTTACAACTGTTCCTTCTCAGTTTTGTTTCCCAATGCAAGGGCTCAGCCTCAGGTACCACCTCTGCTCATTTACTCTGAAGTATTTTGCCCTGTTACGCAGAGGGGTTTTTGAAGGCCTGTTATTTCAGATAGTAGATGGCCAGTCCTTCTTCCTAGCCTGTCTTAATTTGAATGCTCAGCTTTAGAACCATACCTGACAGATGAGCATTTTGCCAAAAGGAGCAGATGGAGGATACTTTCTTTTGCAGAAGTGACCAATAAATTGTGTCTGTTCCCCCTTGGGCAAGTGTGTCTTGGTCTTATCCTTCCCTGCTCCACCAGCACCCCCTTCCCACCCACACCCCCTGCTCACCCCACCTAGGCCAGCCAGCACCTTCCTCCCCGCAGCCAATTCTTGATATGACAACACATTTTACAAAAATATAGCTGTGTTCCCAGAACCATTGAATTAACCTTGGGCTGTCTTTGGGTTTCAGACAACTGGAATTTGGAGTGAAAGTTGTCATTTGGACAGATACTTGAGCCTGAAGAACAGTGTTTGAACAATTGAAAGGTTCCAAAGTGTAAGGCTACATGGCACAAGATGGGATTTTTTTAAAAAATCCCAAAAACTTGTTCTTCTGTGTGAAATTTTCCTCCTGGGCAAGTGAGTCACCCTGCTGGGTATAACTACCCTTAGGCTTTCATACCATTGGATAGCAGCAGGAATTCTTCCACACACCCACCCCGACTGTGGTCACAGGGTAACACGGTCAGACCACACTGGGCTCTACTAAATTGCAGATGTCCTAGGACTTTGCAACTGCTTAGACCATTATAAACTGCCTGACGGCTGAATGAGTTGGTGATTTCCACCAGCAGAGAGTCCTGCGCTCAACTGTTGGTGTTATTGTTGAGGTTTCTTTTGCCAACTTAATGTTTGTGGAGAATGATACTTAGTCGTGTTTGCATTGAAATGACTGGTTCTAGGCAAAGTTAATGGATCAAATCTGACTAGGTAAGTAAGAGAGTCACTTTGGGAGGATCATTTGTAACTTTCTTCAGTGCTATTTAATGAGCTGGAAAAGTAATTTACTAAGTTTAATGTAGAGGCTGGGGGGTAAAAATTATTCCAAACCCCTCAAATGCTTTTATGCCTGGAAACCACGGCTTATTCACCTTGTAAGATGTGGTACATTGGCTTCTCTAACAGTCCACTCTCATCTTGAAGAATATGCTGCTGGAGAAAAATTTGATACAACCACTCAGTCTTTCCCCACTCCAAGTAGCCCTCTGCATCAGAGCCAAACACTGCTGACTGCGGCGCCATATTTACAGTTGGTGCTGTTTGGTAGGCAGAGTTTGAGTCCATCGGACTGAGGCTTCCCCCTTTTTTGATGACCCTCTACTGTGCCAACCATTATGTTCTCCAGAAATTCTCCTTTCCTGATAAACGTGATCCAAATAACATCACCATAATGTCACTTCTAAGGAGTTCTTGTTCCTCCAAGACAGATCTGTTCATTCTTCTGAAAGTCCTTGATATATGCAGGATTCTTTGCCAGAAACAATGCAGAGGCATCGGTTCTTTCTTAGGTTTTGTTATTCACTGTCCAGTTTTCACATGCATTTGAAACAATTGAAGATTCTATGGCTTGGGTTAGGCCCACGTTAGTCCTTGAAGTGATATCGTTACTCTTCAGCACATTGAAGAAACCATTGACCGCACATATGCCCAATGCAATACATCGTTTCATTTCTTGGCTGCCGCTTCTGTGAGTGCTGGTTGTGGATGCAAATAAAATGAAATCATTAGTAACTCCCATTTTTTCCTCCATGTACCATGAATATTGATTATTGGCCCAGTTGTGTGGATTTTTGTTTAGATTATAGAACATTCTTTTGGAAGCAGGAGTGGCATCCACTTCCTAAATAATGTGCCTCCGGAAACTCTGTGAACTTTGATAAATGTCGATGGTTGTAGAGGGGCTTCGGGCCTTTTGTTCATGGAGTCACTATGAGTTGTGTTCATCTCGAAGGCAGTCAACAATGACAACAACATAAACATTCGTTCTTAATCGTTAATGAGCATATCATCAAATCATAACATTCGTTCTTAATCATTAATGAGCATATGAGTAAATCATCATAAGATATTATTGAAAAGCAAATTCTAATTCATTAGGCCCAGGGAGGCCCTGATATCCTGCATTTCTAGCCAGCCCTTAGGTGATACAGATATTATTGCACAGTGGCCCATGCTTTGAGCAGCAGAGGTAGTCATTGAATTTTCCCAAACTGAGTGAATTCAAACTGAAAGGACATTTTCACAGCTGAAAGAACATTTAGAGAGTTTAGGGAAAATCAATCCTGGTCAGAGAGAAAGCTCAGGAGCTGCAGTGGGTTTTAACAGGACGGTCTAGTACTCAACGGAAACGTGAAACTTCTCCTGCTCCTATGAGACTGTCTCAGCCCTGAGTTAGAGAATTAGCTGCAGTGAGTGGAATTCAATATCCAGTATAATAAATTTCTAAGTAGTGTCTATACCCCAGAAACTATTTAAGAGAAAGTCAGGGAAGATGTGATGATGTCTCAGAAGCTTGCCTAGTACCCCATTTTTCAGAGCCTTTGAATGTTTATTCAAAAGCTCTCGAATCTTACTTTCCTCCTTTTTTTTTCCTTTCCAAATTCTTCTTCCAGAGAACCAGCTGGGAGTGCTTATTCCCCCAAGCTTTTGCCTCCCACCATGAAATAAAGATTACAGCGCAGACTGGCAGGTGAGAAACAGGACAGCTGTTTGGCAGCTGGGCGCCTTCTTGGCTGTGTTGCCGACACGTCCCAGGGCCCTCGAGACAACAGCTACTTCCAAGGATCCAGGATTAGGAGACCTTGCTTTGCTTCCCCCCCCGTTTTGATCTCACAGGCTGAAGCAAAGCCAGTCGCATGATTGGGTCTTGTCATTGGGGGATGCCAACCTCTCCTTCCCAGCCAGCCACTTCCCGGCTGTTGTTTGACAGTTGTTTTCTGTTGCAGGTGCCAGGGGAGAATGAGAAGCAGTGGAAGGCGGCCCTGGTGGTGCTGACTGAGAAGGACCTGTTAATTTATGACAGCATGCCCCGGAGGAAGGAGGCCTGGTTCAGCCCGGTTCACACATACCCCCTTCTTGCCACCAGGTAGCCACGGGCTTGTATTTGGGTAGGACTTGTTTGCAGTCTGGGACAATTTTGAACAATTCTGATTATTTCAGTGCATTATGTTTTCGCTCACGGTTGCAGCAGGGGCTGAGTGTTCTTCAAGCATGTTGTTGTTGTTGTTGTTGTTGTTGTTGCTGCTGCGTCAAGTTGGCCTCTGACTCACTGACTGCGGCTCCGTACATAAAGGGATGAAACACTAGCTGGTCCTGCAGTCCTGCACTCCTCTCATGATCAGTGATATATCAGATCACTGCGATTCACAAGGTCTTTATTGAATTGAATGGTTCTCAAAATTACATGGCCAGACCTTTCTTCTTAGTCTAAGAGCGTTGCAGAACTCTGTTCTGTGTCATGCAATTCACTGTTGTCAAGTTGGTTACCACTCACAGCGACCCTCTGCTAGGTTCCTGAGGCTGTAAAGCTTTGTGGAAGAGGCACCCCTGTCGTTCTTCCAAGGAGTGACTAGTATATTCAAGCTGCTAATCTTTCAGATAGTAGCTCAATACATTACACACTACACCACAAGTACTCCGAAAACCTCCACTGCCTGATGGGGTGGCTGTGTGTGAAATGCACTGACTTGAGAGTGGACCCCAGGTCTCCCACTTTGAAGGCAAGTTCCACTAAATCCACAATGCGCTCATCTTCCAGAACAGAACCACCCAGTCTTGGCCAGTTCGGCGAGGTGTAATTTGTGCCATTTCTGGCCAAACATGAGAAGGAACAGTGGTGTCTGTGAGAGGGTCCTTGGCTGGCTGCCTCCCTGAGTCTCCATAGCACCCCTGCTTAATATGATGCAGAAACACATGGATGCAGTCCTGAGATTCAGGTCAACTCATTGAGCAACGAGCTTGCTTTTGTGGCTCAGTGCATGTCACACGGGAACGTTCTATGAGGACCTTTCAAGGTTTGTTCCATGTGAGAAAGCCATCGCAAGTTCTTTTCCATTATGTAATGGCGCAGTTGAGAAATTCCTTAAGGTCACCACCATCTGGTTTTTAGGACCAACAGAGTGTTCCCCTTTATGGAAGGAAACATTACTGTTCATGTGAGGTGTGGTCTTAATGCTTTATATACAGATAGGTGTATGAATTGTACAGTCTGTGAAGGGGCACTGGTGGCATAGGGCATTATGTGTTGGACTGCGAATCAGAAGTTCAGTAGTTCAAATCTGCTAGCTGTTACTCGGAAGGAAGACAAGCAGTATCCCCCCATAAAGATTCACGCTTGGCTAACCTAACAGAAGGTTGTCGTGAGTCAAAATAGTCTCATGGCAGTGGGCTTGTTTTTGTTGGGTTTGGAGCTTTTAAAATATGTCCTGCAGAATGGAACATTATGTGATTTGAACACTGTATGAACACTGTCTACAGGAGAGGCCGGAAGGATGGTAGTGGTTGGGTCTGACATGCATGTTTCTGCTGGTCTATGGAACCATAAGGCCACCAGCAAAAAAAGTTGTCTCAGCCTTGGGCCTGGGTGCACGGGCCACGTAGGTCAAGATCCTTGGCAGGGTATCACCATTCCTGGCTCTGCAACATCTGCACAGCCCTTCACTGAGGCATGATGATTGATGGGACAAGCAGCCAATGGCAGGTGCTGGGACCTCCTCCTCCAGCCCCAGTGTCAGGACAGTAGCAGGTCCAGGGATGAAGTCTGAGACAGATTGGCTCTGCATAGCTTAGTACTTAGCAGAGTGTCTTCAGCTCCCCAGTCGGGATTTCTGAACTCTCTTAACACCTTATAGAACCTCTGATGAGTGTGACCTCATGGGATCAGACAATGCCCAAAGTGCCATAAGCAATGTGTACCTGTCCTCCTGCAGTAGATTCTTTGCTGAGCACAGAAGCAAGTCGGACCTCAGTCTTAACCAACAAGTGACTTTTCACCTTAAGACAGGGCAGAAGGTCACTCTCTACTTTATGACAAAGGGCACAACTTTCATTCCTTCTATGCCTTGGTTTCTTTACATGTCTTGTGGCCTCCTTAACATACACTAAACTCAAACTCAGTACCATTAACCAACTCATGATCCTCCGTTGGGTTTCTGAGCCTACAAATTACATGAATGAAGATTGCCCATCTTTCTTCCTCAGAGCAGCTAGTGGATTCGAACCACCAGAGAGGTGTGGTCTTTGAGATAGCCGCACAGCTCCCCACAGATTGTAATAACTGGACATGAAATACCTGCTGAACAGATTATTGAGTGATGTGGGAAGGAGTTTGGTACAGGTTCTCTTAGGATTGAAATAGGCTTTTACAGTCATCTAGTCCAGGTATCCAGTTGATGCTTGAGTTTCTTGAGTCCCTCCCAAATCATCTCTGTCCTAAATTAGGGAATTATCTATGATGAATAGAACTCAATTATTCAGTAGAATGAGAGAAATTTCAAGGTCGTGCCTGAAAAGCAGAAGTCATCTAAGAAAATCTGCCAAGGGGAGGAGGCAGTGATATCTGGAAGTAGATGTTCCCAGAAAAACTAGAAGAGATAGGAAAGGGGGAGAAGTAAAGGAAGGGTGGAGTTTTAGGCAAAGTCTTGGCCTCCGCCTGATCCTACAGAGTTTGAGACCTGCGCTGCCCAATACGGTCGCCATCAGCGCCATGCCAACCAAAGAAGAGCCAACACCTTTGAATTGTGGTGCTGAGGAAGGATTCTGAATGTACCAGGAGCCGCCAGAAGAACAGACGTTTCCTGGAAGAAGTGTAGCCCAAGTGCACCTTAGGAGTGAAGATACTGAGACCCTGTCTTATGTACTGTGGGTACATTGTCAAGAAGGGTCAGGTACTTTGCTTAGTAAAGTCGAGGAAGACTCTCAGTGAGGTGAACTGACGTGCTGGCTGCTGTAGCGAGTGCAGGCACCACAGAGATTGGGAATGGAGCTGGCTCTGGACGGGTCTCCTTCTGTTGTTTGAGGGGTGGTTGTGAGAGAGAGGGAGCCAGCTCCGTGGCACCTTGGGACACCTCTTGTGACAACGTAGGGCACTTCGTGGCTCTTTAAATAGATTGATTTTAAAGAAAATGAACATTTCAGTTCCTCAGTTGCACCACGTTCTAAGTTCTCTATGGCTACAGGAGGCTAATGATTGCCAAGTTGCATAACACAGACCCAGAATGGTCCCTGCATCACAGAAAGTTTTGTTGGATGACACAGTCCTAGAAGCATAATCATTACCTCAGCATTCATTCCTCTGTAGGATTTTTTGGACACTGCCTTTCCTTAGGAGTCCATCAAAAGCTGAGGCTGCCCAACGAGATGACCTGTTCTAGGCACGTCAGGCTGTCTGCACATACCGGCTGGACAGCTGTACTGGTTCCAGGGGTCTGGGGACATCCACTGAAGAAAGTTATGGGTATGAGCCTTAGTAGGAAAAAGCCTGGAGTGTCTGGATGACTTCACATTGCCAAGCATTCAGTCAACAGCAGAGCACCTAACTGTTGTGCCCAAGGTTCATGTGTGAACATCTAGACAGAAGACACACCATAAAAAAAAATAGAGGCTACAGTTTAAACATAGAGATACAGCAATAATAATTGTCCTCTCAACGTGTTCCCTCCCCTCAACTGAACTGAACTGCAAAATGAAACGTGTTATGATACTTGTCTATTAGCTCTACGAGCATTGAAGTCATTACACTCATAATTATTACCCTGTGGGGCAGAGTGTGTTCAAGGTGTTAACGTGACACTGGCGATTCATCCTTCCTTCATTCCCAGGAGCCAGGAGATAGCTGACAGTCTGCACCAAGCGGGAAACACAAAAGCCGGTTTCCCCCGTCCTGGTCGTCCTTCCTCCCAGAGGTGCACAGCCCAGGCTTATCACTCCACCCCTCAGCCTTCCCAGCCTCCTCTGGTGCGTGAACTCTGCCCAAAGCTGCAGGGAGATGCACTGCTGTGGAGTAAGCCTCAATAAAACAGTTGCCTCTCGCACCACTTACCACAGCTGACCACAGTCATGATCAGCCTCCCTCTCCATAATGGGAAAAAGCATGAAAAATAATTTTTTTGAAAGCAAAAAAGCAACAAGAAGTAAAGGACAGGGCCACTGAGTGTAGCACGGAGCTGAGGAGATGTGCTGCTTTTGATGCTCCAGGGTGGGCAAAGGGACTGTTTGTAAGGCAAGTGGCACCTTTCTGAGGACCCCATGTCATTCAGTCCTTGAACACATTAAGGCCGTCCTTCAGATCAGCCCTCTCTCTGAGATGGGATGCTGGCCAGAGACCGTGGCACCACATACACACTCTCACCATCTCAGCATCCCAAATGCGGTCAAGGTCAGAGGGAAACCAGGAGTCCTTCCCTTGCAGAAGGTCCACTTGTCCACCTGCTGGTGTCCAGCTGGCAGCTGGGGAGCCGACTGTGTTGAAGGTGCTGGAGTGAGACTGGCTTTCTGGACCTCTGTCCTTGCATCTGGAAGGTGACTCCCAGCAGCAGCCTGGAAACAGAAGAGCTGGGTGGGGTTCCTCATAACACCAGATCCAGAGCCAACCCCACAGCCTTTAAGTCCGTTCTGGCTCACAGCAACCTTCTGTCAGGTCCACTCGCCTGGCCTCATGTCCATGTTCCTCAGATGCACCTTTCCTCACTACCCCACCTTGCACTGTGCCCTTTCAGCAGAAGCTCTGGGCGCTTCCCTGTCAAGTTGCATTAATTACCTTGGCTTGTATATTTTTAAAGAAATGGAGCCTTTTTGTTTCTGAAACATTTTCTTGAGATGTACTTCATAGGTAAACTCTCAACTCTCATTGCTGTCATGTGAGAAGCCACTCAGCTGACCCCCCGCCCCCAGTGGGTTTTCCGAGGCTGTAAATTACACAGAAGGGGATTGTCCATCTTCCATCTTCCTCCGTGGAAGCTGTGGTGGATTCAGATTGGCAGAGAGGCTGGGCCTTTGGGTTTGAGCCCAACTCCCTACAGACCAGGCCACCAACCGATTATCACTCCTTCCTGTCTCAGCGGTTCTCTGAATTTGCAGGGTGGAGCATACCAGTCTTCGCTTAGCTTTTGTGACAACTTAAGTGTTTAGTGGCCTCTGCTCTCCAGCAGCAGATCCAGGGTGCAGCATGTGCTCTGGGGACCACTTGGGGAGGGGCGCCAGTTCTCACTTTAGTACTTAATCTTCTTACATACCCTCAAGTTTAATATATAAAATATTTTAACCATTGTTATTCCGGTTCAAGAGAATAGTAAGAACTCCAAAGCCGACAGATAATTCTGCACTTGAAGAGGAGCCAGATTTAATATAGTCAATATCCAGTGAACATGTAAATTAATTGTGGTGTCATTATTTTTATTTCAAGTAATTATTTTGCTAGACTCCACCGTTAGATTTTATTTTGAGAGATAGCTAGATCAATAGATACAGGCGTGCCTGCTTACGGAGAATCTTGGGTTTCCTAGCAGTTAAGACATGTCTCACTTTCAAATCAGATTTCTATAAAGATAAAAAGCAAGACCTCAGAACGGCTTTCTTGTGATTCCACGGTTTCCTTCTACACGGATCACTGTCTCTGGGTCACTTTCTGGTTTAAAGGTTGGCAAACTCTTGTCTTCATGGGCCAAAAATGTCTCATAAAAAGTGTTTGCTCAGCCTGTGATTTAAGAATGTGTTTATGTTTCCGAATTCTGTTTTTAAAAATAATAATTCAAAACCGTGAAAATAGTATGAAATTCATACTTCAGTGTCCACCCGTAGCATTTGCACTACAATGAGAGGTTAGCAGTTGCAACAGACACCAATTAGCCCCAGAGACTAGAATATTTATATGTGGACCATTCAAGAAAAAGTAGACCAATCCCTGATCTGCTTTAGAGGACCCCTGATCACACGGTGGGTTAGTGCCCAGCCGCTGACCCTAGCCCTAACCCTAATCCTAACCCTTCCATCAGTTCCAACTCACCATTGGTTCTGAGGTGCTAAGGGTAACAGTCTACTTCTTGGAAACCCCATGAGGAAACACTCCTCTCCTGCAGGGTCTCTGTGAGTCCTAATCTGTGGCAATGGGTTTGGAGGTGGGGCTTTTTTTATTTTGTTTTTTAAATCCAGTTTGACCAGTGAGAAGTTCTGGTGGTGTAGCCTATAGGAAATTGCCCTTTTAACCCGAAGACTAAGGTCAGTCCACCCGGAGAACTATGGGCAGTCTTCTGCTATGCCATTTAGAGCCTAGGGGTCTACCAGCAGCTACGTCTTCCAGTGTCTCCACCAGTGGTTAGAATCTACCCTTGGCTCCCAACAAGAAAGATAGACAATCTTCTCCTATTCAATTTAGTGCCTCAGAAACTACTATTCGGTAAGCTATGAGTTGGTTCTGACTTTGATGGCAATGAATTTGAATCATGTGTTTGTGTTTTGGTTTGGGGTGGTTTTTGTGTATGTGTATGTGTGTGGTGGTTTGGGTGTTTTTTCCCCCCTTTAATTCAACTATTGTTTTTATGTGCCATCAAGTCAACTAGGACTCATCAAAGCTATGAAAGATGATTCTGAATCTTGCCCTATCGGTCATCCTTCCCATCTCTGACACACCTGACCCACTGCCACAGTCATTGCACCAGTCTCTCTCATCCAAGGGCTTCTTCTCCTGTTCTGACCCCTCTACCTTTCCAAGAATTGTGTCCTTCAGTGACTGACACCTTCTGACAACAGGCCCAAAGGATTTAGGCAGAGTTCCAAAATCAGCTCCTCCAAGGAATTCAACTAGCAGCTCCTAAAATATGGGAGTTCAACTAGCAGTTCCTACCTTATTCTCTCTGCTTCTTTTGCTTGCATCCCTACTTCGTTTAACTAACTGTATCGTTAAGTCACGTGAACACTCCAACTGCACAGGTTCTAGAAACTTAACATCTTCCTTCAAATCCCGACTCAGCCCCTGTTCCCAATTTAAAGCCAGAGGTACTTTCTGTAATCTCTTCGTCTGTACTGTATGATAATACCTGTTCCTTCCTCAGACACCATTATAGGAATTTTGATGGGTGTCATCAAATACAACTCATAACAACACCATGACAACAGATCTGAATTCTGTCCCGCCCTGTGCCATCCTTATCATCTCGGACACACTTGATCCCATTACTGGAGTCACACTGGCAGTCCATCTTGTTGAGGGTCATCCTCTCTTTCACCTACAGAGCTCCTGAGTGGACCTGTGAACCAGTGGGCTTATGGCTAATAGATGAGTGCTTAACCATTGTGACACTAAGGCTCTTTTATTTAGTGGTGAAGAGAAAGCTGACTAGTAGATTTGAGACACCTGGGTTCACATTTCGCTTTACCCAGTCAGACCCCAGTTTATTGACTGGATGAATTTGAGTGAGTTATTTCTCCTCTCCAAGCCTCAGTTTCCTCATCTGAAAACCAGGCTTCTGGCATCTCCTACAGGGCAAAAGTGAAAGGAAAACACACTAACAGCTGGGCAGCCTTTTTTTAGCCTAACGCCTGGCACATAGGTGCGAGTGCCTGTCAGTCCTCTTGGCGGTGAGGGGGGCTCTGTGCTGAATGTTAAGGATGTATTTTTGTGGAGATTTTTTTTTGCTACACAAAGAGAAGCCGCCTGGGACTAGAGCCAGCAGGAAACAGGTTTCTTCCAAATTGAGTTACTCTCTCAGACAGTATATTGTTGATTTATTTGTTTGTGTGTGTGTGTCTGTCTGTCTGTTTTAGATCCCAGGCCTATTCTCACATCTATGCCATCTATTTTCAATTCCCAGTAGCTCTATAGGAAAGAGTAGAAATGCGCCATAGGGTTTCCGATCTCAAATATTTTGAGTGTTTTATAAGGGAGGAACAACCCCTGAATAAAACATGCTTGGCACAGCAGTGGGGGGTCAGAAGACCTTCCATGACTGCAATAATGTGGAAGGTCAACAAAAGACCTTCCATGAGACAGATTGACACTGTGACTGCCATAGTGGACAGAAACCGGCAGAGACTGTGAAGAAGCCTCAGATGATAGAAGGAGAAGTGATGCCTTTGAGTTGTGGTGCTGGAGAAGAGTGCTGATTAGCCCATGGAGGGCCAAAAAGAATGAGCCAGGTATGCCTTGGAGAATGTACAGCCACAGGCAAAGATGATAAAGCTCCATGTTTCATCCTTTGGACATGTTAGCGAGGTGAGGCTATTCATTGGACAGGGACATCATGCTTGAAAAGATGGGGAGTCAGCGACAGGACAGATAGGAAGAGCTCCGATGAGATGGATTGACACAGTGACTTCTGCAGTAGGCTTGAGTGTTTCAGAGATGGTGAGGATAGCACAGGACAGAGCAGGGTTTCGGTTGGCTGTTCATAGGGTCACTTTGAGGCATATTTAACTTGACAGCGCTTAACAACCACAAGAGGATCAGGCAGTGTTATTTTCTGTTACACATCAGGTCCCTATGCATTGAAACCAACTGAGTGGCATAGAATCGAAACCTTTATGGGAGTAGACGGCTTTATCTTTCTTCCGAGGAACAACTGGTTCTTTAGAACTACTGACCTTTTGGCTTACTGCCAATCGCTTAACCATTTCACCACTAGAGACCTTTTCAATCCAGGCACAACTAATATACTTTTTATGGAAGATGAAAACTGATTGTGTTAGACAGCAGTGGCATCAGAAAGCTTACCTTGTGATCTTGGTTTAGACATGCATGTGGGGAGGTCTACCAGCAGCCCTCTCTCCCCTACAAACTGTCATTTTCCATTGACATTTATAGCCCCGTATTTTGGGAGTTTGCACATTTTTATAATTTTGACTATTTTCATCCCTCAACTTTTTTATGAGTGCATAGAAAAACTTTTTCTTTTCTTTTCTTTTTTTTTGCTTAGCCCTAGCTTCTTTAATGTTGCTGAACCTTTTTTTTTCTGAGTACATTTGCTCATATAAAGAGTATTGTTGTATTGTTTTTTTTGGTCACTTGTCGTCCTAATTGGCAAGTAAAATGGGCCTACAGAGAACAAGGATTAAGGTCACGATATTTCTGGAAGTCTAGAGGTTTCATCCTCCATATTGATTAATTTTTTTAAAACGGCGTCCTCATCGCATTGCAAGCTGTTAACTAACTAAAATCCATAGGTCGTCATCGGTGCACCTTTTAATAAAACTTGTCCTGGTAGCAGAAAATGAGAATAAGGGCACAGGCAATACCCAGTCCCAGTGGTCCGCAAGAGATCCAGAAACGAAGAGCTTGTGAGAAGCAGGTCCTCTGAGCCCTGCTCTATAGGAGGCTGAGAGGAGGAAGCCATAAATATGCACGTTTCCAATCCCCCCTCTACCCGCCCTCCACCCCCCTCCCCGCCCCCTGAGCTGCAGACACTCCCACTAAGCATGTTGGGTAATCTTGGGCGCCTGAGGAGCTAACCTGCTTCTAGGTGCTAAAAGTGGTTGCAGCCTCAGGCTAGCCTCACATATTTCAAGAACTTTTTCCTTTGGGGAAATATGACCAATTGCCTTTGTCAACATTTTATTACCACCAGCCTGGAGATGCTCAGCCGGAAAGGAATACCACACTCTACGGGAATTTGGGCACAGTCCATGGGGTTTTGGGTGACATGAAAGAATCTACACACCCAAAGGCCTGCTACACTGTGTCAGCCTTGAAAGTGTTAGGTTTGCCTTTCATACCTACCCACCTCACTTGCCCCATTCTCACTCTCTCTCCTTGCTCTCAAATTGGAAACAATTAATAGTTGACCCTCCATTGGGTTTCCGGGCCTGTAAATGGCCTGTAATTTGTCACTTCCTCATATGGGGAATATGCACTGGGCAAGCCCTGCTTTTAAAGACCTCTCCAAAGTTCTGAAGAACAATGACGTCAGTCGAGGCTAAGGTGCACCAGAACTTAACATTTGCTTGCTACACATCATAGAGCTGGACGGTGACTAAGGATGACAGAGAAGAATTGATGCCTTTGCGTTTTGGTGCTAGCGAAGAATCTTGAACATACCATGGACCTGCAGGAGAGCAAATAGGTCTGTCTTAGAATGAAATCACGTTTCTCCGTAGGGGCTAGGATTTTGAAGCTCTGTCTCACAGATTTTTGGACAAGTGGCCAGGAGGGACCAGTCCGTGGAGAAGGAAATCCTGCTTGGAAGGGTAGAGGGACAGCACAGGAGAGAGGACTCCAGATGAGATGAATGGACACAGTAACTGGGGAAATGGGATTAGGTGTGTCGGTGTCAGTGAAACTGGCTCAGGAGAGGGCAGGCTTCAGAGCTATTGTTCATAGGGTTGCTATCAGTTGCAGGAAACACCTAATAAACAACATATTAGGAAGTGAAGGTGTTTTTTGGGGGAGGTGTTTTCATAATTTTTTAATTTTATTAATTTTAATGAATGTATACAGAGATTTTGGATTTCCATTCATTTGTTGTTGCATTTTTCTCCCTGCCCACCCCTCCCCCCAGTTCATTCGTCTCTTTGAAAAGTAAAAGAAAAATTCTTTCATTGTTATACAATCCCCACTCACCACCCCCGCCCCGAGTACACTCCACTGTGCAACTTTCATTCTGGATTCTTGTCGTAACTATAATACCCAATCATATATCGCTTTTAAACAGTTCTCTCCCTCTTTCTGGCTGGCATGAGGCAGTGCTTCCCAGGCAGCCCTGCCCACCTGACAGTTGATAAAACGTGGTGATTTTTTTTTTCCTTTTTTAGTGTCTGACTTCTTTGCTAGAGAGTCAGTTGACTGTTGGGTTCCACCATGGTGGTGAATGAATTAAGGTATATGAGATGGCCAGAAGCAATTAAGGAGTCTAATCAGTTGCTCTCTCTTTGTCTCTCCTCTCTCTCTCTCTCTCCCCTCCCTCCTCTCTTTCTTTCTCTCCTCTCTCTCTCCCCCCCTTCTCTCCCCTCTCTCTCCTGTCTCTCCTATCTTCTCTCTCTCTCTCTCTCATGCATTGTGGCATCTGCTGAGAGATGCTAATTACAGCAATTAAGTAAAATGAGGATGTAATATTGCTTAGCAACCCAGTTACCTAATATGTAATTTTACTAATTTGCCAGAATCTGTGTGCTACAACAATTTTTGTTTTAATTAAGGATATTAATAATAATATTTTTGTAGGGAAGTATTTTGCAACGTTCTCTAATACCTATCCAGACTAAAATGAATGCATAAGTTCTAATGAGATAGATTTGTTTGTTTGTTTTGGAGTCTTTTCCCCCTTTTCTCAAGACCAATCAGGCAGAGGGGTGGGCGCATGTCAAGATTAAGAGGTAGCTGGTGGTGCTTTGGTGGGTAGCTGAAGGGGTAACCCACCTTGGTTGCTGGTAGAGGGGTGAACTCTTCCACTGACAGGCTCCCTCCTGTCTACAGCCACTTTGAGCCTTGTGGAAGCCACCACTTTGGGATGTTGAAGTACTTTTAGGCATTTTTCTCTTTTCTTTTAGTTGTTAGCCTACCCGGCTGTCATGAAGTCCCATTCTAAGTCATTGTGACCCCATGTGTGTCAGACTAGAACTCTGCTCCTTGGGGTTTCAGTGACTGATTTTTCACAAGTAGATCACCAAGCCTTTCTTCTGAATTCCTGCTGGGTGACCTTGAACCACCGCACTTTCTGTGTCAGAGACCTTTAGGTTAGTAACCAAACGTATTCATAATTTGCACCACCCAGGGAGTCCTTTGATAATAACCAAAACCAAACCCACCATAACAGAGTCAATTCCAACCCATAGTGACCTTATGAGGATGAATAGAAATTTCCCCCAGAGGGATCTCAAAGCTAGAAGTCTTTACGGTGCACATTGCCACATCTTTCTCCTGTGGAGCAGCTGGTGGGCTTGAACCACTGACCTCTTGGCCAGCAGCCAGTGTTTTAACCACTAGACCACCAGGGCTCCTGATGATAAGAATACCTACTGCCATCCAGCTGTTTCAGAGTCCTAGCGACCCTCCTGTTGAGTTTGTGAGGTTTGTCAATCTTTACAGGAGGAGACTGGCCATCTTTATCCCCTGAAGGAGCAGATCATGGATTTGAGCTGTCAGCTTTTACTTTCTGCCAAATGCTGTTCTATATCGTACTCACATATTAACTCATTCAACCCTCACGACAATACTACACATTGTTCTGAGCCATCAAGTCACTTGCAACTCATCGTGACCCCATGAACAACTCTGAACTCTGCCCTCTTCTGAGCCAAGCTTACTGTCTCCTACAATCCCCAGTACCCCTGTTACTGAGTCAGTCCATCTCCCCTGTTACTGAGTCAATCCATCTCATCCGGGGTCTTCCCTCTTGCGTGGTAGGCATATTCCTAGTTTGCAGTTGAGAAGACAGAGACGGGGGGATTTCCAGAAATTTGTCAAAGTCACAGAATTGGCAAATGCCAGCGCTGAGGTTTTTCCTCTGCTCTGCTGCCTCTTACCTCTGTGCTCATTCTTTTCCCTCACTTGTTCATGTTTTATGATCCGATTTACTTTTTCTTGTATTCACACTCTCAGCAAATAGGAACTTAGAACCTCGCTGTTGTTTGTTGGGTGTGTGTGTGTGTGTAATGTCCAGAGCTGTGGAAAAATACTTGTCCTTGGGCTTCTCAAGCGGTGTGAGATAAATGGAGGAACTGGGCATGAATTGCAGTTTGAAAGCCAGTCCCAAGGTGCCAGCACTTTTTTTTTTTTTTAATTCCTAGCTGGATAAGAATGTAACCTTCTCTTGGGAAACAGCCTTGTTGTAGTTCAGTCCCTTCCTCAGAGAAAGGACAGATGGTTGTATTTCTAAGGATACACAAATAACTGAAATTGTAAAATAATTGAAAGATAAATAATAACTATTTTCAATTTCCCTTGAGATTGTATGCAGATCTTTGGGAAGGATCTTGGGTGAAGAAAAGGCTCTTTTTGGAGGAATGGGGAGGACTTGGACAAACAGATCCTGTCCTTAGCCTACCTTTTCAGAAGTCCACATGCTGACTTTTAGAATGTCTGTGTGCAGTTGACATGGACTTGTCCCTCAGGGCCCAGATCTGGCTTCATGCTGTGCTCTTCAGTGTGGTCCACACGTGTAGCGCCCTTACAAGACCTCTTCACTGGCCTCAAATTTCACAGCCTTTCAAAATAGATCAGAGGTGGGGGAGTGTGTATGTATGTGCGTGCGCATACCTGCACATGCACACCACACACCCACACTCAAGCACACGTGACTTGTGTGTGTGTTGCATTACAAAACTAAACTCACGTTTTTCAAATTGCTTTTAGTAATATGCGTTCATGCAAAATATCCAGACAACATTTATGAAAAACCGACTATGCTTCAGATATAGACCAAGACATCTGGAATTAAAGGGGGATGTGGGAAATCCCTCCCCTGAAGGAGGACAGGAGGTAATTAAAAGACAGTGGGGTCAAGTGAGAATCCAGGGAAGGGGACTCTACATTGCGGGGAATCTCACTGTATTTAATCGAGTCCCAGCAGATTTCTTTGTTCAGCACCGTGTTTGTGGACAGGGCAGATATGAAGCACTTGCTGTAGAAGATCAAGGATCATACAGCCTTCAGTACGGATTACATGCTAATACCAAGAAAACAAAAGTCTTTACCATAGGACCAACAGTCAACATTGCGATACATGGGGAAAGGTCAAAGCTGTCAATGATTTTGTCTTGCTTGGATCAACAGTCAACACTCCTGGTACTAGCAGACAGTAAATCAGGAAATGTGTTGCATTGAGCAAGCTTCCTGTTGGGAACCTCCCCAAAATGCAGAAGAGCAATGATGTCAATTTGAAGAGCAATTTGCACCTGATTCAGGCCATAGTTTCCTCAATCACCTGCTCCTTTTCAGAGGTCTGGACAGTGAATAAGGATGACAGAAGAATTGATGCCTTTGAGTTGTAGAGCTGGAGAAGAGTACTGAATATTCTATAGACTCCCAAAAGAACAAGTTAAATGAGTCTTGGAAAAACTGCAGCCAGAATTCTTCATGGAGGCTTAGATGGTGAAACTTTGTCTTTCATGCTTTGGACATGTAGCTAGTCAAGGCTGTTCTTTGGAAGGGAACATCAAGCTTGGAAAGATAGTCAGTGAAGGAGAAGACGACCCTCAATGAGATGGATTGACATGGTCCCTTCAGCCATGGGTTCTAGTGTATCAGAGATGATAAGGATGGCACAGAATAGGGTAGGATAGGAGAGGGGAGGGGAGGGGAGGATAGGATAGGATAGGATAGGATAGGATAGGATAGGATAGGATAGGATAGGATAGGATAGGATAGGATAGGATAGGATTAAAGTTGGCTGTTCATGGAGTCACGTTGACTCATACTCAGCAGCACCCAACAACAACAGCAACAACCTTGAAAGATGAGACACAGTTCTCCGCACAGGAAGACCTGGTAGCCACTAACCTCGGCAGTTTCTTCTTTGTTGGCATTACCCAGTTTGTCTTTGGTTCCTGTATCAGTCAAGACTGTCAGAGCAGCAGAGCAGATAAGTAATAACAGAGAGACAGATTTGTTTTAAAGAATAAACTCATGTGAATGTGGGCCTGGCAGGCCTGATGTCTGTAAGGCATAGTAGCAGGCTAGAAACTCAAGCAAAGTTCTATGTTAGAATTTCTTGTTCTTTGCAAACATCATTTTTTGCTCTCAGGGTTTTCAACCGACTGGTTGTGGTCCACCCACATTATTAAGGATAATCTCCTTTCATGCCAACTGATTATAAATGTTTAACCTTGTCTACACAATACATTCACAGTAAAATCTAGACTAAGGTTTGATCAAGCAGTTGTGCATTTAGCCCGGCCAGGGTGACACATAAAATTAACCATCACGGCTCCCAAGAGGCAGCTCCTCCAGACCTTGTGTGGTTCTCCCTGGATAGGCCTAGGTATGAGATGATTCAAATAAATTTTCTGTCATGTTTCTACACTCTGTCTTCTCTCTTCTAGATTTCTCTTTGGTTAGGTTCTTATATTTTTGCCTTAAAAATTTTGCATTCTGATCATGTGATCATGCCCATGGTTTTTTGGGACCTCCCATCTGTTTGCTGCCCCTGTGTCCTCTACTCTTCCCCATAAGTCACTGATGAAGATGCCTGACAGGGCAAGTGTGAGGCAGAGTTCTGCCTTTATTCCTTATTAAACCAACCCATTATACAGATGGCACAACTGTGCTTGCTAAAAAGGAAGACTTGAAACATTTGATGCATAAATTCAAGAACTACAGCCTTCAATGTGGATAACATCTTATATCAAAAAGACAAAAATCCTTACCACGGGACCAGCAGACAGCATCATGTTATGTGGAGAAACTCAATTATTTAATTTTACTCAGATCAACAATCAGCACTTTGGTACCAACAGTCAGGAGATCAGGATGCATACTGCTTTGGGCAAGTTAGCTATCAGGGAGCTCTCCAAAATATTGAAGAGCAATGATGTCAATTTGAAGGTTAAGGTGTGCCTGATTCAGGCCGTGGTCTTTCAGTCACTTGCTATGCATTGGAGAGCTGGACGGTGACTAAGGATGACATAAAAAGAATTTATGCCTTTGAGTTGTGCTGTTGGAGAAGAGCACTGAATATCCCATGGATGGCCAAAAGAACAGACATATGTTGTTGTTGTTGTTATGTGCCGTTAAGTTGCTTGCGACTCATTGCGACCCTCTGTACAGCAGACCTAAACTCTGCTCTGTCCTGTGCCAATCGCACTGTCTCTGACACTCCCATCCCAATTATACCAGTCACTGAATCAATCCACCTCATAGAGGGCCTTCCCCTCCTGCGCTGTCCCTCCACCCTCCCAAGCATGATGTTCTTCTCCAAGGACCGGTCTCTCCTCACAACATGTCCAAATATGTTAGACGGAGCCTCAGAATTCTTGCCTCCAAGGAGCCACCTGGTTTAACCCTTTCTAGGACAAATCTGTTTGTTTTCCTAGCAGTCCATGGTATTCTCAATACTCTTCTCCAGCACCACAGCTCAAAGGCATCAATTCTCCTTCTATCCTCCTTGGTCATTGTCCAACTCTCTGATGCATAACAAGTGATTGCGAAGACCATGGCCTGTATCAGATGCACCTCAGTCTCCAGAGATACACCATTGCTCTTCAGTACTTTGGAGAGGTCCCTAACAGCAGACTTTCCCATGGCAATACACCTTTTAATTTCCTGGCTGCTGGTGCCAAGACTGTTGACTGTGGAGCCAAGCAAACTAAAGCTGTGTAGAATGTCAATCTCTTCACCATCCATCCTGATGCTGTCAGTTGGTCCAATGGTGAGAATCTTTGTCTTCTTGACATTGAGCCTCAATCCATATTGGAAGCTGCAGACATATATCTTGGAAAAAGTGCAATCAGAATACTGCCTGGAGGCAAGGAGAAAGAAGCTTCATCTCTCTTCCTCTGGGCATGTTTCTAGAAGAGGTTATTTCTTGGGAAGGGATATTATACTTGGAAAGTTGCAAGGTCAGCCAAGGAGAGGAAGACCCTCAGTGAAATAGATGGGCACAGTGACTGCAGCAGTTGGCTTAAATATGTCAGAGATGATGATATGTCAGGATGGCACAGGATAGGACAGAGTTCAGGGCTTTTATCTGTAGAGTCTCTGTGAGTCTCACTCAATGACCTGGCACCTAACAATATAGTGAGTATGGTCATTTAAGAAGGGACTCAGTGAACTGATAGTCATCTTTGTATTCAGCACTTGTTCCTTTATTGTGTCCAAAGGAATATTGACGGGAACTTTAATATGCTTTTTCTGAAAATTCACTTCATCTATTCTTTGCATTTTAAAATAGGTCAAGTGTGTGTTTCTGAATGAAACATTTAAAGGAGGGAGGCCATGTAGATTCTCATGAACTTCTTCTTTTAAAAATTACTTAAAAAGTTTGTTAATGAAAGAATTTTTCTTTTACTTTTCAAAATGAAGCCTTCATAGTGGAGTAGAATTGGGGGGAGGGATTGTATAACAATGAAAGAATTTTCCTTTTCAAAGAGAAGAGCAAAACTGAGGGGGAAGGTTGGGCAGGGAGAAAAGTGAAACAATAAAGGAATGGAAATCCAAAGTTTGTAAAGTTTCATTAGAATTAATAATAATTTAAAAAATGAGGGAGCTCTGACGGCCTAGTGGCAAGATGCTGCACTGCAATCCCAGAAGTATGTGGTTCAAATCCACCATATGCTCTGCTGGAGAAGGAGGGGCCAATCTCCTCCTGTACCAGTCAGATCTGATTTGACGGTACACATAAAAATAATACAATAAAAATTAAAAAAATTCTTTAAAAATTTACAAAATGGCAAAAAAAGTTTGTTCCAGAGTCTTGAATGGGAACAAAGTTGTAGAAGTTACTTTATTCTGTGTTTTGGAAACCAAGATACCATAGCCACTTTCCCAGTCTTTCAACATCTCTTTCCCCCTCCACCCCCCAAGATTTTCCAGAGATTCCAAGAATTTCACTTATTAACTCCTATATTAGGGTTAAAATACCATCAGTCACTCTGTTGGGGGAAAATGGGTAACCTCTACCCACGCAGTTTGCTGCCTCTGAAAACTCACGTTCAGGGTCCACTATGGGTTGGTTCCTCCTCCATGGTACACAACTACAAGCATGTCACTGTTAATTCTTTCCTAGATGGTGAGGATGATGTAGGCTGCGACAGGTTTAAATCTGAGGTGCAGAGGGTCGCTATGAGTCACCCTCACCTTGACACCACATAACAACAACACGTACCTTAGTGTGTAAAGACTTGAAGTCACTCAGGCAGCACGGTGCTAGTTTAGAAATGCCTCTTTCGTCTGGCCTGCCATTAAATCTTATCATCGAGTCTCACAGCCGTGATTTTTATAAGGCAGCAAAGCAACGATTGAGTCTCCTATATCTCAAATATCACTGTTAGCCTGACGGCACAGGTCGGCCTCTTCCTTTATCTTCTTTCCAGATGGAAAAGCAGCAGCTTATGATGTCCTTGACGTTGTAAGAGAATTCTCCTAATTTGGGCCCTCAATCGGAAAGACTTTCTTTTTTCAGAGATAAAAATACTACTCTATTTTTTAATTCTTTTTTATTTTATACTGGTTTACTTGCAAAGTTTGTATACATTGTTTTTCACACCGTATCTTTCCCCTTTCTTTTACCCAGCCCTCCCTCCACCCATCAAACTGTGCGGCCCTATGATTAAGCTCCCCTACCCCCCACATCCTCACCCCTCTGCCCCCCTCCTTCTTCCCCTTCTTCTCACTTGAGATCCTGGTACTCATTTCACAATAGTGGTTTTATACGGTATTTGTCTATGAACCTGAGTTAGTTCACTCAGCATAATGCTCTCCAGTCCCTCTCAAGTTAGGTAGTAATTTACAAAATCATTGCTCCTTCATGCTGTGTAGTGTTCCATTGTGTGAATGTTCCATAATTTCTCAATCCATTCAGTTGTCGTTGCACTTTAGAATGTCTCCATGTTTTTGCTATGGTGAATATGAATTAGTCCGAACTATTGTGAATATTGGTGTACAAGTCTCTGTGCCTCAGTTCTCATTTTCTTGGTGTATATTCCAAGCAGTGGAATAGCTGGGTCATATGGAAAGACTTTGTTTTGATTTGTGTTTTCATTCCCATTTAACAAAGAAAGAGAAAAGTGTTAGTCTTACCCAGTGGCCTTGCCTCATCTTTGCAGTGCCATGAGTTTTAAACCAATCACATCTTTGTCTGGTTTCCTCCTGTAGGATACCAGTGACTGTCTCTTCAAGAGTGCAGGTGAACCTTTGAGTTATGCAAAGTTTGATTTCAGACCACCATGGAAATAAAGCAGATCTCACAATTTTATCACATTTCCAAGTGCATATAAATGTTATGTCTACATTGTACTCTAACCTGCTAAGTGCAATAACTTTATGAAGAAGTTTGTAATAATTGTGAGGAGTTTCAGAATGCAACCAGAAATACAGAGTGAGCACTTGTTGTTGGAAAAATGGAACAATATGTTGACTTGCTGACAGAGTTGTCACACACCTCCAATTTGTAAAAAATATACGGTCTGCAAAGCACAGTAAAACAAAGTGTATGAAACAAAGTGTACATGATCCTCAACTTACTGTTGCTGACAAGTCAAAAGCAGTTATTTGAGAATGATACAAAGAATAAAAGAAATCTGTTCATTTCTAGTCTTGGTAGGAGAGAGCCCACTAATGTTGGTAAAGGTCAGGATCTTCCTTTTCCTTTATCCTGCACTTTCGTTCACTGCTTTTCAGTCTTCTGATAGGAGTTCTTTTCTTTTTTAAAAAAATTTTATACTAGTTTACTTATAAAGTTTGTATCATTGTTTTTCACACCAGATCTTTCCCTTTTCCTTTACTCACTCCTCCCTCCACCCATCAGATTGTGACCCTATGATTAAGTGCCCCACCCCTTTGGATCCTCATGCTTGTTCTACAATAATGGTTTTAGGAATTCTTTTCTTGAAAGTTACTTAGTCTCACCTGCTGAAGGAAGATCTTCATAATGATTGGACAATCCCAATGGGAAGAAATTCTCCATTCAAACTCCCACCCGGCTTACATCCACTACTCTTTCTGTAGGAAGCTGACCCTTCCATAGTTCTCAGAACTGAGTCTCCCAAGAACTTAGTGAAGCCAGCTTGCTGCTGAACGTATAGTGAGAGGCTGTGGGAATTGTTATGTTGAGTCAATCCAAACTCAGTAACGCTGTGTACAGCAGATCAAAACCCTACCCTATCTTGTGCTAGCCTCATAATCTCTGTTCATTATTGTCACCACTGTGTCAATCCCTATCAAAAGTCTTCCTCCTTGATCCTCCACCTTTCAAAGCATGATGTCTCTTCCAAGGACTGGCCCTTTTTTTCACATGCTCAAAAGTATGTGAGATGAAGTCTCACCATCCTTGCCTCTGAAGAGCACACTGGTTGCATTTCTAAGACAAATGGTTTGTTCCTTTGTTAGTCCATGGCATATTCAATATTTTTAGCACCTCAAAGGCATTAATTCTTTTTCAGTCTTCCTAATTCAGTCTCCATCTTTCACAGGCATAAGAAGTGCTTAAGAAGTGATTGAAAATGCTCTGGCTTGGTCCAGGGTCATTTTCCTCTTTAAGCTGACATCACTGTTCTTCAGCACTGTAAAGAGGTTCTTGACAGTAGATTTGCCCAATGCAGTTCATCTTTTGATTTCTTGACTGCAGCTACCATAGGTATTGTTATTAGTGGATCCAAATGAAACAGCATCATTGGCAACTTCAATCTTTTTTCCATCTGTCATGATGTTGCCTATTTAGTGGTGAAGATTTTTGTTTTCTTGGTTTTGAACTGTAATCTATACTGAAGGCTGTAGTCCTTGATCTTCTGCTGTAACTGTTCAAATCCTCTTTGCTTTGAGCAAGCAAAGTTGTATCATCTACATAAGCATATTGTTGGTGAGTTTTCCTGCAATCTTAATGCCACACTCTTCTTCACGAAAACAATTCTATATGAATCTTCTTGGATTATTATTTGCTTAGCATACAGATTGACTATGGATTATGGAAGATAAACCTTGACACATACTTTTCCTGATTTTAAACCATGCCGTACCACCTTATTCTGTTTGAGCTAGTGCTTTGGAGGATGTCTCCTCTAAACTGGATCATCTCTTCAAGACTCAAGCTGAGCATCAACTCTTCAGTTCCCTCTCCCTAGTTCCAAATCTGGCATAGAATAAATATATACTCAATAAAATCTCTGTTGAGTACATCGTCTGGTGAATAGTGAAATCTTGATTGATTGGGTGAGGAAATCAGGCAGTGATTTTTGGTGTTGGGGTGGCAGGAGTGGAAAAGGGCCTTGAGCAGCTCAGGAAGCTCCTTTGAGGCTTTTCAGAGCATCTTTGAGGACAGTGGAACCTCACAGCTACAATTCACAGTTCCTGGCTTCTCTCCTGACTCAATGGCTGGAGGCCAGTTGGATAATGCAAGGGAATAATGAGGCCACAGGTGAGTAGGTTCGCCCTCCCATGGAACACTTAACTTCATTCTTAGCAGGGCTATTTGATAGCAACAACCTGCAAGTGTTAGAAGCTGGACGTGTACCTTTTCTAGTAGCTCAGACACTGGCAGATGCAGGAGAGGCCAAGAGGGCACAGTGTATCAACACTAATATTAAACAAACCAGTGGAACCGTGTGCCACATTCCACGGCATCGAAGACCGGATTTTAAAAACCAAAGTGAACGATTTTGGTTCATTGAAGTACCATACCATTTAAAAATTTACCTTTAAATTACAAAGTTTGGGTTTTTTTAGACAATCTGTGAGAAGAATGGTAAAATACACTCACTAGGTGGTGGAAGACAGTTTGCTTTATCTCAGTTAATATAAAGTACTATATGTTTCGTTTAGACCAGTATTGACATATTTAAAAGAACATATAAACCAGAGTGTCTGCTAATTCTCAGATAGCAAATCAACTTCTCCTTTAACGTAAGTGGCAAATAATTCATGTTTGGTTATTTGAAAAATCTATTTTTTTTCCCTCTTGCCTCTTATTTTTCAGTCAACGAGAATTTAGTGCTGAAATTTACAAAGTACCAAAGGCTCTTTTCATCATAGCTTCCTATAACTCTGAGTTTTCCCATCAGTTACACCCTGTGATACTGAGCTGGGATCTTTTCTGTTAGTGATTTTTATTCCTCGTATTTTGAGTTACCAAATGAAACTTTTCTAACAATTTTTTATAGTTGTTTTTTATTGTTGTTGTTAGGTGCCTTCAAGTCAAGTTCAACTCATAGCGATAGTATGAACAGCAGATCTAAACCCTATCCTACTCTGTGCCATCCTCTGACATACTTGAACTATTGCTGCAGTTATTGTGTCAGTTCACCAGGTTGAGGGTCTTCCTCTCTTTCACTGACCCTCACTAAATAGCCTCTCCTAGCAACATACCCAAAGTATGTGAGATGAAGCTTTGGCATCTCTGCCACCACAGAGCATTCAGTCTGCACAGTCTCCAAGATATATCTGTTTGTTCTTCTGGCAGTCCACGGGATACTCAGAGCTCTTCTCTAACACCACAATCAAAGGCATCAGTTCTTCTGTCATCTTTGTTCATTGTCCAGCTCTCAGATACCTGGAAAATGATTAAAAAGACCATGGTAGGAATAAAGCACACCTTGGTCTTCACACTGACACTATTCTTCTAAGTAATTTTGAGAGGTCCCTAACAGGGAGCCTTCCTGTCTCCTGATCTCTTGACCACTGGTATGTACCAAGGGTATTAATTGTGGATCCACGTAAGATGAAACCATCAACAATTTGAGTCTTTCCTCCATCTTATCTTGCTATTACCTATTGGTCCATTGGTGAGGATTTTTGCCTTCTTGATGTTATGATGCAATCCATATTGAAGGTTATAATCTTTAATCTTCTGCAGCAAGCATTTCATGTCCTCCTCACTTTCAGCAAGTTTTTATCATCTGCATAATGCAGGTTGTTGATGATTCTTCCTCCTATTCTGATGCCACATTATTCTTCATATGTCTGACTTCTCAATTTGTTCAGTATACAGATTGAATAGGTATGGAGAAAGGATGCAAACCTGATGCACATCTTTCCTGATTTTAAATCATGAAGTGTTTCCTGCTCTGTTCGAACAACAGCTTCTTGGTCTGGATATAGGTTTCATATAAGTAAAATAAATGTTCTGGGGTTCTCATTCTTCTCAGTGTCAGCCACGGTTTGTTAGAATACACACAGTCATGAATAGTCTGAATTATTTAGGCTCTCTGGAGTCAGTTAATAATGGTAGGAAATTTGCACACACACACACACACAGACACACGCAAACAGTAGTCTTTAAGAGAGCTCTAGATCTTGGTATGTCACATTTTATCTTCCCTTCCACCTCTTCCATACATTCATACTGCCTGCAGAGTGACAGTTGCTGTGCTTTGCATGAATATTTAGAGAATGGACAGTGAGAAAAAAATTGTTGTTGTTGTTATATGCTGTTGAGTCACTTGCAACTCCTAGAGACACTATAGAATATAGTGCTGTAGAATAGCTCTAAACCCTGTCCTATCCTGAGCCAATCTCACTGTCTCTGACACCCCTAACCCCTTTACCCCAGTTACTGTGTCAATCCACCTCATCTAGGGTCCTCCTCACCTGTCCTGTCCCTCCACCTTTCTCAGCATGGTGTCCCTCTCCAAGGACTGGTCCCTCCAGGCCACATACCCAAAGTTTATGAGACAGAGCTTCAAAATCCTTGCCCCCAAGTAGCAGCCTGGTTTCGCTCTCTCTAGGAAAGACCTGTTTGTTCTCATGGCAGTTCATGGTATATTCAGTACTCTTCTCCAGCACCACAACTTAAAGACATTGATTCTTCTGTCATCCATATTCATTGTCCAGCTTGCTTCTGCATAGTAAATGTAAAGATCATGGCTTGGATCAGGAGCACCTTGATCTCTAGACAGACATCATTGCTCCTCAGTACTCTGGAGAGGTCCCTGACAGCCTACTTTCCCAGTGAAATTTGTCTTTTGATTTCCTGGCTGCTGGTACCAAGAGTATTGATGGTAGAGCTAAGCAAGCTCAAGCTGTCAACAATCTCAATCTTTTCTCCATCTGTTGTGATGCTGACAGCTGGCCCACTGGGGAGAATCTTTGTTTTCTTCATGTTGAGCTTCAGTCCTTATTGAAGTCAGTAGCAAATGCCTCAGGTCCTCCTCAGTTTCAGCAAGCAAGGTGTGTCATCTGCATAGGACAAGTTGTTGATGAGTCTTCCTCCAACCCTGATGCCACATTCCTCCTGAATGATCTGTTCTGAATAAAGATTGAAAAGGTATGGAGATAGGATGTGTCCCTGACACACACCTTTTCTGATTTTGAACCAATGCAGTGTTTCCTGGCTCTGTTCTGACACCAGCTTCTTGATCCAAGTATAGGTTTCTCAAAAGCACGATTAAGTGTTCTGGGATTCTCATTCTGCTCAAGGTCAACCACAGTTTGTTACAAGTTAAGCCATTCAAAAACCTCATTTCCATCAAGTTGGAATCACCTCCTAGCTGACCCTCCAGTGGGTTTTCAGAGGCTGTAAATCATGAGAGGAGCTTGCCCGTCTTTCTCCATTGGAGTCACTGGTGGGTTCGAACAGTCCGAGGGGCACCATGTTTGCGTTAGCAGCGCCGTTCCCAGATGAACCTCCGATCCACGACTGTTGAGTCAGAACTGACTCAGAGTTGATGGCCCAGTGGGTTTCTGAAGCTGTCAATTGTGTGGAAGGAAATAGCTCATCTTTCTCCCTATGAGTTGTTGACTTGAACCACTGGACAGACATGGTCTTCGGGTCGTAGCACAGCTCACTGTGCACTGCACCCCCAGAGCTGCATTAAAAAGCCCCAATTTTCATTGAATGAGTGTTACTATGCACTAAATGTTGTTGTTGTTGATGATTGCCATCGAGTTGAGAACAACTCATAGCGACTCTATGAACAAAAAGCCTGAAGCCTTTTCTATAACTACTGTTGTTTCTCCAAGTTCATAGAGTTTCTAGAGGCATGTGGTTTAGGAAGTGGATGCCACTCCTGCTTCCAAACCTGAATCACTCTGGGAGCTCCACCAAACACTGCCCACGATGTGTAGCCATTATGGTGTTTGGCACACCTGTAGCACAGTTGTTCCATTATGACATTTGAGACTCCAATGGCACAAGGTTCAGTGTCACAGCAAATTCAGATTACCTCAGCCCAGCAAAATGACCAGAGTTCCTCCAAAATATAGTAAAAAGGGATTAAAATATAATCCCTCGGTCCCACCTTTTAAATATAAGGGTCCTCTAGGAGTGTCTTGTTAATGCTAAACAAGAGGCTTGAATAAAAAACAACCACGTTATCCATCACCAAAACAGGAACACCATCTTACAGAGTCCAGCCACTTCACCCAGTCTCCGAAACAGAGACAAGGGCCTGGCATTCTATTTTGTTGTTGTTAAGTGTCTTTGAGTAGCAACCCTATAAACACAAGACCTTAACCCTGTTCTTTAACTATTGTCCTTTCTCTAAGTTCATAGAGTTTCCACAGGTGTGTATGTGCTAAATACTACACTAAATATCTTGTATTACAAAAATAGCAGTTCCATATCCCTTCTTTTTTTTTTTTTTTTTGCTTGTGAAAGTAAAACTGAGCTCTGTCAGCATTTCCACGTCTGGGTTTTTGGAATAAGATCAGCTGGCCCTTCTCCTGAGGTGTCTGTGGCTGGATTGACCTTCCAGCCCGCCAGATAGCAGCAAACACATTGGCTATTTGCAGGTTCCAGGGACTCCACAGTGAAGAAGCATACTCGCCTGCTTATTTTGCAAGTTAGGGAAAGATAAAAACCACTGCACTATGAAACTTTTATTTTCTTTTATTTCATTCTAATCCTCTGAGGTAGAAATTGTATTTTCCCAATTAGAAAACTGAGGGTAAGAGTTTATTGTTGTTGCGTGCTGTCGAGTCAGAAATCGACCCACGGCTGAGCTTCTAGCAGGTTTTCCGAGGGAGTAAAACACATGGGAAGAGATTGCCCTTCTTTCTCCCGTGGAGCAGCTGGTGGATTCGAACTGTGTTCCTTTGGGATTTCAGCATAGCTTCTTCCCAATCACTAACCCTAACTAGAGGTCCCTGCAGTTAAGGTTAAGGCAGTAATCCCTACAGAGCAAACCCATCTGAAAGACAGGCTGGGTACAGCATGGGTATGGTTTCCTAACTTCATGTTATGAGGTTGCAGAACTTAAAATAGTTAAACAACGGGCTTGTAATGCAGGTTTTTATGCCTCTCAAGCCCATGTCTTCTCTTACTTTCCCATGCTTCTTCCCTCCTATGCTCAACTGGTACAAATTTTAGGATTTTAGAAGACAGAGCTGGATCTATTTCTCAAAGCATCTAAAACTTGTAACAGTGAAACTTTGAGTATAAAACACTTATGAGCAGGCACGCAGGAAAGCATAGTATAAATGCTTGACTCCCATGGACACCTTTTCTTAATAAAATTGTGCTTGACCCTCCCCTCCCCCCCAACGTCTTTAAAGCCTGCTTTTGGCTTTTGAGAGCTGCTTTCTGGGGTTTTTTTAGCCTGCCTTTGATCTTGACATCTCTAGCTGCTCACCCATCACAGCCGATTCCGGCTTGCTTCTTGTTGCAAAATGCCTGGCTCCCTGGGAATCATTAGTCTCCGTGTTTGAGTCCCTGTGGGTGGCAGGAACCTGTGTCAGCAGACATGTGTCTTCACTCTTTTCTAGACTCTGAGCAGGAGTCACAGGACTTCCCTTCCTTGTAAGATATTTCTAGGCTGAAGACTTTCTAGCCGACCCTTTTCTTGCAGTTGGCATCATAAACCACCTTTCACTCCAACTTTGTACATATAAGAAAGCTCTCCAGGGCACACGGCAAGCTGGTTGCTGGAAATTCTGCAGACTGTAATCCTAGGTTTTTAATCCTAGGTTTTGTTCCACTGATACCTTTGGCTAACAGTATATATGTTCATAAGAGAAAAACAAGCTTTTGGATTTTCTTTATGTCATTTTTAACCTCGAGATAACAAGTGTTTTTCCCTGATAACATTCCCAGCCCACCAGGTGGCTAGGCACCTGGCATTTCTCTATACATGCTAACATGTTTATTTCTGTATAAAAAGATAAGACTGAAAATGCAAAGACTCTAGAAGGCTGTCACATTTGCTATATTATAGTTATGCCACCTTGCAAATGATTGATATGAGAGACGCTCTGAAAAGGAAGTTGAGAGGGTGAGGCATAGAGAGAATGTAGGTATCAAATGGGGAAGAGTTTGGAACCAGTGTCTTCTCAGAGGTGGTGCTGAGAGCTCTTTAATCTCTGGCTTGATTGTTTCCAAAAGTCTGTCCTCTCAGAAACTGTTTACTATGGAAGTCACATCTTATGCAGAGAGTAAGTTTTAAAGGCAGTGTGAAAATCATGTATATTTTAAAATTAGTCTTCAGAAATCCCTTCATTCTTTCCATCAAGTGCAGTCCGCTGTGATTTCCCAAGAAGCCCAGCATTGCCAGTCCTTTCTTGGGTCTTCACTTAGCTCACCGCTGTTTCAGTAGAATTCCAGGGAGTTTGCTTGCATTTGGGGGCTTTGTGCATGAAAAATGCATGCTCGGAAGTACATTCCTTGCAGCCAGATGTTGCAGCTGCGAGAGACACACGGAAACTATGTCTACCCCAGGGAATAGATTCCTAGTCTCATGCTTACCTGGGGAGATACCTATGCTCAGAGATGGAGTGGTGGGGAGAATATGAGTCACAATTTCGATTATTCCCTCTCTTGTAGTTATTTCTTCTTTTCTTTTGGGCTGAGTGAAAGTAGTTGAATTTGGATGAGTTCAAGGTCATTTTACCTCTTTCCTGGGTATAGAGAGTTGCACTGCTGACCCCGGAGTGGTGCCTCCCTTGCGGTTCCGATCCACCGTCAGTTCTGCAGGAGGAAGATGGGCCGTCTCCACTTGTGCCTTTCACTGTCTCTGAAAAACCATGAGAAGGTCAGACATGAGTCCGTTCCAGCTCGACAGCAGAGTTAGTCCGTATCTTCAATCAAATGCGTGCTTTGAGGGCATTGTCTTACTCCCAGTCTGCCAGTTGAAGAACTTGATATTGGACCTGGCAGGAAATCCTCAAACTCAAACTCGGACTCAGGGCCACCTAGTCAGAACCAACTCGTTAGCAGACCCTCCAGTCAGTTTCTACAATTATAAATCACATGGGAGAAAATTTGACCAACAGAGAGGCTCAGCAATTCCCTACAGATTAGATAACATCATAGTAGACCTGATTGGTTCCAGCTCAGAAACATGAGAGACTTTTTTGTGACTTTTCTAGGAGCTCCGGTGGCCTAGTGGCAAGAAGCTGAACTGCAGCCCCAGAGGTGTGCAGTTTGAGGCCCCCAGCTGCTCTGCGGGAGAAGGATGGACAGTGTCCTCCTGTGGAAGTAACTGTCTCTGAAAATTCACTCGAGAGTCAGCTATGGATTGGTTCCGACTCTGTGGTCCACAACACACACACACATACACACACACACACACACACACACACACACACACGCTAGATAGAAACAGATATCATGCTGAGAAAGGTATAGAAAGAGAGGAAGAGCTTCAACAAGATGGATTAATACAGTGTTGTATGAAAGGAGAGCCTGTTAGCACTCCCCATAACAAGATGGGTTAGCACAGTGGCTGTAACCACGGCCTTGAGCGTATCAGAGACGGTGAGGAAGCTGTCTGATTGGGCATGGTTTGATCTATTGCTCCCAGGATTATTTTGTACCATCATCGGCTTGATGACACCTCACAACAACAACAACATGCCGGCTAGATACAGTGATCCCTATTTTGATAGTTCTTTTTCTCTCCCTCTGTTTAAATTCTAGGCTGGTTCACTCAGGTCCTGGGAAGGGGTCACCCCAGACTGGTGTGGATCTGTCCTTTGCAACCCGAACTGGTACCAGACAAGGGATTGAAACCCACCTCTTCAGGGCAGAGACCAGCCGAGACCTGTCCTACTGGACAAGGAGCATAGTCCAGGGATGTCACCACTCAGCTGAACTCATTACAGAAATCACCACTGGTGAGTATGACTGGGCCCGGGCTCCCTCCCGAGAGGCCCACAGTTCCATCTGCCTCTCAAACTGGTTTTCTTTACTGGCCTTTGGAGTGCCTAAAGTTAGAATAGTGTTATGTTTAAATTTAAATTTTTCTATATTAAGGGAACTATGAAAGGCTCCTTTCATTTAGCAGAATGTTTTCAGGGTTGGTCCGCGTTATATCATATGTCAGAGACCATTCCTGTGTGTGGCTCAATAATCTGTTAGGGCGCCCTGGTAGCGCAGTGGATAAACTTTCAGGATAAACCAACAGGTGGGCTGAAACTCACGAACAGTCCTGTCGGAGTAAAGACTTGACAGCTGGAAACTTGTAAGCAGACACCCAAGGTAACAACTCTTGGTTTCTCCCTACAAAGAAACACAAAAGAGAAAGAAAAGCAAAGAAACAATTCGTCCAAAGGGCTAATGTCCTTGTAAACCTCAAATTCCATGACCCTGTGACCTGAAAAGCTAGATGAGGCCCAGCTACCACTGCTGACTACCCTAAAATGAGAGAAGATTCTAGATAGAGTGGAGCAAAATGTGGACAAAAATTCCAAAGCATGGGGGAAAAAAAGTGAAGCTAAGTGGTCCCACAGAGACGGCAGAACTCCCGGGAGTGGGAAATCTGGAGTAAAACTCACTCCCATACCTCAACTTTTGACCAAACAATAAATAGACAGGACTTTAAACTGAACACTAACTAACACTGGGAGGAAAGGCTCTCGCTCCTTAGAAAAACCGGCTGTATATCATCTAATGAGCAGCATTTGTCCAAGAGCAAAACCCAAAAGTCAGGAAAGGAAAAATAGCAAATGATGGGTGGGAATGAGAGTTGCAGGGAGGAAGTGGGAAGGGTGTGGTTACATGGTGGTCATGTTGTAAAACACAATGTGTGTGAATGGAATTCACTTAGGTCACAATGAAAGTGCAATAAATATTATTGAAATCTTTTGCAATCCTGGAAACCCTATGGGGTAATTGAACTCTGTAGGGTCAGTAGTGTATCACAGTTGACTCAACAGCACACGACAGTGGCGTGTGCCTCACTAAAATGTAGTCTAAGGATTTGACTGTTTTGTTCTATTTTCTTTCTAGAAAACATAACTGGGATAGTCAAATGTCATTGTCCTATCTGTGACCCCTGGGTGGCTTCCTAGAACTTTGAGACACATATTACTTAGTTGGGTTCTTGATTCTAAACAACAGAAGTGGATTCTGGGTGATTAATCAAAGAATCAAGCTGTCAGAAAGCTCTCAGAATCGAGCTGAGACCTGGAGAGCCAGGCTGTGAACGGCCGGACGCAAAGACTTCCACGTAGGTGTTACAGAGTGACTGGGAAGCCTGGTGAAGTGAACACCTGTCCCAGCATGAACGAAGAGGTGTGTAGTTCACAGGTGGTGGTAGTTGTTGTTGTTGTGTGCCTTCAAGTCGGACCCACCCCATAGCTGATCTTCAAGCAAGTTTTCACCCAGCAGGAAACCACTCAAGAGGAGATAGCCCATCCATCTCCCTCAGTGCAGCTGGTGAATTTGAACCACTGGTCTTTGGGTTGACAGCGTAGCTCCTTAGCACTAGGCCACCAGCTCTCCCTTGGTTGTTCAGACAGTGCTGTTAAAAAAGAAGTACTGTTGGTAGGAGAGCTGAGATGTGTGTCTAGAAGGAAGACGCAGTATTTGTAGAGCACCTGCTCCATTCCAGATATTCCAGACCACGTCCGGAAGCCTGGTGGATCACTGGTAAAGTATTTGGCTAACGTCTGCAGTGCGGGCTCAGCAGCCACTCCGTGGGGGAAGGCTGTGGCAGTCCGCTTCTGTGAAGATTCATAGCTATGGAAACATAATGGGCCAGTTCCACTCTGTCCTGCAGGGTCTCTGTGAGTGCAGGCAGGCCCAACGACAGTGGATGTGTCAGGTTATAAAATGTCTCTTTCATATTGTGGGTTCTGAGCCCAGTTAAAAGAAGAAAGTCTTGAAAAGAATGATATGGGACAGAATTATTAATGTCTAAGTTTTGTTTTGTGGAAGCTTTGATTCGGGTGTGTGTGTGTGTGTGTGTGTGTGTGTGTAGCGAATATTTTACTGTTTTACAACATATATTTTACAACAAAGTTGTAATAAACTGTCTTATCTAATCCTCATAACAGTTTCCTGTACACATAAGAAAGCATAATCATTTTTTAATTAATTTTTTTAAATGCACACCCATGTTTATTGCTGCATTACTCACAAAGCAAAGAGATGGAAGCAACCTAAGTGCCCATCAATGAATAAATTAATAGGAAAACTATGGTACAGTCACATAATGGAATACTGTGCAGCACTGAAAAGCAATGAGCTTGTAAAACATTATACAATATGGTGGAGCTTGGAGGGCATTATGCTGAATGAAATATTGCAGTCACAAAAGTACAAATACTGAATAACACCACTGTTGTATTTTATTTTTAAAAGCTCAGAAAACTAGAACCCCATCCATTGTTCTTAAGCCTGTTTGTACTCATAGGGACCCAGTGAGATAGGGTAGAACCTTCCTCTAGGGTTTCCGAGGAAGATGTGGAAGCCCACATCTTTCTCTTACGAGCAATTGGTGGGTTTGAATTGTGTACCTGTTGGTTAGCAGCCTAGCATACAAGCCACTGCAGCATCGGAACTCCTTAGAAATTCAGAATTACCTACTTATTACACATTACTTCTTACTCATTGCCTGCAGGATCTATTGAGGGCAGAAATCATTGAAACCATTTTGGAGATAGGAATTGGTGGTTCCATGCCAGCATCTGAACTCAGCTTTCTACTTTCCAACCAGTGCCTAATCTGTTGCCCTTATTGTGCTAACAGAGCTTTTACAAATCTAAAACATACGGATTTTTTTTTTATGAAAGTTTACAGAAACGTAGGGTTTCTGGTCATTCATTGTTGCACTTTTCTCTCTGCCCACCTCCATCCGTCCAATTCACTCTTCTCCTTGAAAAGTAAAACTCTTTCATTGTTATGGAATCCCTCCTCCCAAGCCCACTCCACTGTGCAGCCTTCATTCTGGACTCCTGTCATGACAATAATACCCAGTTATATATCCCTTTTAAGCATTTCTCTCCCTCATCTGTTTCAATGCAGTACACATCATTCCTCCCCTCCTTCACTGTCTTCCCTCAACCCCAATGTCAGTCTCACTGTACAACAGTGGCCCTACACAATATTTGTCCTTTTGTGACTGAGATATTTCACTCAGCATAATGTCCACCGGGTCACCCATTTTGAATAGTATTTCATGCAGCATAGTATTCCATTGTGTGAATATACCAGAGCTTCTCTATCCATTTGTTTGTTGATGGGCACTTGGGTTGTTTCCAGGTCTTTGCTATTGCAAACAAAGCCCCAGTAAACATGGGTGTGCATAAGAAAGTATAATCTTAAAGTAACTTTCTCAAGATCACTAAACTTTGCTCTTTGCCAAAAGGCTGAGAAACAATGACCAGTAGTTTGGAAACGATGCTCATTTCAGTAGCATTGGGAGGATACAGAGAAGGCTTCTGTGCATGGACGTTGTGCAAATTCATAACATCGCCATTTTTAGTCAACATTGTAAATAAAAGAAACACATCGCCACGTGGTAGTATTTCTCCATATCTCCTCTAGTAATTTTCTTCAAACCGTGAGCCCTCACTCTGCTGTTATTGATGTGGGAAAAGATGGACACCACTTGAAGGACTTTGGGGGTGTCTCTGAAGCTTTTCTTCTTGGTGGTTTTTCTCTACGGAAAGATAGACAAACGTGTTGAGCTAGATTTTGAAGAGTCCAAGCCACTTGAAAAGTTGATGGAATTGTTCCATGTGCAATGGCGAAGAAGATCATACACCGTACAGTCCCTCGAGTGTTCTGGGAACAAATGAAGAAAACAAGAGCTGTGCGGTTTCTTTATGTTCACCACGCTGTGTAAGATATTTCCCTCTCAGTAAGCCAGACTCTTACTTTGACAGGGAAGATGGTGACGCTGTGGATAGACCAGCCATCGGAGAATAGCACGCATGTGTAAGGCTTGACACCGAGAAACCATGGCAATGACCAAAGGTGCAACCCAGTCCCAAATTGAAAGACGCCTGCCGCGAGTCGGGGGAAAGGGTTTATGTTTTAATCAGAGTTTCAATTAACTTGATAATGTGTTCCATTTATCCTGTGTAGATTGAGAACATCTTCAGATAGCTGATTCTATTATGTAAAGGCCAAGACTATCATTTGAGGTCCAGCAGAATTAAAACACCTACCAGTTGATTATATGAAGGCATCACTTTAAAGTTCAAGCATAGAAAAGGGAACTCTGGAAGCCATGCTGAGAGCCCATTGGCCCAAATGCTCTGCAGCTGGGAGAACTGAAAGCATCAGCCAAGAGGAGCACTGGTGTGAAGCCTTGCTCTGTGTGTGTCAGTGTCTGTGGTCATTCTTGTACGAGGATACCAGCCCTGCTAACAGGCTGACTTACAGCTCACCAAGGGCCTCTGCCCACGTGGGTCATTGACCTCTCAAGAGCCCAGGTGTGGAAAACACCAGTCCTTGGTTACAAGTCAAAAGATACCTTCTTGCACTGCAATCCCAGAGGCGCATGGTTCAAATCCACCAGATGCTCTGCCGGAAAAGGAGGGACAATCTCCTCCTGTACCAGTCAGATCCGATTTGATGGTACGCGCGCGCGCACACACACACACAAAATAATAAAAATTTTTTTTAAAAAGATGCCTTCTGTGAATTGGGAAAGGGCCAGCTGTTTCAACCAGCACTTCCCTAAGGTCACCTCGTTAGGTTGGGGACTGAGTGTACTTATTAGTATGTGGTGTATGTTGGAGTTGAATCTAATCCATCATGGGGTATTTACAAAAGAAGACTGCTAGATCTTTTCTGCCATGGAGTGATTAGTGGGCTTGAACAGCTAACCTTTTGATTAGCAGCTGGGCATTTACCCATTGTGCTACCATGACTCTTAATTCAGACATACTTATTATAAGACAAATGCTTATTGGCTCCAACCCCAGCAAACTCCTGCTTTTTTTTCCTTCCCCCAGAGTTTCAAGGCCTCTCATACCCACCCTCATTATTATTGTGGGGGCAGGAGGGCTGGGAGACCCTTTGCCACTGTCCCCCCTCACATTCCTCTTTGTCATGGGTAGCCACCAAGTGAGAAAATGTCATAGCACAGAGAGAAAAGATGTTGCCTTTTGAAACCTAACACTCCTGAGTTGTGGCATGGTCATTTCTGTTTTTTGCTTTTTTCACTTACTTTATTGAGCTAACTTCTTCTTTCAAAGCTGTTTTAAGCAGATTAAAGCTGGTTTGTAAAGCTGAGCGGAGCTAATGATGATTAGGGAGCAAAATCTCAGTCAGTATGTCCGTAGCTTCTTGTTTCTCCTCCCTTCAACTCCCAACCCCAGTGTCAGTGAGAAAATGGCCTGATTTCCCTAAAGATCTTTTAGACATTGATCCAGTCCTGAGCCCATTTTCTTTCTCTCAGGATACACTGTCATGGAGTCACTTCTGACTCATAACTCTTCTTTAGGACAGAGCAGAATTGCACGCCTTAGGGTTTCCGGGGATGTAAATCTTCATGGAAGCAGACTACCTCATCTTTCTCCCACTAAGTGGCTGGTCACCCTGAAATATTATTGTTTTGGCTAGCAGCACAATGCTTAATCCGTTGTGTCACTAGAGTTCCTTGCACTGTACTCATTGCTGTTGATTCAGAACTGATTCACAGCTGACCCTCCAGCGGGTCTGCAGAGGCTGTAACTCACATGAGAGAAGAGATTGCCCAACTTTCTCTCAGGAAGCAGCTGGTGGATTCAAACCACCTGCCTTTGGGTTTGCAGTGCAGCTTCTCAACTCCTAGGCCACACGGTCTTTTAGAAACTTCTGGAATTTCAAACTATTTATTAATAGTTTTAATCTTTGATCAAGAGTTTTAGAGTTTTGGAATATACAGTTCTTCCTAGCCAGGAACTAGGATTCTTGTTGCCGTCTCTTGCTCCAGCTTTTAAACTTAAAATGCTGGTCTCTTTGTCTGAATTCAGTGGGAAGCTAAGACGAAGGCTGACTCCTGACCTGACCTGGGTTTAGTTCTGAGCCTTGGGATTGGAGGCCACCACACGGATCCTGCCTGAGAGGGCCAGTTGCCACATTGGGCCAGAGGGAAGGAATTACATTCTCAATACATCTGAACTCTGCACCACAGCTTTTCCAGCATCCAAGATCACTCAAAAGATTAAATGAGCACTCCGTTCAGTTTCTATAAAGGGAACTCTTAGACATAACAAATCAGATTATTTTAAAACTACTTACTGCCAATTTCCTTGGTCTGTAACATTTTTAATGATGTGGAGGATTTATGTTTCTTACTGTAAAACTTTAAGAGTGTGTGTGTGTGTGAGAGAGAGAGAGAGAGAGAGATTGATTCTGGTGATGATTCCAAGGTGTCTTATTTTAAGTCAAATGCCAGTTTTTTCTGGTTTGAGACCACCAGGCCTATCTGGCCATTGGGAAACAACTGTACTCATACACCTACTCATTGTCAGAGGGTCAGATAAAGCTGGAGCCAAGATCTAGTTCAGTAGATTATCACAGACAGCATTTCTTTCCCCTAATTTTCCTTAGTTCCATGGAGAAGTTCAAGTTCCAGTATCAAAATAAACCAAAAGAGATCATTCTCATGAACCTTTCCTATTTTTTAACATTTCTAAGAAATCTGTAGGTGAGCTATGGGACTGAGGATACTTGAAGTGTTAAGTGTCTAAGAAAAATGGATTGACTTCTATGGGCACGTGTGTCTCATTCTTTCTCTCTCTCTCTCTCTCTCTCAGCTTGCACCTATAAAAACCAGGATTGCCGTTTGACCATACATTATGAGAATGGATTTTCCATTACCACCGAACCACAGGAGGGTGCCTTTACCAAAACCATCATCCAGTCTCCTTACGAAAAGCTCAAGATGTCTTCAGATGATGGGATCAGGATGCTGTACTTAGATTTTGGCGGCAAGGATGGCGAGATTGTATGTATGATTATTTTTCAGTTCTTGTGATTATATATGTTTCATTTTGCAGCCACTTAATGGTAACTCAAAAACACAGAGTGTTCCTCACATTTATATAATATTTGGCTGTTAACAAAGTACTTGCAGATGTGTGTCTTATTTGGTCTTTGAGAAACACTGATTGAATTCTGCTATTTCAGAATTCTGGTCTTTGGTCTTATTTTCCAAAGGAGCCCTGGTGGCATAATGAGTTATGTGTTGGGCTACTAACCAACAGGTTGGCAGTTCAAGCCCACCAGCTCCAGTGAAGACGGGTAGGCTCAGAATCCCGATGGAGCATTCTGCTCTGTCCTTATGTTGCTGTGAGTTCAGGTAGACTTGACCTCAGTGGGTTCCATTACAAACTTCATAAATATTTTAATTAAATGAAAGGACCTTTTGCAAAGTCAGTATTAAACCTTTATTAGAAAAAGGGTCCTCATCAGCACTAAAATGTGTTGTTCATTCTTTTAAAGTATCTCTCATGTTTATCCCCTCAACATTGGGCTAAGTGGAAGGCATGCAGAGATGTAAAATGCAAAGTCCCTGACACCAGGGAATTCGCAGAGAAGTAAGAGGGACTCATGGGAGCCCAAGTAGAGGTTACAGCAGGGAGGAAAACAAACACGAACTGGATTAATAACTCTGTCCCCGTGGAGAGAAGGTCAGACAGCAGGAAGAGAAACAAGAAATGGGTCAGCTCTACCCTGGTGGAGAGAGGGTCAGAAAAGGACACAAAAGATCTTGGCTAATGTCAAATATCCAGAAAAATCACCACATTCACCACTTAAGGTATTACCTGAGAGTCCCTGGTTGATTACAAATAGTTCATATGGAGGTTTGAGTTCACCCAAAGGTGGCCCTGAACAAAACGGCTGACCTTTACTTCAGAGAAACTCATCCATTGAAACCCTATGGGACATGGTAAGACTGTTTCCTGATGCATAACCGTGACTTGGTGTCAACCAGAGTGTGGTTCATGGGATAGAGATGTGGAAATCGGCTTCTGTAAGTATCACAGCCTGAAAACACTTTGGAGCAACTCGGCTCTGTTCTTCCAGGTTGCTGTGAGTTGGAATTGACTCAGCAGTAGGTGAACAATCTCTGTGAGATCCTCTCAAGGCACCTGGTTAGCCAACAAATATTTTTCACCTTCCACTTGATGAATAAGAATGAAGATAGTGTAAAACATAGAGCAGATTTTCATTTTAGGAAATTCTGGTTCTTTCAATTTAGTTTTTAGCTTTCAGTTTATGTAATCCTTCTCCCTTCACACCTCTCTCTCTCCAACCCCTTCAGATGCTCCTATTAGTCTTTATTGGTAATTCTCTGAAAGCCATTCAAGTTGCCTAATAGGGGCTTGGCATCCTTGGGTGGAAATAGTTAACGTGATTGCCTACTAACAGAAACATTTGTTATTGTTTGCTCTTGAGTCAGAACTGACCCACAGCTGACCCTCCAGCAAGTTTTCAGAGGCAGTAAATTACACAGGAGGAGACCGGTCCCTACTGGCCACAAGCTCAAAGTATGTGAGATAGAACTTCAAAATCCTTGTCTCTAAAGAGTAACTTGGTTTCACTCTTTCCAGTACAGAAATGTTTTTTTTCTCTTGTCCATGGTATATTCAGTATTCTTCTTCAGCACCAAAACTCAAAGGCATTGATTCTTCTGTCATCTTTAGCCATGTTCCAGCTCTCTGATGCATAGCAAGTTCGTGGAGAAGACCATGGCTTGGATCAGGTGCACCTTAGTCTCTAAACTGACATTGTTGTTCTTTAGCAATCTTGAGAGGTCTAGACCAACACTTAATAAAAGAGCTCTGTTTTGGTTCTTTGTCATCCAGTTGATCTGAACTGCTGAGCCCATGTGTGCAGAGAGAAGCGATTGCTTTAGAGTTTCAAAACTCTGACCTTTTGTAAGTAGATTTCCCAGGCTTACTTCTGAGGTGCCTCAGTGTGGATTTGAACTGCCAGCCTTTTCAGCTAGTTGTTACACACTTAAATATCTGTGACCTGTAGTGTTTTAGCACTGTGCTTCTAAATCGTGCCAATGCCAGGACTGATCTGTATTGAAGCTGTCACAGAATGTCACAGGCAGGCATGATAAAGTCGGTTCCTGTGTCAACAGGCAGTCTGTATTCACTTTCTGAGAGCTATTTCCATCTAGACGTGTGTGTGTGTGTGTGTGTGTGTGTGTGTGTGTGTGTGTTGTGTTATTTTTTTTAACCTTTCCAAGAGATCCACAAAATTTGATGAGAAATTTTTGTTTATGTATATGTCAGTCAGAGTTCAATCTGAGACACAAGTTTGTAGGTAAAGTCATTGAAAAGTACTTTATACTAAGCATACTTCTAGTTTAGCTGTTACTCTGTCAGTCAGCCAAGTATGTACTTCTTTCTCTCAAGGTGACTCATCCTTACAAAGGGAACCAGCCTCTGTGTCCTCTGTCCTCTTTTACCCTCGTTTTACAAATTCAAGGCTGTTTTGGCCCATGAGGAAAATCACTTCTGTCTAAATGTCAGCCTCTCTGCCTGTAATTATGAGCTGGCTTAGAAGATTTAGGAGGGATCTGATTTTTTCTTTACCAGTACAACACGGTGATAAGCTCAGTTTCGAACTCCCAAGTCCCACTGCCATAAAGTTGATTGTGACTTGTGTTGGTGACCCTCTGTCAGGTGTCTGAGGCCAGAAGGAAGAGACTGCCTTTCATTTTCCCACAGTCGCTCAGGGAATCAAACAACCAACCTTTCAGGTAGCAACACAAAAGCATTCCTTAATTTCAGACACAGTGCCCTGAACATTTGCTAAGAGAGAAAAACAGAGTAAACTGTGATGTAGGAGACCCCTGAGTTTGTCACTAACTTGCTTGAACCACCAGAGATACACAACTTTTCAGTTAGCACTTGCAGCTGGCTACAGACTACACTACCAGAGCTCTTTCAAGTTCGTTAAGTTTCACAGAAACTGTTGAGGTAAGAGTGCTCTTGTGGCACAGCAGTAAGGAGTTATGCTGCAAACCCAAAGTGCACACGGTTCAAATCCACCAGCTGCTCCATGAGAGAAAGATGGGTAATCTCTTCCCATGTGATTTACCACCTCTGAGAACCTGCTGTAAGGTCAGCTGTGAGTCTGTCTGTCTGACTTGATGGTACACAACAACAACAACAACAACATTTAGGTTAAAAAAAAAAAGATGAAATGGAAGGAATAAGCCCAAAGGTTTACTCTTTTATCTGATTTTGGGTAGGGATTTAAAATAATCATGATTTTTAAAAAGTACAACATATGTAGATTTGTTTGATATATAAATCATCATTCTGGATCGAGCATCAGTTTAAAATCTCTTCTTCTTCTCTCTCTTTTTTTTTATTTCAGCAACTGGACCTTCATTCTTGCCCCAAACCAATTGTTTTCATCATTCATTCATTCCTGTCAGCTAAAATAACAAGATTGGGGCTGGTGGCTTGAACAGAGGGGCGACTTGCCTTTGAGGAAAAGAGGCTGGGGTGCCACCGGGAGGTGATCCCTCTGTCATGCACAGTGCACCGACGGAGCATGCTACTGTCAGCCCTCAGGCTCAGGAGTTGCGTGTGACTTGTCCAGACACTTCTGCCCGTTTCAGCCACTGCAGCGGTTACCTTAAAGAACCATATTGGACATGAGAGCTCAGCTGTCTTTTTTAATATCATAAATGGGGAGAGACTTGAGGGTGATGAGAACTACCCAGCATAGCTTTTAAACGACCTCCAAGGCCACGGTCATTAGAACAGCATGCACAGATCGTAGTCATGCCAGTTTCTAGGCAACTGGTTCCCCCAGGTAAGCAAGGAATGAATAGATGAAAAATGGACCTTTCACCTCTCTCTCCCCCCTCAGTAACAATCACCCTCTGTTTTACTGTGATTTCTTTTTAATTCTGTGCTTTCCGTGTTAGGGACAGAAGAGTACTTCAAATGGAGACCTTCCCCTGCTTTTATTTAAGTATGAAGCAGCTGTTACTTCCCCCTACCCCCAGTGAATTATCTTTCAGAGAGATAAAGTGATATGGAAGTGTTCTCATTAGCATATGTTGAGTAGGGGTGAAAGAAAGCATCAGATAGGAATCAGATCTTGGGGAACTGATGGCCTCTGAGCGAGAGGAGATGCTCAGGTGGCAAAGCGCTGGTGATGAGGGGTGTGCACTGACCGCTGTCAATTCTGGGGCTATCCTCACACCAGCATCTGCTATCTTTTAGACAGACTGACAGCTTTATTTACAGAAAGCAAATTATGGGTATTTTTTTAAAAAAAGATTGTCGTCTGATACCTATACATAAATACATACAGCAACTGACATGTCAGGATTAACTAAGTATCCCCATCTCATGGTTTTCCACTGAAGTACTGAGCAGTTCTTGACCCTTGTTCCTGCCTGTGCTTGTATGCATGCGTTTTCAAACAAGTGATACCGCAACCCCATTCAATTTTGGGTGATGGTAGATTTTACATAGACACTCAGCGCTATGAACAAGTCTATTGATAGTATCCACAGCTCTTTTGGAATTCCAGGGAAATAATATAGTGACCTGATATTTTTCTACAAGAATATTTTCAGACAGCACATTACAGATTTAATGCTTTTATCGCCTATTATTGATTTTATGCCTTTGATTTCATCTTTTCATGCACAGCTAATTTGCCAAGAATAGCACCCATTATTTGATTTTTGAAATCATCCTTTCTCCAACCTTAAAAAAATTAGTCCTAGAATGACTGCAAACATCCGAATCACTTCTTTCCCCTGATGTTTACATAGATAGATGTATGGGTTTTATTTGGGGATTTTTGTTTGTTTGTTTGTTTTTTCAAGAATTACACTTTAGCCAAAACCTATGCAAAGAGCTTTACAAGGTGAGCTTATTTTGAAGGAATGTGTTCATTCTCTCAAGCCTGTGTGCTTGTGGAGTTGAAAGGTTTTCTTTTAAATCAGCATTTCTCCAAAGAAGACCCTGGAGCGCTAGTTCCAAGGGACACTGCCTGGGTGGTGTATTGAAAAGGGTGCAAAACTAAGGTGTTCTGGTGATCAAGAATATTTGCTAAATGCTGTGATAAAACATGTCCCGTGTCTGCAGTCCCCTCAAAGCCTTTTATCTGCTTTATGATTCTTCTAGGAGGAAACTGGTAACTCTCCGGAGCTTACCTGTAGATTTCCTTTCTGATGGAGCATCTTGTAAAGCTAGAATTTACAAATTCATCTCCCTCCCCCATTTTTTTTTAAACTCGGCTTTAGAACATTGACTTATTTTGGGGGCGGGAGGGGAAAATCTATGTTCTATTTTAAAATGCTGAAGAATGAAGTCCCAGCCTGAATATTGTAGAATGCTTTGATGCGTTTGTAAATGACACTGCACTCTTTCATTATATATTTTCAAAATCACTGGAATGTTGTTATACACAATGGTTCTTTGTGTGTAGTGTAAATAACATACTCAAATACCTGTATTAATGACAATAGTTTAATCCAACAATATATACTCTAAGGTGCTCAGTACGTGAAGGATGAGTTAATTACTCATCAAGTTGCAGATTCTACTATATATTTATAGACAAATAAAGTGACCATAACTGCGTATATTATTTCTTCATCACTTGCCAGGATTTGGACTGATTAATATTTGGGTCGAAGTGTCAACTGAAACTACATTCTCTGCATTTATAAAAGTTTAATTTAAATATTTATATTTTAGAAAATTATATTTGAATAAAATGGATGCATTTTCTGAAGGAAAGTCAAATGTGTTATTAGCAAGAAATAGAACATTTTATTAAGAGAGTTGTGTTTATGCATCATTTCGTTTTTCTTGCAAGTAAAAGTGTCTCTTGAGTGGCTATGATGACTTAATTTCAGATGCTCATTTTTTTTCTCCCTCATTTTGAAGTCAACAAGTACATTGACTTTACACTGTCAATTTAAATCTTGTCTTAGTATGTTAGTGTGAATGACATAAACTCCTAGATTTGGACCATGTCTGGGTAGTCGTCAGTGAAGAAGTGGGTCATTTGGGCGAACTGGGTTTTGTCCCATTCTTTCTGTGCGCAACCATTTCCTATTTGTATTGATGTATTGTTGATTTTACAGTGTTTGTCTTTAAACGAAAATCAATACACATGAGTAATGTTTTAATCTATCCTTTGGAGGAAGCTGCTCATTTTTCAGGAGATGTGATTAGACGGGCCTTCGGATGTGATTAAGTCTCTTTTGATCATTTCATAGATTTAAAGGCGGCCCAAGGGAATATAGGTATCAGTTTTGCTGATTTGAACTAAGTTGGAGAAGTAAAACCGTGACCACTAAAAAGTACTGAGGGAGGAGATTTTGACAAATCCTATAAATCGATGACATTAAAATGCAGTAAAGAGCTGTTCACTCTCCTTGGTTGAACAGCAGGATGAATGGTAAGTATGGTTCTTCTAAAATTAATGGGCAATGCCTTTGTAGCCCTTGTTTGCATCTTGAGGGTACTGGAATGGGCTAGAACCAGGTGGTAATTTTTGAATGTACTTTGGAATTTTCAAAAATGTGCCTATGACTATCATGTAAAATTTGTATGTGCTTTAAATAAATATTCACCTCTTGAGTTTGAGTGGAGTTTATATTGTTGTTTTTGTTGTTAAATGTCATCAAGTCATAGACGACTCATAGCGACCCTATGAACAAAAGACCTGAACACTTGTATAACTTTCATCATTTCTCCAGGTTCATAGGGCTTCTGGAAACAAGCTATTTCAGAAATGGATGCCACTCCTGCTTCCAAGCTTGTTTTAATCGGGGAGCTCCACCAAACACTGTCCACAATCGGTAACCATTATCGTATTTGACACATCAGTGTCACAGTGTTTAGCTTCACAGCAGCCATGAGTTACCTCTGTATAGTAGGTGGGTAGACCACTACTACCTAGAAGAATGTTTGACCAAAAACAATTAAAAACAGGCCTGTGGGCCGCAGAGTAAAGTCACTCACCTTTGGCTTGGTAACATCACTTTCTGTCCACGAGGCCAACTGATCTGATCTCTCTCTATACTGGAGTTTATATTACAAATATAGAATATGAAAGACTCATTGATGGTATCAAGCTGGCCGTAGAGTTAGGAAAACATCCTATTCTGTCTTTAGGAATAGTCTTTAAGAAAAAAAAAAGTTGCTTCTTCTCTGATGAAATAGTGGATGACTGATGCAGTACGACAGGGGGCTCTGGCAGCCAGGCCTGGAATTCAGGTCGTTTGGGGGGACATGCACCTTGCTGAGGCAAAACTGAGGACAAGAAGTGACTCTGTGTCACCACGCTGAGCTGTCTAACCAAGGACATGAGGATCGAGGCCTTGAAGGTGATTTCTCTTCTCTCTGCCCTCAAGGAGTCAGATCATTGGTTTTTGGAGGTTTTTTTCCACCCTGGAATATTCCTCAAGCGCGAAGTTTTGAAAATAATTCCTCTGCAGAGGTAGACATGTGCTGGGCAGCAACCTAAATGCCCAAGCATTCATTGCCACTGAGGATAACAGTGACTACACAATCAGGATGGGAATTGTTCACGGAGACAGCCACCACTGTCAGGCCATCCTCCTGGTCGACTTCTCCACTGTTCACCGTGTAGTGAGACTAGCCGGGGATTGAGGTTAACAGTTCTGTGCTGCTCCCTGAGAGGCAATTGGCAGCTGCACGCAGCAGCATGGGCATCATCTCAGACAGTGTGCCCAAGAAGCTGTGGCGATGACTGTGACTGATGGTTGGTTACACGACCACGCTGGGCAACTGCGTCATCTTTGAAATTCCTCCAGGGGCTACATGAAGGTGGCAGAGCATAGATAGTAGATAGGACAGGGTTCCAGTGTGGTGCTCAGTCTATGCCAGTCACAGTCAACTTGATTCTCACCACTGGGCCAATTGGCAGCATCCGTATGGATGGTGAAGAGATTGAGATAGTTAACAGTTTTAGTTTGCTTGGCTCCACAGTCAACACTCTTGGTAACAGCAGCCAGGAAATCAGGAAACTCATTGGGGAAGTCAGCTGTGAGGGACCTCTCAAGCGTACTGAAGAGCAATGATGTCAGGCTGGAGACTAAGGTGCACCTGATCCAGGCTATGGTTTTTTTTTTCAATTACGTGCTATGCATTAGAGAGTTGGACAGTGAATCAGGATGATAGAAAGAGAATTGATGCCTTTGAGCTGCGGTGCTGAAGAAGAATGCTGAATATACCAGGGACTGCTAGGAGAACAAACAGGTTTGTCCTGGAGAGGGTGAAGCCAGGCTGCTTCTTGGAGTCAAAGATTCTGAAGCTTCGTCTGACATACTTTGGGCATGTTGCAAGGAGGGGTCCTTGAAGAGGGACATCATGTTTGGGAGAGTGGAGGGACAGCGCAGGAGAGGAAGACCTTCGATGAGCTGGATCGATTCTGTGAGTGGAGTGGTGGAAATGAGTGTGTTTGAGACAGCAAGGTTGGCACAGGATAGAATGCCGTTTAGGGTTCTTGTACATAGGGTTGCTAAGAGTCGCCAGTGACTCAATGGCACATAACAACAACAACAACAACGACCTATAGCTTCCCACCCCTCCCCACCCTCTGGAAAGACACTGTGTTCACCATGTCTTCTTACCAAGAACTACCTGGCCAGCTCGTAAGGATCCACCCTCAGTGTCACACATAGGACCAGGCTGTGGGGCGCATGGTCCATTCGTCGTCCTGCTCAAGACCAATTGTTTCCTCAAGTCTCCTGTTTTCTTCACTTTTCTTTGCTGTCACCATTGAGAAGCCCTTTGAAAATGCATTTGAAATGCCTTGTTTTCACCTTCAAAGAGTCAGCTAACAAAAGAGCAGAACCTTCTCTAGTGCCAGGTGATGAGGAGAAGTGAGTAGACCGGCAGTAATTTAGAAGGCAACTCAGAAATTGTCATAAGCATTTCTAAACACATGTAGCCTTAGACTTGTGGGAACTTCTAGAGGTGTAACTTCAAAGTGCAGAGAGACTAATGTGTAAGGATCATCAGTTCAGCCTTGGTTTTAACGGGAAGTTGAAAACATCCTTTCAGCCACCAGCACCTAAGCAAAGTCTGGTACACTCATTACAGTTGGATATTCTTCAACAGTCACAAAGAATGATCCATTCTTAGATACTAACACAGACAGAATCTGCAAGTGTAAATTCATTATATACAAAATGACCCCTCCTCCTCATTTCCTTTTAAATTATGATTGGTCCTCAAGAAGAGCAACACTACCTCCTGGGCATCCTGGGAACGTGTGGGAGTTTGTTACCTGACTGGAGTGTGACTGGGGCACCATTCGTGTCTAGAGGGCGAGTCAGGATTTGGAGATGACCTGCAATATCATGGGAGTCTCCATCCAAATGAGATCATTTCCCACACGTGGTTGTGTTGGGGTTTGGCGTTTGGGTTTTTGTTTGTTGTTGGTTTTTTCCCCCCTCTTTTCTGTGTCCCCAGCCATTCATGTAGGTGGAAAGGCCATTTTTAATTAACTAAGCCTAGACACTGGCTCTGTACTTTTTTTTTTTTTTACTGATACGGCAAATTTTCCTGAAATGCAATTACCGTACAATTGCATATACCCAATATGGAAGCAAGTTGGAGGTTTTCTTTTGCTTAGAATGTATTCTCTGTTTTGTGAAACATCACCTGTAGCAACCCTGTACTTGGCACTTGAGTCACTAGCAAAAAACATCGACATTTGACTTCATTTCTATGCCTCGTTTGTGACCAATTTGGGTCAATGTCAAAGCATTTGACTACTTCATCTCATTTAGGGTAATTTGTCCCCTCAGGGTCTCTATATTAAAATGCATACCATTTTATTACTATTACTTTACTTTTTTAAAAAAACACCCATACCTTACCACTATCAAAACCCAAAGTAAACCCACTGCCATTAAGGTGATTCTGGATTTGAACCTCTGACCTTTCTGACAGCAGTTCAGCGTCACTGCATTGGGTACAACCTGTGTATATTCCCACTTCCCCTAGTGCCGTCTTGTCGCCCTCGAACCCTCAGCTGCTTACAAAACCCCAGGCACCACCCCAGCTGGCTCTGCTTGGTCTGTTGCGGCAAATGGCTTGCCTGGAAATGTGGTTTATTTCCTCATGTCTCTCTGTGGCTGCTTGCCAGACAGAAAAACTACTGAGATTTGAACTTGGATTTCTGGGTTCCTTTACTTATTCCAGCCCTGGATGAAAAAGCCACACTGGGCATAGGGACAGAGCTGCTGGCAGAAGGGCCAGAATGGGTGCAGCCCAGAACCACAGATGGTGTAAATCCCAGGGAGCCAAGTAAGCGAGAATGATAGGAAGGAGCCTAGCAGATGCGTAATCTCCCCGCTTTCTGTGCTGTCTCTGAAGCCTGGTTTCTCCACACGGTGCACCCACCGAGCTGCATCCCATGTGGCGGAAGAGACTCCTGCAGAGGGCTGGCAGTGGCTGGACCAGTATAGCATCATCTCACACTGCTTGCTGGCATCCTCCACGGCAGAGCCCTGGGGCAGCACCTTCCAAAGAAAGCTTCCACACACTTCCCTCGGGCTTTGTTTTCTAGGAAAATGCCCTTCAAGCCACCATTTATTACTTTTATAACAGCAAAGGGTGCATCAAAATCCAGGTGACAAACAGTGAACATGTAAGCCGAACATGTCTGTTCTTTTATAAAAATGTCTCCATGGATACACTTTTTTAAAGCCTCTTAGCATCATTTACTGCTGAGGACTGGGACCAGAGCTCTTGGGAGAGAAGAAAGCATTACTTTAATACTCTCTTGCATTATATGGCCTTAAATTGGCATTTTCTACAAGTTTTTTATTGGCTAGTGTCCCAGTGATCGTTAATATTTTTAACCTGTGTGCATAAAATCTAGCCTAACAGCACTGCTAGGATGTATGCCCAGATACTTATTACCAGACCACCTCTGGGCCTCTAAATCTCACTCAGTGCCTCCCCTAGAGGTGGTGGTGGTGATGTCCCACCAAATCAGAACCAACCTACGGCTGACCCTCCAGTGGGTTTTCAGAGTTTGTAAACCACACAGGAGAATGCCTGTCTTTTCTCCCACAGTGCAGCTGGTGGATTCAAACTGCCTACCTTTGGGCTTTGCAGTCCAGCTTCTCACCCACTAGGCCACGAGAGCTCCCTCTACAGGGGTAGCAGCACAAATACCTGGTTAAAATGATGAAACCATGTTTAAGGTGGCTATGGAATCACGTCTGTGCATAATGGAAAGTAGAAGGGCCATTATTTTGGCCTTTAGTTCCTTAACCGTTTTGCATCCCTTGGAAACAACATCTAGAAGTATTTAAAACTGCACACAGTCGACATGAGTCAGAGCATCACATGAAGATGGAGTTGGAGGAGAGAAGGTAAGTTTAGGGAAGCAGGAGGCAGGAGAGGGAGCTGATGCCCAATTGGACCATCCACTGTCTTCTGGCAAATCACGGGGAAGCTATCGCTGGACAAGCCTTTGCTCTCAGTGCTGCATTATGGGCGGAGAATAGCCCGCTTCCCCACTGGTCCAGATGCCTGTCCTGCCTTTGTTTGGCTCGGAGCCTGGCTGTGTGAAAGAAAACCTTGTTCTTCCCAAGAAACAAAGCCAGATACATTTTCAGCAATTTTGAATTGTAATTCTTCACATGAATAAAGCATAGTTCCTCTTGAGAACTCAACGGCTATGCCCAAGGAAAGACCCTGGAAAACGCATCAGTCCTTGTAGCTGTTTTGTCTTTCACCTGGGGAAGGGGGAAGATGCGTCTTCCTGCAAGTTGCCTGGGTCTCATGCAAAAGGGAAATCTAATCGAAAACATAAGCTGCTTCAAACTGCAGCCTTCACAAATGTTTTTCAACGTGTAAAAATACTCTCTTTAGTGACTTTTTGGATGTGAATGGAATCAACTAGGTAAGACAAAGTCCCCCAACAATACAAATTTTATTGATGTAAGAAGTTGATTCTAGAGAGCATCCTTGCCTGTAGGGAAAACTCTGACTGCACCCTTCCCAAGACCTTATCTGTTGATAGGCAGTCCAGGGGGTAGTCAGTGCTGCTTTCCAACACAGCTCAAAGGCATCACTAATTCTGTCATCCTTATTCACTGTCCAGCTCTCAGACACACAGCAAGTGACTGACAAGACCATGACCTGAATCAGGCCCACCTTAGTGTTCAAACTGACATCACTCCTCAGAAATTTGGAGATGTGCCTGACAGTGACCTTTCCCAATGTAGTAGGTCTCCTGATTGCTAGTACCAATGCTATTTGATTGTGGAGCCAAAGAAGATGAAATCATTGACAGTTTCGCTCTTTTCTCCATACATCATGATGTTGTTTATTGGCCCAGTGGTATGAATTTATTTTTCTTCCTTGACGTTGAAATGCAATCCATACTGAAGACTGTCATTCTTGATTTTCTACAGCAAATGTTTTGGGTTTTTGTTTTTGTTTTTTGCCATGTTTAACTTTTTTACAAGAGGCCAAATACATGTCATGGGTACCACACCCCTGAGGGGACTGACCCTTAAATTAGGTAAAAATTGATCATATCAAATTCGCTTGTAATCCTGCCCTATGAACTCACTCAGTGCTTTGCTCTTTAGTAGAACTGACTCACAGCCGACCCTCCAGCATGTTTCTGAGGCTGTAAATCACACGAGAGGAGACTACCCATCATTCTCAAAAGGGGTCACTGGTCGATTCAAACTGCCTGTCATGCAATTCCTTACAGACTGTTTACAACACCCAGAGGAGTTACATTACACGGAGGATCACAGCCACACCGACACACAATGTTAGCCCAACAGGGTCCATTTCTGCTGTCTGGGGAGTACCCTGCTCTGGTCTTCTTGGCAAGTCCTCTCATAGGAAAAAGCCTGTGTTATCCAGTGTGAAAACAACGTATATGAACATTATGAACTTTGTAAGTAAACCAGTATAAAATGAAAAAAAAAATTTTTTTTTCTTAAAAAAAGACCATGTTTGCAACTGAATCGTTTTCTTATTCTGCCTGAGGACAAATACTAGAAATAAACAAAGAACTGCCATTATGTTAAAAACAATGTCCAATCTTGACATTTTCAATCATAAAAGGGAAACAGGGACTCTGTTAGTGGAGATGTAGATCTCTTTCTCAGGAAGGCATTAACCAGAAACCTCACTGTTGTTAGGATTAACACACTGAGGCTGTAAGTACAACAGAGCAGAACACCAAACCGGTCCAGTGTTATCCTGAAGCTGCTGTTAAGTTGGGCCCAGTGTTGGAGCCCCTCTGTTAATCCATGCCCCTGAGGGACTTCTTTTTCTCGGGCCTTCCACTTCACCAATAGTGCTGCCCTTCTTCAGGGCTTGGCTTCTCCTGAGAACAGGTATGAAGTCAGCAGGGTGAAGTCTCCCCGTTCTCACTATGAAGCAGCATTCTGGCTGTATGTCCTCCAAGACAGACTGTTTGTTGTTCTTTGCCAACACTGTTATTCCAAGCCATCAGTTCCTCTTCGGTCTTCCTTATCCAATGTCCAGCTTAAGCCTCACACATTCTAACTCTAACCACCTCGACTATGGAAATAAAATCCACGAACGTTGTCTCTCTTCTATTTGCAGTCATCTGTTCATTTATAATTATGACTAACCTCACATTTAAGACAGGACTTATAAAAATAACCAAATATCTTAGCCCACAGTGTCATTGTGGTTGTGGAAGACAAGTTAATAAACACAAAAATTACAAAATCACACCAAAAACGCATTCTCAAAGCCATTATCATGTTGGTAGAAACATCCAGGATGAAAAAGAATCAAGCGTTTTTAGGAGCTGACTGCCGTTTTCACTGGAGAATGAATTTTGATCTTAGAATTTAACTTAAATAGAAGTTTGCTGTGTGTGAGAGGGGGATGAGTTAGACTGGGTCATATTCAGAAAGTGTCAGTGGGATGTGTCATTGCAGGACATCAGCCAATCAGGGGGTCAGAGTCGTATAACATGATCCTCTGGTGGTTCAGCGACAGAATGTCTTACCACAAGGAATTCGCAGTGGTAAGTCCCAGTGAATGCATCTCATGTTCAGCCACCATCTCCCTGTTAGTGGAGGCTTCGGTAATGCTACCAGCAAGTCTTAGCAGGGATGACAGACTATGATAGACTAGAAAGAAAGTGTGATTACTTACTTCAGAAAATTAGCCAAAAAAGAAAAACCCTCAAAAGCAAAAGCAATCTAAAACCAAAACTACCAAACATACAAATCATCAGATGTGAACCTAATCATAGGACTGGTGCGGCCCTGGGCAGTCGTCCACACTGTCGTATGTTGGTTACCATGAGTTGGGACTTGGAGTTGGCCTGATGACAGCTAACAAAATAAGCCATTCTATCAAATGTTAAATGATTTAACAACAGGAACTGACACATGAATTGGAACATTGGGGACATATCAACATCATCTTTGGAAGCTTCTTTATAATGCCCATGTTACACCAGAGGCTCTCTTTTTTTTTTTTTTAAATTAAAGTATAAAGAACTTGATTTCTGTTCATTCATTCCAGTGAATGATTTCCATTCATTCATTGCTGCACATTTTCCTCCCTGTCTCCCCTCCCCCCAGTTCACTTTTTTCTTTAGGAAAATATTCTTTCATTATTACACAATCCCTCCCCACCCCGGGCCGCTTTACTGTACAACTCTTATTCTGGACTCTCGTCTTTAAAATAGTAAAATACTGATCTGCATGTCTGATTATGAATATTGCTTAAACAAATTATGGTTCATTGTATTGTGTTGTTTTGTTATGTGCCATCGAGGTGCCTGTGACTCATGGTGACCCTATGAACAACAGCTGTGAACTCTGCCCTACGATGAGCCGGTCTCACTGTCTCTGACACACCTACTCTCATTACGCCAGTCACTGAGTCAATCCATCTCATCCAGGGTCTTCCTCTCCCCCGCTGTCCGTCCACCCTTCCAAGCATGATGTCCTTCTCCAAGGATTGGTCCCTCCTGGTAATATGCCCAAAGTATGTGAGACAACACTTGAAAATCCTTGCCTCCAAGGAGCAGCCTGAGTTCACCCTCTCCAGGACAGACCTGTCTACTCTTTTCTCCAGCACCACAACTCAAAGGTATCAATTCTTCTGTCATCCTTAGTCACTGTCCACATTTCTGATGCATAGCAAGTAACTGCAAAGACCATGGCCTGAATGAGGCTGTATTATGTTGTCATTAAAATAATGACATATGTATAGTAAAATTTAGGATATAGTAAGAATCACCCCAACTTTGAAATTCTTTAAAAAATAGTTGGAGACACATTTTTTAAAATACTGAAAGCAGTTGCCTCAACTGATGCAAAGAAAGTGAATTAATTTTTCTACTCTGCTTTCTATTTCTGTATTTTCCAAGCTTTCTACTATGGGAAAATACATTTTTGAATGAAGATAGCTGATGTTAGGTGGATCATAGCTGAAGCAGAGAATACCAGAGGGATGTCTATCTGTGTTTCATTGACTATGCAAAGGTGTTTGTGTGGATCACAACAAATTGTGGCTGACCTTGAGAAGAATAGAAATCCCAGAACACTTGATTGTGCTCACGTGAAACCTATACTTGGATCAGGAAGCAGAGCAAGTAAACACTGCGTGGTTCAAAATCAGAAAAGGTGTGTGCTGGAGATGCATCTTATCTCCATACCTTTTCAGTATATATATGGAACAGATCATCTGGGAGGCTGAACTTTACAAAGAGGAATGTGGCATCAGGATTGGAGGAAGATTCATCAACAACCTGCATTATGCAGATGACACAACCCTGCTTGTGAAACTGAGGAGGACCTGAGGCATTTGCTGCAAAATGTCTACAGCCTACAATATAGATTGAAGCGCAACATCAAGAAAACAAACATTCTCACCACTGGGCCAACTGGCAGCACCATGATGGATGGAGAGTAGACTGAGATTGTTAATAATTACAGCTTGCTTGGCTCCACAATCAACACACCTGGCATCAGCAGTCAGGAAATCAAAAGATGAATTGGACTGGAAAAATCTGCTGTCAGGGACCTCTCTCGAGTACTGAAGAGCAACAATGTCAATCTAGAGACTTAAGATGTGCCTGACTCAAGCCATCATCTTTGCAATTACTTGCTATGTATCAGAGTACTGGACAATGACTAAGGATTATATAAGAAGAACTGACGCCTTTAAGTTGTAGTGCTGGAGAAGAGTACTGAAGATACTATGGCCTGCTAAGAGAATAATGAGGTATGTTCTAGAGAAGGTGAAACCAAGCTGCTCCTCGAAGGCAAGGATTTTGAAGCTCCGTCTCACATGCTTTGGGTATTTTGCCAGGGGGGACCAGTCCTTGAAGAAGGACATCATGCTTGGAAGGATGGAGGGACAGCACAGGAGAAGACAACCGTGGATGAGATGGATTGACTCAGTGACTGGGGAAATGGGGTTAGGTGTGTCAGAGACAATGAGATTGGCCCAGGATAGGACAAGGTTCAGAGCTGTTGTACATAAGGTTGCTATGAGTCACAGGAGACTTGACAGAATACAACAAAAGTAGTCTTATCTGAGAGCCTATATCCAGAGTCATTTTCTCTAGAACTTATTCTTATAATTTCTGCCCTTTCTTTATTTTCATCCCACATAAATATGAATAGCTCTAACAGAGAAGTCTCTGGGGCAGAGGTACATGAAAATAGCTCTATTTATGATTCTTCCTTCCTTCCCCTCCCAATAATTTCTAAATGTGGAGCGCACCGTGGTAGGGACACTGGACAAACACAGGTTATCTCGCTGAACATAGAGGAATTAAAGTTGTCCCAATAACAAAACAAAAAAAACCAAAACAAACCCAACATTTCATTCAAGAAGATGTATTTCTATTTAATTAAATAAGCAAAGTCAAAGCTTTAAAATATATATATAAAATATTAACTTTAAAAATTAAAATATAGTGAGGCTGTATAAAATAAGTATGGAATTAAAAATACATTCGCTGAGAGTCTCAGCATCCATATAAAACACAGGTTATTTATGGAATTCTCCAGAGATTCAGCATGTGTTCACTGCATGGAGCTCAGACCTTGCTTACGGTTTCCAAACTAGGGAAGAAAGGAATAAATAAGAACTCCATCCTGATTCACAGTTACCCGTGGACAGTGGTTCTGTATTATTTCTTGCTTGTCTTTTCTAATACCCATTCAATCACCTAGGGGTAGAAAAGAAAATTACTGTGGTACATTTCTATTAAAACATAAAAAATAGAGAAATATACTGTTAAAACTCTGAAAAAGTATACTAATAGTTTTAAAGTAGAGAACAAAAATGTTTGCATTTTTCCTTTAAGAACACATTCTATTTTCCAATTTTTGAAATTACTGTTTGCTGGACTTTTATGCAGAATTTTGTTATCACTGGAAAAATGAAGAGTCTGTTCCATTTCCCTACTTTATTTGAAAATATGTTTAAAATATGTTACAAGAAGGAAATTAAACCAAATATTGAAAGCTAGTCATGGCTAATTTTGAAAAACAAATGTTTTTCCAGCTCTTTGGCTTATTTATTTGTTTTCTTTCTTAACATCATCTCAGAAATTATTTGCTAACACAGCCACCTACTAAATACTATTAAATATTCTGCCTGAAGATGTGTATTGCAATATGGAATAAAATTTTACTATGTACACAGTACCTTCGTAGCTACCCAGAAAGAAATCACCAGTCTCACTAAGTATTGTAATAAGTCACTTGCCTGTACAACATTTTTGTTTGCAGTTTTCTTCATTTCTTCAAATAGACCCCTTGAAGTTTTAAGATCCTAAATATATTACAAAAATAAATAGAGCATTTTAGAGTATGACTATTACATTGCATAGAGTACTGTTGTTAAACAGAGATTATCCTATCAATCTGTAAGCATCAGTATTACAAAATCACAGTTTTAGATTATGTATCAATGTACATAAATCTATGTAGCTCTTATCTCTTATCCTCAAGTGCACTGGCCCACTCTTAAATCTCAGTAGCTACAAATGCTTCATTCATTACTCAGGAAATGAACATATAGTTTGTATTTCTTTTCCAGAGGAAGTATCTTTTCTTCTTCCACTTTTTTCCCAGCTATTTCCACCACAAAGACAAAAATGGCATATGAAAGGATATGGAAATCTGTGACTGTCTAAATATCAGTGTTTACATTTATCAGATTTAGAGGTTTAAAGTAAAAAAAAAAGGGGGTCATTTTCCACTGCACCTCCAAGTTATGCTCCCTAGGTGGTAGACAGCCACTCTCCATTCTCTTCTCGTTGATACTTTTAAATTTCTAAATAATAGGCTCATACTCTTATTTTGTGATTTAACAGTTTTACACAGGAAGTGCTGATAGAAGTTAAAGTGGTTCAGAATTTAGAGATTTCGTTTATATACACATACTACTTTTATCATGTTCTCGGTAATAGAGGCACAATTTCTGATTAGTAAATAGGCCGTGTTTGTGGTATTTTACCAAGATAAATGTTATTCCATCCTGAACTAATTAATGTGTTACATTTATATTTCCATTTTCACCTAATTTTAGCCTAACGTAGTATCTACTTCACTCTTTTATTTGCTTCCTTTCCCATGTACGCATTTTGGGTTATTCCCAGTCCCCCACCTCTTAAATGTTGCAAGAGACTGAAATGCGAGCAAAAGTTTTTCAAACTTTTAGCAATATGGATAAACTCAGTTCTATTTCTTATTATTTGTTGTTGTTGAATATATTCTTTTTGGTGAGGCTTTAAACAAGAAGTTTACTTTCCCACTCAGCGACTGTTGTACAGAGGCACCGGTTGTTATTCACAACTCAATTGTCTCTGTGCCGGCTGTCTCTTTACTTGTTTCACCTGCGATTTTAACCAGACGTCGAACCACTCATAAGCTGTGCTTCAAGTAAGGAACGCTTCAGGATGCAAGGAGCACCCTCCGAGTTTCAGGTATTCAATACTGAGTGACTGACTGGCCCTGTCTCTCATAAATAGCTGATAATAGGTATTATCAATTAATATCTACTAAGATATTAATCAGAAAGAAGTGCAGTATGCCACAGCTTTTCACTACGTGATGGAATTACTCATAAGACATCTTATGTGCCGTCGAGTTGCTTGCGACTCATAGCGACCCTATGTACAACAGCCCTAAACCCTGCTCTATCCTGTGCCAATCGCACTGCCTCTGACACACCCATCCCGATTACCCCAGTCACTGAATCAATCCACCTCATAGAAGGTCTTCCCCTCCTGCGCTGTCCCTCTACTCTACCCAGCATGATGTCCCTCTCCAAGGACCTGTCCCTCCTTACAACATGTCCAAAGTATGTCAGACGAAGCCTCAGAATCCTTGTCTCCAAGGAGCAGCCTGGTCTAACCCTCTCCAGGATGAATCTGTTTATTTTCCTGACAGTCCAGGGTACATTCAATACTCTTCTCCAGCACCACAGCTCAAAGGCATCAATTCTCCTTCTATCCTCCCTAGTCATTGTCCAACTCTCTGATGCATAACAAATGATTGCAAAGACCATAGCCTGTATCAGATGCACCTTAGTCTCCAGAGTGACACCATTGCTCTTCAGTACCCTGGAAAGGTCCCTAACAGCAGACTTTCCCATCGCAATATGTTTTTTGATTTCCTGGCTACTGGTGCCAAGAGTGTTGACCATGGAGCCAAGCAGACTAAACATTACCTGACGTTAATGCTAACAACCTAAATCAACCAATTGGTAAGGAAAATACTGAGAATATCAGACAAAATTTAATATTCTGTGCTTTAGGACTAAAAGAAATCAAACAGAAAATATTTTGGCTTCGATTTTTCCATCTCCATTTTTTTAAAAAATTAGACTGCTAGTTATATATGCCACCAGCACTAAGAAATAGGAAACATATTATTATAGGGAACCTGATGAAACTTTCGGCATTAGCAGAGAAGACACTGTACCTTTAGATAGAACTTCGAGATTTCAAAAAGACGCTGGCTGCAGGCAGTAAAGCATTCATGGGTCTCAGTGATTCTGTGTTTCTTCAGGGTTTCAGTCACTACTTCTTTCAGGATCTGGAAAAGATCATAATGTATGACTCCTATTTCTTGGAAAAGGTACAAACAAATTAGCTCAATCCTACATATTACTGGGGAGTTCTGGTGGGCTAGTGGATAGGGTGCTGGGCTACCAGGTCAAAGGCAGCCAGTTAGAGTCCAGAAGCTGCACCCTGAGAGAGAAATGGGCAATTTCCTCCTATGTAATTTATAGTCTCTGAAAACCCACTGGAGGATTAACTAGCTATGCGTCAGTTCTGACTTGATGGTAATGAGCAGTAGTAACAGTAGTAGTAGCAGCAGCAGCAGTAGTACTAACTAGTAGTCTGCACTATACATTTATACATTTACTCAGCAGTGCTAAGGAAAGAGAAGCTCATTAAGAAGAGCTGTTTGGGAGAGAAGCTATCTGTAACATTTATAAGACCTCTCACTTGTCACACAATATTATGCATTAGCAGGAAATGACTGGGTTTTCTTAAGAGAGGAATTCAAATCAACGCTGAAATTGAAATCTGCATGTGAAAGTTAAACACAGCAGGGAATATGTAAGTGTGTATTTATTTTTATTATGAAATATTCAAATAGAAAGAGTAAAGAGACTCTGTTATGACAAATTCTCATCTATCAGCCAGCTTCAAAACCAATCCATTCATGGCCTATGTTAGTTGGAAACCCTTACCAGCTTTCCCAGTGGATTATTTTAAAGTCAATTCCATACATCATTTAACCTCATCCATAAAAGAGTTAGGCATACACTCTGAAGGAATCCAGTAAGAGAACTACATCCCACGTAGACAAAAAAGGACAGGCGGGGAGCCGATCATTACCCGGGTGTGCTTCTGGGATCGGGATTCCTTGCTTCGCTGGGACAGCTTGGATTCGGGCACACTTTTCTGACTGGGTCTGGCCTTTTCAGTGACTTTTATGGCTTCTGTGGCAGGGGCTGAGACAGAGGGGCCAGTCCTCGCTAATGGTTCCTTCACCTGCAGTCTTCTGGATGCCACCATGTGATGAGGATGGCGTTGGCTGTCATTTGCTTGGGAAAGGAGAGAATCTGAACTTTCCGATTTCACAAGCCTACTGTGGGGAAGAGAAGAAAGTACAGACCTTAGGCCACTTGGCAATGGCGTCCAATTCATGTCCTAAATATTGCAAATATATATCCATTCAGACATAAACTCAAAAGGAGTCTGTAAAACTGCACTGCAATCCCAAACAGACATGGTTCAAATTCACCAGCTGCTCCGTGGGAGAAGGATGGACAATCTCCTTCTGTCCGGTTCTCTGAAAACCCGATACAGGGTCAGCTATGGGTTGGTTCTGACTCAATGGTACACAACAATAACAACAAGAAGTGTCTTTAAAAAACGAAAAATACTATAAAGTTGTAGGCAGCTCTGGTGGCCTAGTTCTAAGCAGTTGTGTTGCCAACCCAAAGGCAGGTGGTTTGAACCCACCAGCTCCTCCACAGAAGAAAAAGGAGCAATCAGTGTCCTCCCTTGTCATTTACGGTCTACAGTCTCTGAAAACCAGCTTGGGGGGGGGGGGGCTCAGCTCTGAGTCAATTCCAAGTAGAAGCTATGTAACAACAAGTAATGAAGTCATTCCTTTAATTTTGCAGAGTAACTAAAATCTCCAAATAAGCTAACAGGGAAAGCAATAAGCAACATTACTATTTACCCTCTCTCATTTAGAATTTTTCAGATAAATCATCTACAATGCTATTGATACACTCAATACTCACGATCTTATACAAAAGTACACGTACTTACGCTTTCTTATTATTTTAACAAGAAATAATACTTGGTTTTGTCCCTACATAAACACTTGTATAAAAGAAGTAACAGTGTTAAAGCAAATATAAACAAAACTATAAAATGGGCTCTTCTTTCAATCTTTTTAAAATGTTTGCATTTGCACCTGTCAACACCAAAAGTGTTTCCTTAATGAGGCAGGGCATTATGGCCTTTATCCTGTAAATCCATGGGCCCCAGTGTACTTTCTTTTCCAAAATACCCACATCTGTTTATTAGTCACAGATCAGAAATAACGAGTACAGCTTTAAGACATAGTTTCCAAATGTTAAGGGATTTTCTTTCTTGGTTTTATGAGACATAAAAAGCGTGTTGAATTTACAAAGTCTTTGTGAACACTTTTTAGGTTTTTCCTACCAGGGTACAGGGTATGCTAATGTTTTTTAACTGTACCAAGGGGGAAAAAAAGAAAATATGGGATATGAAGGTTTCATTTTCATATATTTCATAATGTCTTACAGATTTAAAGTAATGCAGTAAGTTTTCAGCCCTGGGCTGTAAAGGTAACAGATTAAAAACACCACCACCACCAAAAAAACCCCAGTAGATCTTTATTTAGGACTGAAGGGAAAGGCAATGTTAAAAAAGGTTAATCCGCCATTGCTGGGGACGGTAATGAGCTTTATAACTCAAAATGTGTGTGAATGATTAAAAAAATGAAAATGTTCTGTAAACTTTTACAGAAATGACAATACACAAAGCTAGTTCATATTTTTTTAAAAAAATCACAAGCCCCATTTTTCTCATTAAATACTTTGCTCAATATTTTTAAGAAATGTCTTATCTTTTTATATTAATCACCGAAAAGAATTTAAGTCCTGCTATTGATAGCAAGGATTTAAATCTGAACGAGTTAAAAATATATAAATTTAGTGGAAATTTGATTACATATATAAAAACTTCTAACTTCTAATCAAGTATCTGAATGCTTTATCTATTTAGCTAAAAAAGAAAAACAAAAATAAAAACTATATAGAAAAGTTTCCACATAAATTCAAGCCTCAGGTTACAATACTTAAAGATGCCATCAATAAGATCTTAAATCACTCAGAATGCATTAAAAGAAGATGGGAGGAATATACCAAATCACTGTATAAAAAAAAAAAATTACTGTCACTGACATATTTCAGGAAATACCATATAACACCAACAGTCAGGAAATCAAAAGACGAATTGCATTGGGAAAATCTGTTGTCACAGACCTCTCCAGAGTGCTGAAGAGTAACAATGTCAGTCTAGATACAAAGGTGTGCCTAATCCAGGCCATGGTCTTCTCAATTACTTGTTATGCTTCAGAGAGTTGGACAATGACTAAGGATGACAGAAGAATAGATGCCTTCAAGTTGTGGGTCTGGGGAAGAGTCTTGAACATACCATGGACTGCCAAGAAAATAGGTCTGTCTTGGAGAAGGTGAAACCAAGTCTCTCCGTGGAGGCTAGGATTTTGAAGGTCCATCTCACTTACTTTGGGCACGTGGCCAGGAGAGACTGGTCCTTGGAGAAGGACATTATGCTCGGAAGAGTGGATGGACAATGGAGGGGAGGGAGATCCCAGACAAGATGGACTGATACAGTGGCTGGGGCAATGGGGGTTGGTATGTTGAAATTAGTGAGACTGGCTCATGACAGGGAAGGGTTCAGAGCTGCTGTACATGGGTCACTATGCATCGCAGGCGACTCAACCAAAAACATTCTATGGCAGGCCTGGAAGCAGGAGTGGCATCCACTTCCTAAACAACATGGCTACGGATATTTTATGAACTTTGATAAATGTCGACAGTTGTAGAGGGGCTACAGGCCTTTTGTTCATAGGGTCATTAGGAGTCATGCTTGACTCGAAGGCAATCAGCAACAACTATATTATCAGGAGTCAAGAGCAATGAAGGAAGAAGTCCAAGCTGTACTGAAGGTAATGGCAATTAAGGCCCCAGGAATCGATGCGACACCAACTGACAAGTCTCAAATAACTCCTGCAGCTCTGAACATACTTACTAGTCTGTGCAAAGAAATCTGAAAGACAGCTGCCTGCCCAACTGACTGGAAGAGATATATGTTCCCATTCCTAAGAAAAGTGATCCAAGTAAGCATAGAAACTATCAAACAATATCATTACTATCACATGCAAGCAAAATATTGGTAAAGATCCTTTTAAATGGCTAGAACAGTACATAGAGGACTGACAATGTTCAAGCTGGATTTAGAAGAGGCTGTAGCACCAGGGATATCACTGCTGATGTCAGACGGATCCGCCTGAAGGCACAAAGTATCAGAAGAATGTCTAATTGTGCTTTATGACTATACAAAGGAATTTATGACTGCGTGGGTCATAAATAACATAAGTTAAGGCTAACATTGAGAAGAGGGGAAATCCTAGAATACTTAATTTTGCTCACACGAAACCTACCGCCAGACTACGAGGGTGTTGTGTGAACAGTAATAGAGAACACTATATGGTTTAAAATTACCAAGGGTGTGAGTCAACGTTGTATCCATTCTCCAGACTTATTCAATCTGTATGCTGAGCAAATTATTCAGAAAGCTGGACTCTATGAGGAAGAATGTGGCATCAAGATTGGAGGAAGACTCATCAATCAATAACCTTCACTATGCAGTTAACACAACTTAGCTTGCTTAAAGTGAGGAGGACTTGAAGTACTTTCTGGAGAGTATCAGGTATAGCAACATGGATTGCATCTCAGCATCAAGAGAACTGATAGGCAACATCATGACGGAGAAATGATTGAAACTATCATCAACATCATCTTAGCTGGATCCACAATAAATATAATTGATTATCAGCAGTCAAAAGATCAGGAAAGTCTGCAGTCAGAGACCTCTCCAAAGTACTGAGGGGCAATGATGTCAGTTTGAGGACTAAGGTGTGCCTGATTCAGGCCATCATCTTTTTAATCACTTGCTATCCATTTGAGAGCAAGGCAATGAATTATGGTGACAGAAGAATTGATGCCTTTGAGCTGTGGTGCTGGAGAAGAATAGTAAATATCCCATGAACTGCCACAAGAACAAACAGGTACGTCTTGGAGAGGGTGCAGCCAGAGTGCTTCTTGTAGGCAGAGATGATTAATCTTCTTCTCATATACACTGGACATATTGCCAGGAAAGGCTATTCCTTGGAGAGGGTCATCATACTTGGTAAGGTGAAGGGTCAGTGAAAGAGGACCCTCAACCAGGTGAATGACACAGTGACTGCAGCAATGGGCTCACGTGTGTCCGAGATTGTGAGGATCACACAGGACAGGGTTCAGATCTCTTGTCCACAGGGGGTCGCTACAGGTTTTACTCCACTTGATGGCACCTAACAACAATAGAAAAGTTTCACAAAACGCGCTGACATGAAGGCTTAAATGCAGAATTTCAAAGTCAGTAAGGAATTTTTCAGTGGTGCTTCATGAAACCCCGTAAGAGGCCAAAGCAAAGAGCAAAGCAGCTGTGAGAGAAGAAAGAAGGAAGAGCTAACAAAACTCCCACCCCCAAACACCCTCTTCCATGAAGCAGCTCAGCTACTTAATCTACTCGATACCATCTCCATTGTCCCGTGGCTTAAAAACTTTACATGCCATGGTGCTAATGGGCTGCATATTAGCAATAGAAAGCAAGAAATAGTGAATGCTTTTTCCAACTCATTTCTTTTTATAACTTAGGGGGGAGAAAACCCACCTATACACAACTTCTATTTCTGTACAAACTGTGTTGTATTAAGGACAAACCGACAGAGTGGATTTAACCCACAGAGACCCTGTAGAACAGAGCGGCTTTCCAAGCCTGTAGGTGTTTGTGGAAGCTGACGGCCTTGCCGAGTAGTTTGGTGGATGGAGACATTTGGTTAGCAGGTGGACTCTTTAACCACTTTGCCACTAGCGCTCTGTTTGAAGAATCTCTCAGAACTCTTCATGCCTTGTGGAGGAACTGAGCTGTAGCTCTCGCTGGTTTTCAGAGGCTATAAATTGCACAAGAGAGGGAACATCTATGGAATGGGCATGGTTAATACCACCTGTGACTGATTAAGTAGCTGAGCTGCTCCGTGGAAGAGGGTGTTTGGGGGTGGGAGTTTTGTTAGCTCTTCCTGCTTTCTTCTCTCACAGCTGCTTTGCTCTTTGCTTTGGCCCCTTATGGGGTTTCATGAAGCACCACTGAAAAATTCCTTCCTGACTTCAAAATTCTGCATTTAAGCTTTCATATCAGCGCGTTTTGTGAATGGATCAGGCTGAACTGATGGGACAGAGAAAGAACTAAAGGGGAGAAGCCATCTGCTTCTTGCAATGCTCTGGGCAGGAAAAGGTCCAAGGAGGCACAATGGCTGTCCCTCTCTATCCCTGGAGCAGCTCTGAGGGTGGGGTCAGAGTCTCCACGGTTCCAGAGTCTGCTCCAGAGTGTGGGAATGCCAGTCCCAGGTGCTAAGGGGATGAGACTAACATCCCCTTAGCACCTGGGCTACCTGCCTGACAGGTAGAAAACGGAGTCGAATGGCACCACCCACGGAAAGGGAGCTGGAGGCAGAGTGGGAACCCAGAAACCACAGGGCCTGGCCGACACCCAGAGCTGAGGACAGAGGCATTGCTCAGATAGATGGCCTCCAAGAACACGGGACTTTTTCAAGCTGTGAGAACTAAGGGCATTTGTTCTGCTGAGTTTGGAATCTGCTTGATATCTGTTATCTCTCCTATCCCTCAACACCTCCCATTAGAGGAAACTCACCCCCTGCTTCCCGCTCTCCTATTCCATCTGAGAGCAGATACTCTGGATTCTAGATTCCAGAGGGTCACAGATGAAGAGGAATTTGATCCAGAATGGAACGCATGCAAAGTTTCACCCATATTTGATTTAGATGCTTCAGAAAAACAGATTTTGGATTTGGAGTTGATTAGAGACTTCATGCTTGAAAGGTGGAGGGTCAGAGAAAGAGAGGATCCTCAGCCAGACAGACTGACACAGTGAGCTTCGGGCTCAAGTGCCAGAGATGAGGAGGACGGCACAGGACAGGACAGGGGTCAGATCTGCTGTTCACAGGATTGCTATGGGTCATACTCAACTCGACGGCACCCAGTAACAATAAAGTCTTTCAGGGTGATGTAATGAGGAGGTAGATACATTCTTCACATCACAAGAACGTGAGGGTTAGGGCAGCCAAAGGGAACAATGATATGGTTCAATTATGTCCCCCACTAAATAAATGTTATAAATCACAACTTTGGGGTCTGTCATTATGAAACTGTTTGAGATGAGTTGTCTTTGTCATATTAATGAAGCAGGCTCAGTGCAAGGTGTGTGTAGAGTCAATTTTTTTTTATATAAATGAAAGATTAAACAGGTGAGCAGAGCAAAGGACACCAAGCACAGGGATACTGTCCAGAAGCAGAAGTTCAGAAGAGACAGGGACGTTCCTCGTTCCTCCAGAGCCAACCGAGAGGGAACCTCCTCTACAGCAGGCACCTGGGTTCACACTTCAAGCTTCCTAACACGGGAGACAAGAAATCTGTGCGTGAAAGCCCAGCCCCTCGTGGTATTTCTATCACGGCAGCACTGCGACAGCTAAGGAGAGCTCTGGCGGCACAGGCAAGCAGGGGCCTGTGCTGCTGACTCAAAGGCTGGGCCTGAGGTTCAAATCCACCAGCAGGTTGTTGAGGAAAGGAAGGGAGAGGGAGGAGGGGAAAGAGAGAGAGAGAGGAGAGGGAAAGGGAGAGGGAGAGGGAAGGGGAAAGGGAGAAGGGGGAGAGAAATAGAGAGAGAAGATAAATAACGAAATTATTTTAAAATTACGATGAAAAAGAAGTTACTCTAGAGATTAAGATGCTTTCTGTCAAGATACTACTTTTGTGCCTTTAATACACATCACCTCTTTGGGGGATAAAGGCATCTCAGCTCCTTTGGACGCCGTCTCAATCCACAGGCTTCAGCGCGTGGTTCGCTTTGTAAGGCTTCTCCGTCAGGAACACTCCCCGGCTCGGATGAAACAGCAGGAGAGGGGAGAGGGCTCAGCACTGACAAGCCTTCCCGGGTGCAGGTAGTTTGAGTTTCATAACGGATGAGGCGAGACTGAAGCTCAGAAAATTCCCCATCTCTTTCTAAGGCTTTCCGGTTATCCAAGCAATACCTAAAACGAAGGAAAGATCATTAAAATCAAAGCTTCCATGTGAGCAAAGGGTCTTGCAGATTAACAAATAGTACAACGTTCCCTTTTAAGGAAAGGTCGAGCAAGTTCTTAAGTTACTAATGACTTTGGAAGTTCAGTGGATGACCTACTTCCTGCACAAGTTCAGCTTTTTCTAGCCTGCTACACGACATGGTAAAAAAAGTTTTTAAAAAATCAAAGTACAATCTGATTCCTCTTTGACTGTGTTTCTGGGCAACAGATTAAGTTAATCCCCTGGTTTCTTTTCAAAATAATACAGTTGCTATTTTAATACTTTTTAAAACGCTACCAGCCTCTGATTTTTCAGCATGGCTGACATATAACCACTATAAAGTGCTGACTTATACTAGAAAAAAAAACAAGTTTATTCCAATACAAAGATTAAAGGGGTAAAGCACCATTCTAAATGGGCTCAGCGAACACAGCTCAGAACGTGGTGGAGGTTTTCTTTGAAATCCACTTTCTACCTTATTGATTGACAGATCTTCCTTCAAACGCTTCAGCCTGGGGTGCATCTAGGTTCTGGCTAAATCTGACTCAAAGCATTAATCAGATACTTGCTCACTCTATGCTTCTGAACTCACATTCCGTGCTGTTAGGAAAACAAATAAGCATATCAAGAAAATGGCCTGTTTGACCTTGGAAAGCTCTTAACTTTCCTGTCTACCCCTGCATGTTCACAGACGCATAAGTGCTTTGTAAAGTGATGGTCTGTGTTGTGTAGTCAATCCTGACTGATAATGACCTATAAAACAGCAGAACTGCCCGGCAGGCTGAAATCGAAGAGGACTTGAAGCTCAGACTGATGAGGACCAAAGCCTATAGCTGTCTTAGATTATACTTCAACACAAAGAAAACAGAAATTCTTAAAAAGAAGAGGAAAATGGGAACTCTCTTCTTGTGTGATTTACAGCTTTTGATGTGCAACGGAGGGTCACGTATGAGTTGATTGCGACTTGACAGCAATCATCAACTGAATGTAGCCAATAAGCAAGAGACATGATGATAACAGAATAAAATAGTCATGATAACAGAATAAAAGTCATGATAACAGAATAAAAGAGTCATGATAACAGAATAAAACAGGAAGCTGTCAAGGGTTTCATTTCATTTGGATCCAAAACACATATGAAAGTAGCAGTAGAGAAACCTAACACTTTATTTACCAAAATAGGCAAGTGCCTTCTTCTAAGAGTTCAACAACAATGATGTCACTTTTAGGACTAAGGTGCACCTGACTCCAGCCATGGTATTTTCAACTGTCTCATGCAACAATGGGCCCAGAGGTACTGGACTCAATGACCCAATTGGGTCACTGAACCCAGTGACTTAGATTGAGGATAATAAGGATGGCGAATGATAGGACAGAGTTCAAACCTTCCATTTACAGGGTTGCTATGAGTTGTTCTTGACTCAATGGCATTTATCAACAACAAAAACATTTTTTTCATATGAAAGCTGGACAAAGAATAAGGAAGAATGAAGATGAATGTATGCCTTTGACTTAGGATGGCACCAAAGAATATTGAATACCATGATCTGTTAGAAGAACAAACAAATCTTGTGGACGAAGTGAAGCCACAGTGCTCGTGAGCAGGACGGAGAGACACAGATGTCATCAAGGAGGTTCTAGTCCCTGGAGAAGGTTATGATGTTTGAAAAGCAGAAGTTCAGGATAAAGAAAAAAAAAAAAAAAGGAAAACTCTCAATAAGAACCTGGTGGCCGCAGCAGTGTGGTTCTGGGACAGCACAGGACTAGCACTGTTTTCTTTCTGTGGTGCACAGAGTGGGTATGAGTTGGCACTAAATTGTTGACACTTAACAACAACTCTTAGGTAAAGTGCAAGGAGCTTTCCAGGTCATCTTCCTGAATGTTCAACTCACGACTGAACACTGGAACCAGCTGAAAAGCTTCTCTCTCCCCCTCCCCCCCCCCACACAGACACACACACACACACACACACGTGTCTGGCCTACATGCCTAGACATTCTGATTTCATCTATCTGGGATATGACTTAGCCATGTGGAAACCTACTTCAACACTTTCATATGCTGCCTGTGATCTTATATTGAGCACCGAGATTTTCTGAACTAACCAGCAGTATAATTTAACAGATGAGGAACGTGAGCTTCTGAGTAAAAATGTGAACCAGTGGCTGAAGAGTGACTTTCATTTACATCTCGCCATTTTCCAACAGGCCTTTTCACTAGTCTGCCACTTAATAGTAACTTCTTTCATTCATTTAATTTCTTTAAAATCTAAAAATTATTGGTGAGTTCTCTGTATATCCTAGGCAGCTGACAGAATTAAGAATTATAAATTTAGAATTAGGAGTCATCAATTTTAACCAGAGGCGCTGTAATGCCTCATTAACCTATAGGAATTTTTCAGAGATAAGCAATAGCTTTCAATTCTAAAACGCACATGTTTCTTATTCTAAAATTTTAATTCTAAGATATTTTTTCTTCAAGTTTTAATGTCTTTTGAGCAGTTATTCATAATGTCATCCTTTTAACCAAATAATATGCACTGTGTGTGCTGACTTTAATTGCTTTATCTTTAAAGTGATTATTCAAAATTTGCCATTGAAACAAAATGTTCATTTATAAATAAGAAAGAAATGGAAACAGAGTAGCAGAGGACACATCTGACACTAGTGAACAGCAATGAATGACTGTAATTCCATATTTTCATGCAAAATAACTCAATGCTTTACAAGAACAAAGAAGAAGAAAAAGAAACAGCCAGATGAAGCTACTTTTGTTTATAACTGAGAAACAGGCAAAAATACTGCCAATAATAAACAGCTCCAAACAAAAAAACCACACACCCCCACACACACCCACACACTGCCTATGCCAACAAGGAATGCCCATGAAGACAGGACACATTGTCAGGTATTTTAGAAAGATGAAACACATTTCAGTGCAAACACACCAATGCTGGTGTGACCAACTGATTGCCATACTTTAATGACAGCAAAGTTTAATCTGCCCTTTTAAAAAGCAGTGCATCTTATAAACAATTTTATACTCCAGGATAGGGAAGATAAAAGGAAAGGGGAAGGAATCAGACATATTCTCTTTGCCTTAAGAAATACTGATTTCCATACTGGCAAAGTTTATCTATTTTGCCCTAAGCAACATGGCAAGAGAGAACTGTCTTTGTAGTTTGATGTTTATTTTTCAAATGTCCTTTGAATTTTGTTTCTTCTTTATAATTTGTGTTTGACATAAACAGGCTCTCACACTATATACTCAAATTTTCCTGAAAACATGATTCTGTGTTTACTCGGTTTACCTCCAACAGCTAGTAGATTGCCAAGTCTTAGAGCTGCTGGGTGAATTCGAACCCCCCAAGCATTGAACTGTAGCACCACTGCAGTTTCTTGGCTGGATAGAGAGATAAATAAGTGGGTGGCCAGATAGAGCAAGTATAAGAAATGCTAATGGTCACATCTGGGTAGTAAATGTACAGAGGTTGCCCAGAAAATTCTTTCAAAATTTCTGTGTTTGAAATCTTTCATAATAAAATACTGGAAAGAAAATTTAGTGCAACCATACAAAATCAGGTTTTGATATGAGGAAACGCTCACAGAATCGTGTTTTAAAATTTGACTTATAAAACTAGATAGCCTGTACCAATCAGATCCGATTTGACGGTACACACACACACACACACACACAAAATAATAATTTAAAAAAACCAAACTAGATAGCAGCTCTAGGACTTGGCAATCTGCTCATGTGAGTAGTAGACCCTGGAACACTCAGTGGAACAGTTCTACTCTGTCATCCTGGGTCACACTAAGAAAGAGGGAAAAGCTGACCTGCAGGCACTTATCCGTACGATAATTCTTCTCTGTTTCTGACACGTTCCCTTGCCCACTGCAGATGTCATTCATGTACATTTTCATGTGAAGAGTCATGGTAACAAAGACTCTTGACCTTTATTTATTTATTTTTTTTTATGTCCACCCATGCTTATTGCTGCGTTAATTCACAATAGCAAAGATATGGAAGCAACCCAAGCGCTATCCACAAATGATGGATAGAAAAACTAGCATACTTCCACACAATGGAATATTAAATGGCACTGAACAACAATAAACTCCTAAAAAATGACACAACAGGGAAGACATTATGCTGAGTGAAATATCTCAGTTAAAAAAGGACAAATACTGCATGACACCATTGTTATAAAATAGGACTGACATGGGGTGCTGTGGGGAGAACAGGAAAAGAGTGGATAGATAATAAATACTGCATTGGAACAGATGAGGGGCAGAAATATATGAGTTTGAAAGTCATATATGATCAGTCATTGTATGTATGACCACAATTTGGAACCAGAGGAGCACTGCAAAGTGGACTGGGGGAAGGGCATCTTCACCTTGTATTAACTAAAAGGAGAGGAGTTCTAATGACCAGATGCCCTGCAGGAGGACAGCTGGGCTTCGGTAACGATAACACACAGCCCTGGAAACCCAACGGAGGAATTCTACAGTCTCAGAGGGCTGATGAGTCACAGTCAACCTAAGGACATCTTCCCAATTATGTCATCATGTATATCCTGTATTGGATTTCAATATTTGTTTTCTAGCTGATGAGAAATTAGCAACAATGAAATGCTTACTACTGACACTTGCACCGCTCAATCCACATGACCCCACGCCCACACCAGCCCTTTCCCACTTATTCTCTGCCCCAACTCCAGAAGCAATCACTATTCTGATGTTTCCCCACCACCATCAATTGGCTTTTTCCATTTTAGAAAAAGATAAAAATGGAATCATCCTGCAATGTGAGCTCTTTTATATCTGGCTTCTTTCACACAAGATAATGGGGGTTTTTTTTGCATTTATCCATATTGCTGCTTCCTTCTTTTGCAATGAGGAGGATTGCTCTATCTAAATACACCCCAGTTCTTTTTTCCTACTGATGTCATTTTTTGTCTTTTTCCTTTTTTGGGGTTTTTTTTTTTTTTGGTCATTTGGGGTTATTATGAATAAAGCCACTTGTATAAGTACATTTTGGACATAGGAGTTCATTTCTTTGGGGAAAATACCAGCTCTACTTAGGGCACAGGGTACAAGTTCATTAAGTTTTAGTTTGTTTTTTCCTAACCTTAAATTTTTTATTCAAAATCTGGGAATTGTGTTAAGATAAAATTTTCACTTCAAAATTTCACATGTAAAGAATGCAGAGATAGCAAGCTTAGAACTGTTAGCAAGTTACACAACACATTAAAACGACATCATCCATTTGCTTTAAGAAACAAAAGCACAAAAAACTCTAAAATAAGATTGTCAGCAAAACTGATAAATGTTGGTAGATGCTAGACATGAGAAGCAGAAGGTAGATTTTAAACTAGTATAGGCTAGAAGACAGAAGAATCATCTGTGGTATTGGCTATTTTCTGACATTTCCCTCAAAACTGTGACGTTCATTAAGTTTTATAAGAAATTAACACATCCTTTGTTGTTTTTTTTTTGTTTGTTTTTTTTTAATGCGTGTACCGTCAAATTGGATCTGACTGGTACAGGAGGCGACTGTTCCTCCTTCTTTAGCAGAGCATCTGGTGGATTTGAACCGTGCACTTCTGGGATTGCAGTGCAGTTTCCTGCCACTAGGCCACCAGAGCTCGCCAAGAAATTAACACATCCTTTGTAAACTCCAGCAATAATGCTTGAGAATTCTGTCTGTTCTACACATTTGCCAATATTTAGTGTTACAAATCTTCTTGGAATTTAGCCACTATGACAGCTACAAAAATTTTTATTTTAAAGGCCTGTTAAAATTCATCTTATATGTGTGTTAAAGTTTACTTTGCCAACAACAAAATTTGTCAAACCAAGCTTCAATGGTGGACTTCTAGACTGTCTCCAATAACTTTACTTTAAATGGTATTGTGCCATTATCCCTGTGTAATCCCCTTGCAGGTATCCTTATTTCAATTTATCAACTAAAACATAGAGGACTATAGTTTTTAAAAAGGCAGCAACAGTGGGTATCTTTTTCTCGTGACTGATTTTTAATGAGGAGATTCATTCTAATGCCAGAAAATAAAGAAACTGAATGTTGACTCCAGTACCAGACTTTTAGTAAAACATTCTTTTTAAAGAGCCGTATTGTATTAAAAGAAGATGGAAGGAATATACTGAGTCACTGTATCGAAAAGAATAGGAAGACACAGAAGAATTTCATGAAACAACATATGAGCAAGAGCCTATGGCGATGAAAGAAGAAGTTCAGGCTGCTTTGAAGGACATGGCAAAAAATAAGGCTCCAGGAATAGATGGTATACCAATTGAAATATTTCAGTTAACAGATGCTGCCCTGGAAGTGCTCACCAAGTTGTGCCAAGAAATCTGGAGAATGACCACTTGGCCAACTGACTGGAAGAGATCGATATTTGTTCCTATCCCAAAGAAAGGCGACCCAACCGAATGTGAAAACTACAGAACAATTTCACTGATTTCATATGCAAGCAAGATTTTACTGAAGATTATCCAAAAATGACTGGAATAGCACATCAACAGAGAACTACCAGAAGTCCAGGCTGGTTTCAGAAGGGGTCGTGGTACTAGAGATATTGTGGCTGATGTTAGATGGATCTTGGCTGAAAGCAGGGACTACCAGAGGAATGTCTGTGTTTCATTGACTATGCAAAGGCATTTGACTGTGTAGATCATAACAAACTGTGGCTGACTCTGAGAAGAATGGGAATCCCAGAACACTTGATCGTTCTAATGCAGAACTTATACTTGGACCAGGAGGCAGTCGTAAGAACAGAGCAAGGGAACAATGCATGGTTCAAAATTGGGAAGGGCGTATGCCAGGGATGCATCCTATCTCCATACCTTTTCAACCTATATGCAGAACAGATTATCCAGAAGGCTGGGCTCTATGAGGAGAAATGTGGGGTCAAGATTGGTGGACAATTTATCAACAATCTGCGTTATGCGGATGACACAACCCTGCTTGCTGAAACTGAGGAGGACCTGAAGCGCCTGCTGCAGAGTGTCAAGGACTGCAGCCTACAATATGGATTGAGGCTCAAGGTCAAGAAGACAAAGATTCTCACCACTGGACCAACTGACAGCATCAGGATGGATGGTGAAGAGATTGACATTCTACACAGCTTTAGTTTGCTTGGCTCCACAGTCAACAGTCTTGGCACCAGCAGCCAGGAAATTAAAAGGTGCATTGCCATGGGAAAGTCTGCTGTTAGGGACCTCTCCAAAGTGCTGAAGAGCAGTGGTGTCTTTCTGGAGACTAAGGTGCGTCTGATACAGGCCATGGTCTTCGCAATCACCTGTTATGCATCAGAGAGTTGGACAATGACCAAGGAGGATAGAAGGAGAATTGATGCCTTTGAGCTGTGGTGCTGGAGAAGAGTATTGAGAATACCATGGACTGCTAGGAAAACAAAGAGATTTGTCCTGGAGAGGGTTAAACTGGGTGGCTCCATGGAGGCAAGGATTCTGAGGCTCCGTCTAACTTACTTTGCACATGTTGTGAGGAGACACCGGTCCTTAGAGAGGGACATCATGCTTGGGAGGGTGGAGGGATGGCGCAGGAGAGGAAGGCCCTCTATGAGGTGGATTGATTCAGTGACTGGGATAATTGGGATGGGAGTGTCAGAGACAGTGCGATTGGCACAGGACAGAGCGGAGTTTAGGGCTGTTGTACATAGGGTCGCTATGAGTCGCAGGCGACTCGACGGCACATAACAACAACAACAACATTGTATTTAAACATGGCAAGAAATCTAAACAGTGCCCACATGACTCAAATGTCCTGTTATTCCTGTCCTAACAGTCACCTAATGTGTCTACACTAGAACCTCTCACGGGAGTCCACCCATGTCCTCGTTGCTTTCCCCCAAAACCTAGTTGGTTTCAAGTTCCCATTTGTTCTTTGTCTAATTCTTCCTATTTTGACTCTCCTGTATCTTAGTACCTCAACATATCTGGTTTTAAATATTTTTATTTAACTAATCCAGTCATGATGTGAGTTCATTCAATAACAGAGTCCAAGCTTAAAAAACAAAACAACAACCCAGCATCAAAGATATTTTTAACATCTCAGAAATAGAAATAGAAATCTCTCTCCCTGCCATGCCATGGAGACAATGACGCTCATGACTTCAGGATCTGGTCTCCTTGTAGGGCAGTCTAAAGGAATCAGGGTGGTGCAACGGTTAATACTTGACTGCTTATCTACAGATGGGCTGTTCAAACTCTCCAGTCAGGCTAGGGAGAATGATAGGGTAGTCTGCTTTCATAAAGATTTACAGCCTTGGAAAATCTTTCAGATCTGCCCTGCAGGGTTGATACAAGTCAGAAATTATTAACATCAAAGAGGAGAGTGCATCTTTTACTCAAAACTAACAATGAGGCGAGCTCTGGTGGCCTACGCGGTTCGAATCCACCAGATGCTCTGCTGGAGAAGGAGGAAAAATCTCCTCCTGTACTAGTCAGATCTGATTTGACGGTACACACACACAAAAGAATAAAATAAAAAAAACAACTAACAATGTAATTTCCTCTTCCTAAATTCAACACCTGAGTCCTGTTCTTCTGCCCTTTTCTGCCAAGTAAACACCTACTCATTCATTCAAACGCAGTTTATATGTTCTTTCTGAAATACTGTCAAATTGGACCTGGCATTTATTTGCTCTACTCACTGGATTCCCCAAACATTGTTATATAGGCACATTATAGCACTGCTTATATTCTACTAAACTCATGTGACTCTTTCTGTCCAAGTAGAGCACATGCTTTTGAAGGGCAGAAATACTTGACTGACTGTCCTTTCTATCTTTAGCTCTTAATACGAGTATCAGGATAGCAGATAAAATCTGCAAATATTCAAAAGGAATATATGATTAGACATTGTATGTACAACAACAGCTCAGAATTACAAGGCTGGGGATGGCGGTAATTGAGCAACAACAAATGAATATTAAAAAAAGTAAACTTGGGAGGGAGAGGTGGTAAAAAGTACAACAACGAATAAATGAAAAATCTAACTTTTCTGTAAACTTTTGTTAAAGTCACAAATAAAAAAGTTTATTTAAAAAAATCTATGCAAATGATTACTGTTACAAGCCAGCCAAACCAGAATTGTTCAGGAGTTTCTTAAAAAAGAATGTAAAAATCAATCCACTCCTATTTTCAGTTACACAAATTAATATACAAAAGACTGCTTTACTTTACAATATTAAACATAAAATGAAACCGCTGGTGACTTAAAATGTATTGTAAACTACATCATCTTCATTCACTTTCTTGTCTTTCTGAAAATGAAAATAGCTGATGTGTACCTAATCTCAGAAATTGCCAATACCCTTAAGTAGAAGATAAGCCTTGAAATGCTTTTCCTTAACCAGTCCAATGAAACAATAAAAATATATGCATAATAAACATGCTACAAAGAAAATGCCAAGTTTAGTTAAATTAGTTACTCGACTATTACAATGCCATTTTAGTGAGCATAAACATTAATAGGACCTCTACTGTAAACATGTACTTATAACATAAGGAAAAATTATTTAAACAAAGATCAAAAGAGAATCTTTTGTCCAGGTATAAGGCTCAGAAGGCCGCTGGGACAGGAGGGGGAAGAGGAAACAAGAAACACTGGGAGAAAAATGTGTCAGAGTGCGGCCGGGTCCAGTGTACGGAGAGTGATCACCACCACGAACAAAGCAGGATCGGTTACTGAATGGAAAACTAGTCCACTCTGTAAACTTTCACTCAAAACTTTTTCTAAATGTTGGAAAATTATTTTTATTAAAATACGTACGAATAATCTCAAATTCAAAGACTCAACCTCATCAAATTGATTCTGATTCACAGTGATCCTCCTTCAGGTATCTGATGGTGTAAACATTAATGGGAGAACATGGTGTATCTTTCTCCCACTATCAAGCCACCAGCGGATTCGAACTTACAAGCATTCAGTCTTTTGGTTAGTAGTAAAACATACTGCACACTCTGCCACCGAGTTGGAACTGACCCATAAGCTGGTTTTTAGAGGCAGTTAATCACACAAACTGCTCATTCTTCTCCCGTGGAGAAGCTTGGTGGATTCGAACAGCGTGCCTTTGAGATTGCAGTGCAACTTCTTGCCAGTAGGCCACCATAGTGACTTAGTAAGTAATAAGAAGATATTTTTTAAAATGACTTGATCTTCCACTACTTTTTGGTGGGTTTTGTTGTGTTTTTTCCACCTCATAAAAGGTATTATTTGTATATGCATCACTGTTTTTTGAGGGTGCAGACATATTTTCTTGTTCCAAGTCTCAGCTCACTATTCTATTATAGTCACCCTTCACCAGCCACTGAGAGAAGCAACGTGAAAAACACACTGAAGAGACACAGTATAAACTTACTCAAGTCCATGATAGTGACACACTGAGGCCTTTTCAAAGGGTAAGACTCGAAGTTTCCGGGGACTGAGTTCTGGCGTCAGAATAAAAGTTTTTTCCCTGAAACACAAAGGAGCAATTTGTATTTCAGTTTTATTTAGTACCAAAGAGAGAAATTAAAAAAAAAAAATAAAATGTCAAAAAAACCAAAACGGAATCCTGCAAATGGATCTTGTATGAGATAAATGTTACATCACCTCAGAAAGCCAAAGACTGGCAGGAAACAGATTTGAGGCTGAGGCTTTCGGTTATTTATTATTTTTCACGTTTCACGTCTTTGAAGTTATAATATTAGTTATTTCCCCAAATAAGTTTGAGAAATGGTTAAATCTGTAATAGAACTTACTTGGAATGAAAATCCCAGAAGCAGCACTTTTCCTGCCAGATCTCTGTGCCCTTGGTGGAGGGAGCTAATTCTTACGCATTTAGTTATTTGTTTTATTTATTTTTGGCAGGGGACTAATGAAATTGTAACACTTAATCCACTCTATGAGGAGGAATGTGGCATCAGGATTGGAGGAAGACTCCTCAATAACCTTCACTATGTAGTTGGCACAACCTTGCTTATTGAAAGCGAAGAGTACTTGAAGTAGGAGTTCTAAGAAGACAGCCTTCTATATGAAGTGTATCTCAACACCAAGAAAACAAAAGTCCTCATCACTGGACCAATAGACAACATCAAGATGGAGAAAAGATGCAAACCGTCAACTTCATCTTACTTGGATCCATAATCAGTACACTTGCTACCAGCAGTTAGGAGATCAGGAGACATTTTGCACTGAGAAAGTCTGCAGTCAGGGGCCTTGCCAAACTATTGAGGAGCAATGATGTTAGTCTGAGGACTAAGGTGTGCCTTATTCAGGCCATACCTTTTTGCAATCTGAGAGCTGGACAATGAAAAAAGATGACAGGAAAAAAAAATTAATGCCTTTGAGTTGTAGTGTTGGAGAAGAGTACTGGCTATCCCATGGACTGCCAAAGAATGAACAGGTATGCCTTAGAGAAGGTGTAGCCAGAGTGCTTCTTAGGGACAAGGATGGCAAAGTTTCACTTCACATACTTTGGGCATGTTGCCAGGAAAGGCTATTCCTTGGGGAAGGACATCGTGCTTGGAAAGTTGGAGGAATGGCAAAAGAGAGGAAGGCGTTCAACCAAGTGGATTGACACAGCAACTGCGGAGTTTAGATCGGTTGTTCATAAAGCTGAGTCATACTCGACCCAATGGCACCTAACAGAAACAACTCTAAAATGTGATAAAACTCACTCAATTCCATGTAGTTTTCCTGAAATGTTCTTAAGCATTGTTCTTGCCGTTCTATCCTGTGCCATCCTCACACTTCCTGACACACAAGAGCCCACTGCAGCTGTCACTGTGTCAATCCACTTTGTTGAGGGTCTTCCTCTCTTTCGCCAACCTGCCACCCTTCCCAACATCATGTCCTTCTCCAAGGAAGAGCCCCTTCTAGCAACATGCCCAAAGTAAGTAAAGAGAGGCCTCATCATTCTTGCCTCCAGAGAGCACTCTGGCTGTACCCTCTCCCAGACATACTTGATCTTTTGGGCATCCACAGATGTTGAGCTCTCTTCTCCAACACCACAGCTCAAAGGCTTCTTCTGTCACCCTTATTTATTGCCCAGCTCTCAGATAAATAGCAACTGATTGGACTATGGCGTGAATCACATGTACCTTAGTCCTCAACCTGAAATCATTACTCTTCAATAATTTGGAGAGGTCCCTAACTGCAGATTTCCCCAGGGCAGAGCACCTCCTTATTTCCAGTATAAATATCAGATGTATAAACTCCCTGACCTCAAGCTGATTGTGACTCACAGGGAGCCATCTAGACGGAGGAGAACTACTCCACAGGGTGTCTAGACTATAAATCTTCACAGAACGGAGCGCCTGTCTTTCTCTCAGAGAGGCTGGTGAGTTCAAACTGCCTTCACGTTCGTCCTGGACCACAACACCAGGCTCCTGTACTAGAGGTATAAACTGAAGAATGCACTGCAACAAATCCATTTCAACTCAGACGCGCCCTGTAAGACAGAACTGCCCACCGGCTTTCCAAGGGTGTGAATCTGGATGGAAACAGACTGCCCCGTCCTGTGCCCACAGAGCAGGTGGTAGCTTGAGCTGCCAACCTGCTGATTAGCAGCCAAAAGCATTTACCCACACCACCACTATGGCTCTCACTAAAACTCGAAGCCACAGAATCAAACGTTGACCCACAGGTGCCCTGCAAGACAGAGCACAACTGTCCCAAAGTGCTTCCAAGGCTGTAAATCTTTACAAGAGGAGATGACTTCATCTTTTTTTAACACAGCAGCTGGTGTGTTCAAACCACTGACCTTTCCGTTTGCAGCCAAATCCTTTAACCACCATGTCACCACTCCTTGAGATACAGAGAACTGCTAATTTCAGTTCTTCTCATGCTGCAGCAGGTTTCCAACCAGCAGATAGATACAGCAGCATGGATACATCAGATAGGAGCTTATAAGAAACACTTCTGCTTAATTTCTCCTGCTACCTGACCTGCAGGAGTGTAACAAAATCTTAGTAGAAGCAGGTCAGTTCATTTAGATAAAGCTGTCTAGGTTAGTCTGATAGATGCCTGCCTTCTCTGCTTCAGGTGGAAATCAATGGCCAGTGCAAAAGACTGCAGAACTAAAGCTCAGAATAGGTTAGGAGGAAATGGAAGAATTACAAAATAAGCAGTTTTAACACAGATAATAGTAGAATAGAAGCCTGAAATCAGAAGACACAGAAACCATTTACAGACTTGCAAGAATAGAAGAGTACTAAGAATAAATTTGCTATCACATTTTCCTCTAAAGCCTTACTGTATGAAAAGCTTCCCATTTGCCACTGAATATTATTTAGCATGCTATGAGAAGAACTTGAAATGATGGCATTAAAATGTAAGAGATAAGCTAATTAATGAATCCTGGAAAACAGAATTTCTATTCTAACGTACCCACTTAAGGTATTCCACTAAGAGGGACACTGATAAATTACAATGACCCAAGAATTGAGATAACTAATTATTAAAGAGACTAAATCTGTAATACAGAACTCTTGGAGAATCTTCAATCTCTCGTGGCAATTTTATTTCTTTTTCTTTTAACTCGATATATCCTTTGATCATTCTAAAATAAACAGTTTAGTAAATCAGGAGTTTTTTGGCATATACATATAAACTTTAATGTATATTATTCTGGACACATCTCTCTTTACACAGGAAAACCTTCAACACATTCTTAGGTACTTGGGTCACCATGTTCGACAAGAATCACTGGAGTTTCCAGACTGTACAGATTAGGAAGCAAGCTGGCCATTCACTTCTGAAATAAGGAGTCCTTGAAAACTCTATGAATCGCAACAAAACATTGTCCACTATGGTGCCGGAAGACTAAGTTCTCAAGTTGGAAGCTATTCAAATTAGGAGGAAGATCCCCAAACTGATGGACTGACAGTGGCTGCCACAGAGGATGGTGCACAACTAGGCAACTCTGGCTGAAGCCGACTCCACAGTACTTCACTTAAACGAGCCTAACAGGAACTTGAACTCATGGCCATGAAGTTCATCCTCCAACTCTAGTGTTTCACAAAAGACACATTTGATGATGAGACACTTATTTGTTGCTGTTGTTGTTGTTATGTGCTGTCGAGTCGCTTGCGGCTCATAGTGACCCTATGTACAACAGCCCTAAACTCTGCTCTGTCCTGTGCCAATCACATTGTCTCTGACACTCCCATCCCGATTACCCCAGTCAATGAATCAAGGCACCTCATAGAGGGTCTTCCCCTCCTGCGCTGTCCCTCCACCCTCCCAAGCATGATATCCTTCTCCATGGACTGGTCTCTCCTTACAACATGTCCAAAGTATGTTAGACGGAGCCTCAGAATCCTTGCCTCCAAGGAGCCACCTGATTTAACCCTTTCCAGGATGAATCTGTTTGTTTTCCTAGCAGTCCATGGTACTCTCAATACTCTTCTCCAGCACCACAGCTCAAAGGCATCAATTCTCCTTCCATCCTCCTTGGTCATTGTCCAGCTCTCTGATGCATACACAACAAGTTGATTGCGAAGATCATGGCCTGTACCAGACACACCTTAGTCTCCAGAGACACCATTGCTCTTCAGTACTTTGGAGAGGTCCCTAACAGCACTTTCCCATGGCAATGTGCCTTTTAATTTCCTGGCTGCTGGTGCCAAGAGTGTTGACCATGGAGCCAACCAAGCAGACCAAGCAGACTAAAGCTGTGAACAATCTCAATCTCTTCACCATTCATCCTGATGCTGCCAACTGGTCCAGTGGTGAGAATCTTTGTCTTCTTGACATTGAGCCCCAATCCATATTGAGGGCTGCAGTCCTTGACCCTCTGCAGTAGGTGCTTCAGGTCCTCCTTATTTAGTTAGCATTATATAATTATATCCAATCTCTCCCAAATGAGGTACAAACTTTTTGACTATAATGAAATTCTACTTAGCAAACCCATGTGACCCTCTCAGTGCCTGTAGTTCAAGGGCAGGAGCCCAATAAGCCAACAAGTGCAAATGTGTATTCAGGTAGTCACCAACTCACTCAGTTCTGTTTTGCAATGATGCCTCATGCTGGATTGGTTCACAGATTAAGTCAGACTTCCCATTTGCTTTGCTTGTTGTTATACTGCCTATTGTTAATTACTATCTTTAGAAAGCTGGGCTTTGTCTTTGGAGACTGGAAATACTGCACATAAACTTATAAATACACACTACAACACTGTATGTGGTACAAGGACTAACAGTAACTCAACCCTTTGCCATTGCGTCTGAACCGACCAGTAGGTGACGCCCTCCCATGTTTTCAGAGGCTGAAAATGGCATGGGAGGAGGTTCCACATCTTTACTAAGAATAATAAACACACAAAATCAGTCTTAACTGAGGTTCATTATAAATTCTAGATTATCTGCTTATATGTTTTCATTCCCAAAAGAAAGGTTATAAATGTACTGCTGTCCATTTGATATAGATAGTTCTCAAAGGAGCATAATGCTAAAATGATACAGAAACACAAAAATATCAGTAACAACAGCAACAAAATAGAATCCAAACACAAAAAGTAAATTAACAAATTAAAATGGTGACCTCCATAGAGAAAACAAGTATAAGGAAAAAGCGTGGTTAGTCCCTACCTATTGATAATCACCCTAAATGCAGATTGATTAAAAGCACCAGTCAAGAAACAGAGAGTGGTAGAATGGGGGAGGAGGGAGGAAAGATCCATCAATACAATGTCTGAAAGAGAAAAGCCCTGGGCACAAAGAAGTAAGGAGGTAATAAATTTTAAAAAATGACTAAGAAAATACCAGCAAAATAATAACCAAAAGGGAGTAGAAGTGAGTGGCATTGGACAAAACAAACTTTAAGTCAAAGTTTATTACATGAGACAAAGAAGGATACTATATAGTGATTAAAAAGTCAACACTCCAAGAAGATAGAATAAACTATAAATATTTAAGTACCAAATTAAAGAGAATCACAATTTTAAAAATAAACTCAAATTGAACTGAAGAGAAAAACAGATCTACAATAATAGCAGAAAACTGTAACACACTACTTTTGACGATGAACAAAACAACTATAAACACAGTCAAGAAAGATACAGAAGACCTAAACATCACTATCAAGCAACTGGACATCAAACTATCTAAAACAAAAGCACCTATCTTTGGGAAAGATATATCCTATAAGGGCCTGATCTCTAAAATGCACAGAAAATGTCCAACAACTATACAACAAAAAGATGAACAACATAACTGCAAAATGAGCAGAGAAAAAGAGCAAGCATTTCCCCAAACACTGAAGTAGCCCACAACTACTTGAAAATACTCAACGAAAATAATAGGGACGCAGATAACATGTGCAAAGTGTAGTCAACAGCATTGAATATTATGTGTGTTGTTGCTGATGTGTATGTCAACAGAGCAGGCGCCGACCCACATCTCCTCCTCCAGCAGGTTTTCAAAGCCAGTGAAGTGCACAGGATGAGACTGCTCACCTTTCTCCCATAGAGGACCTGGTGGACTTGATCTGTGTACCTTTGCTTTAGCAGCACATTTCCTTACCACTCAGCCACCAGAGTTCTCAGAATAATATGTATAGAAATTGTTAGTTAAGAACCCACGTGCAAAGCTATTTTTTCCCAAAATCACCATCAAATATTAAAAATTAATTCTTTTTTAAAAACCAGATTAGACGACTTCAGAGGGTTGTTTTTTTGGTGGTTTTTTGTTTTTTGGGTTTTTTTTTTTTTGCTTAAGGGTTAAAGATGATCTCAAGGCCAAATTTCAGGGTTTCATCTAACCCACCTGGCTCCAGAAAGTAGAATTCTCTTCTACATATTTTCCTGCTAACATCATTACTACTGGACCAATGAGCAGAATCATGATGGATGGAGACAAGATTAAAACTTGCTCAGATCCATAATCAACACCTTTGGTACCAGCAATCAGGAAATAAGGAGACACACTGGGGAAATCTGCAGTTAGTGACCTCTACAACTTTTTGAAAAGTAATAATGTCAGTTTGAGGACTAAGGTGTGTCTGATTCAGGCCATAGTCTTTCCAGTCACTTGTTATGTATCTGAGAGCTGGACAATAAATAAGGATGACAGAAAAAGAATTGACATCTTTGAGCTGTGGTGTTGGAGAAGAGCACCGAACATCCCATGGACGGCCAAGAGAACAAGCAGATGTGTCTCGGAGAGCGTGCAGCCCAAGTTCTCCTTGGAGGCAAGAAGGATGAGGCTTCTCCTCTCATACTTTGTGCATGTTGCTAGAAAGGGCTATTCCTTGGAGAGGGACATGATGCTGGGAAGGGTGGAGGGTCAGCGAAGTATAGAAATACCTTCAACTAGATGGACTGACATGGTGGCAGCTGCAATGGGCCCTTAAGTGTTAGGAACAGGATAGAACAGGGTTCAGATATTTTGTTCAGAGAGTCGCTATGAGTCATACTCAACGGCACCTAACAACAACAACACATCAATTTTGAGTTAAAAAAACCTCAAATTCACTGCCATCAAGATGGAACCAATTCCCAGCTGATGATCCAGCTGGTTTTGGGGGGCTGTGAATCAGAAGGAGAATGTCCACGTTTCTCTCTTGGAGTTGCTGGGGGATTCGAACCTCTAGAGAGGCACCGCCTTTGAGCGGGCAGTCCCACTGCCTACCAACAACCAGAGCTTTCTCTTTTGAGTTACAACATCATCAGTAAATCTTCCCTTCAAAGACAAACTCGACCAAAGTATAATTCAAAAGTGACCAGAGTGCTCAGTAAATGTTAAGGTTCTTTACAAGGTTTTTAATTCCCTTTAAAAGGCATTAAAACGACACAGTTTTAACAATTCTTCAGCCTATACTAGCAACAGAGCAGTTATTAACTTAGTAGATGCTGTCTTGAAAGTCAAATTAGATGTCAGTTATCCACAGAACAGTGAGGCCTTAACTGCTATCCTAAGAGATTTAAAAGCATTTTTACTACACTTTTCTATTCCCTTCAGTCAAAATCCTGGGCTTTCTTTACTACTTGGCAGCAGCGCTGCCAAATCTCAGGACGACCAGTAGCAAAGTAAAAAACTAACAAGCAACACAGCAAAGAGAATGTGGAAAATTCTCATCAATTAAATTCTACTTTTTCCTGTGAAAGTATTACCTTGGACTATAAACGAATTAAGTTATTATTAACCTTAGAGAACATGAGGTGGATTTTATCACTCTTGCTTCACACAGAATACCCAAAATGATAGATAATTTGGCTCAGGTTAAACGTGGGGGTTTAAGCCAACACTGGGATCAATTTTAGGAATGTTGCCTAGGTAACCCTGGACATCAGTAAACAAAGAAAATGAGATGCACTCTTAATTTAACATAATTACCACCAAAAAAAAAACCTCTCAAAAAAAAAAAAAGCAACAAATTCAAGTTCATAAATTACCCCTTCTGAATTGGCAAAGGCTGAAGTTCGCCGGCTGGTAACCCATCTGGGGTAAAGTGTCTGAGCAATTCTTTAGCATCGAGCAATTGAGTCATTGAGTCCCGGGAACTCTCTTTGTGTCCCAGCAACTGTTCAGAAGAACGAGGCAATGAACCAGTTCTGTGAAAATAAAGTTAATAAATTCATTAAAGGAAGGTTAAAAGTCACCAAAATGAGGAAAAGAAGGTATGAGCAGAAACCAGAAAAATACACAAAGAAGACAGAAACTACACTTTCATGTAAGAAAACAAAATCCTTGTAAATCTTTTAGTATTAAAACATTTTTAAAAGTACACAAGTTACAGTTAACATGTCAACATCATTGCAATCTACACAAAAGAAATTTAATGTTATTATTAGAAATAATGGGATGATGAATGACTCACTAGTTTGAAGTTACCAATCCTATAATAGCTAAACTGAACTATCTTGTATGTTCTGAAATGTCATAATACTGTACATTTCTGAGAAGTACTCATTTTCCAGTTTGCTCTAAACTTGAAAGATTAAAGAACTTGAACTAGAAAGAACAGCCATAAAATTGGATATTGACTAGAAATACCTCCAAGGTCCCTTCTAGCCATGATTGTGATACTATGAATCAATGTGGAATCATTATTGTAATACTTGAAATATGCATAATACTTTGTACTTTTTGAACTGCTTATATACATAAATTGTTTAATCTTTATAAACATCCTTTAAAAAGACAGAATAGGTCTTCTCTCAGTATTATTCCCACTTCTCACAAAAAAAAAAAAAAAAAGGGATCAACATACAAGTTATGTTATAGACCAAGTATGAAACACTTATTTAAAATGACAGAATCTAGATTTCCTGGTCCAAATTAAATATCATTTCCACTTCCACGCTAATGTTCTATAAGCCAAAATCCTAAAAATTGCAAAGGAGGCTATCTTTATTTCAAGGAAGTTGAAGGCTTTAGCATGAGTAAGTCGTAGATAGTGTCCAGTTGTGTAATGTAAAGCCTTTCTACTGCACAGAAAATCCTGACGTGAGAGTAATTAGACTATTTGCTGATGACTCTATCACTACACCACTTGTCTGTCAGGTTACTGAGCTGCAGTAGCTTGTGTAGGGGTACTGATACCAGGAACTACACCATCAGGGGTTCAGTACCAGCAGGATCACACACGGCAGACAGGTTTGAGCAGAGCTGCTAGGTAACACAGGAGGACAAGAGGACCTTCTTAAAAAAAAAACTAGTCTGACAAAACATTATGAAAAACATATTTTACCTGAATTTAGAGATAATCTCAAAAAGAGATCTGATGTAGTTAACGTTAATGACTAAAACCCAGACAAGCTGTGGGATGATATCAAGGATATCTTAGGTGAAGAGAGCAAAAGGTAATTTAAAATATAGAAAAAAAAGAAAAGATCAAAATATAAGAAGCCACTCCAAAATTTACTACTGAAAGTTAAAGCATTTGCTAAAGCAAATGGAAGAAAAAAAGAAGTAACAGAATTGATACAGGCCATGGTCTTCGCAATCACTTGTTATGTATCAGAGAGTTGGACAATGACTAGGGAGGATAAAAGGAGAATTGATGC
>NW_006399753.1:20565356-20567729 GCF_000299155.1 Elephantulus edwardii
GATAATTGGGATGGGAGTGTCAGAGACGGTACGATTGGCACAGGACAGAGCGGAGTTTAGGGTTGTTGTACATAGGGTCGTTATGAGTCGCAAGCGACTCGACGGCACATAACAACAACAACAGAATTGAGTAGATTAAGTCAAAGGGTAGCTCATGAAGACAAAGTATTCCAAGGAAATGTGCAAAGCCACAGAGTTAGAAAACTAAAAGCTGAACTAAAGGAAAACTGAAGCTTCGAGTTGCAATCATGAAAGATTCTGTGGGCAAAATATTGGACAATGGAACCCATTTCAGGAGGTAGGATATGATCAAACACTGATGGTATTGAAGGAACAAGTCCAGTAGCACTGAAGGCATTGGTAAAAAACTGTTGCTGTTGTTGTTAGGTGCTGCTGAGTCTTGTATGACGCATAGCGATCCTATGGACAAAAGACCTGAGTCCTGTTGTATCCTATGCCATCACACTTCCTGACACACAAGAGCCCACTGAGGCAGTCACCTTGTCAATCCAGCTGGACCTCTTCTTGGTCGACCATCCACCATTCCTATCACCATATCCCTCTCCAAGGAACAGCCTCTCCTAATGACATGCCCAAAGTATGTGAGGTGAAGCCTCATCATTCTTGCCTCCAAAGAGCATTCCCACTGCACCCTCTCTAAGACATATCTATTTGTTCTCTGTCCACAGGATATTCAGTGCTCTTCTCCAATACCACAGCTCAAAGATGTCAATTCTTTTTCTGTCATCTTTATTCATTGTCTGGCTCTCAGATGCATAAGAAGTGATAGGAAAGACTATGGCCTGAATCAGATGCACCTTAGTCCTCAAACTGACTTCATTACTCTTCAATAATTTGGAGAGGTCCCTAACTGCAGATTTTCCCAGTGCAATGTGTCTCCTTATTTCCTGACTGCTGGTACTAAAAGTGTTAATTGTGGATTCAACCAAGGTGAAGTAGTTGACAGTTTTAATCCCTTCTCCATCCATCACGATGTCTCTAGCTGGGAGCCTCCTGTGTGAAACAGTTGGATTCTGGAGGGTAGGTTGTTTTGATTTAATTGAAAGAAAGGTGTTAACTGCCTAGTTTTTTGGTGTTGTTTTTTTTTTTTTTAAATTTAATTAGAAATCAAGTATAAGCTGATTGGTCATTTGGCAAAAAAACAAAACCAAAAAGAATTGATAGAAAACCAACTGACTAGTTACAACAAATGCATTCATCTGTAAGTGGTCATCCATCCTTGCTAAAGACTTTGGAAGAGAGCAAATTGGACAAGTAATAAGAAGGGATACCTACTTATGCCCACTGCATAGGAAAGTGATGCAGCAGAATATACAAATTACTGAACAGTATCGTTAATATCATTCAGAAGAAAAGTCTTGTGGAAGATAATTCAAACATGGCTGAAGCAGTACATCAAGAGGAAGGTGCCAAAAATTCAAGCTGGAATCAGGAGATGACATGGAACGAGGGATATCACTATTGACGTCAGGTAGATCTTGACTAAAAGCAGAGAATACCAGGAAGACATTTATTTATTTATTTATTTAACTACACAAAGTCATTCAACTATGTGAATCCCAACAAATGACTGATAACACTGGAGAGAATAGGGATTCGAGAAAATGTAATTGTTTTCCTGTGGAGCCTGAACTGAGACCAAGATGAACTTGTTCAAATACAGCATGGGATACTGTGTAGCTTAAAATCAGGAAAGACGTGGATCAGAGGGGAATCCCTTCACAGTACTTGTTCAATCTGGAAGTGAAGCAAATAATCCTAGACGCTAGACTATATGAAGAATGTGGCATTAGGATTAAAAAGAAGACTCACTAACAAATGTGGTATGTGGATGAAACTTTGCTTGCTCAAAAATCCTTCAATATGTACTACATTTTCGTTAAAAACCCCCAAACACCTTATAATTAGATGACTAAGCAAAAACATGATAAACAGGAAAAAACCTGAAGCTGTTAAACATTTCATTTTACGTGGATTCACGATCAACATTCATGGAAGCCGCACTGAAGAACTCAAACGGCACATTCCGGGGAGAAAAACTCAAAAGTCCTTTTGCAAGTGTTAAAAGGCAACATGTCATTCTGAGGACTAGGACGTGCCTGACCCAAGCTATGGTATTTTCAATCACTTCACACGCGTGGGAGATGGGGACTAAGGAAACACCTAAGAACTTGACGCCTGTGAATTACAGCGTTAAGAAAGAAGATGGAATGCATCATCACCTGACAGAAGACCAAACAAATCTACCTCGGAAGAAATAGTGCTTTTAGAGGTGAGGATGCGGGGACTTCACATATATTTGTAATATGTTCCCAGGAGGTGCCAGGCCATGGAGAGGACACCATGCTTGGT
>NW_006399753.1:20567994-20590336 GCF_000299155.1 Elephantulus edwardii
TAAAAAAAAAAAAGAATGGGCTCAGACACAGCAAAAATTGTGAGGAGGGTGCATCATCTCTGGGCAGTGTTTCTTCCAATTGGACACAGGGTTACACAGTATTTCTTTCTTCTGTAGGTCCAACTCAACTGCACCTAACAGCAGCAACAACAGATAATTGTACAATGAATATGTCGCTATTACGGCTGTAAGCTGACAGTGCTGTATATTAATGTAGCGGCTGTCTTGCCTTTTTCCTATTTCTTTTTTGTTACTTGAAAATATAAGCTTGATAAAAATATCCAGACAAGAAAATGCTCAAGTATGTTCTCTGAACTCTGTATGCTAGCAGGGCAAGAACTGGGGATTAGGAGTCTAATTTAATTTCTACATAGCTACTCTCTGATCGTCACTCACAAAGGTTTCTTAATGAATATTACTCTCAATCATTTTACAGGCTCGGTGCAACAGGGAAATAGATAATTTGCATTTATATAGAACCTTGGATACACAGCTATCAAAGCAATTTAATACCCCAGTTTGTGATAAATTACACCACGAAGATATGTCCGAGGTCAAAAAAAGAAAAGAAAAGGTAAAGAAACCTAATTGTACTGACACCACCTCATTTGGCTTCGTGCTTCCAAGTATACAGAGGATGTTTCCTAGCTTCTCTCATTAAATCTTCAATGCTTTCAAGAGATTTCAGATTGTTATCTCCATTGCAAAGATGAGGCAACAAGGTCATAGAAGATGTAATTTTGGTTTGTCTAAAACCAAAATCTTATGACTCAGAAATGGCACTATATACCAATCCTTTTCTCCAGATAAACTTGTTCTGACACAAAATAGTTTTTAAAATATGCAACATGTTTGACCCAAAACCAGAACTGGATGGCATCTCTCATTTTTTTAAGTGTCCATGTATATATTAGGTATTTACCTTGTAAGCAGCAGTATATTTAAGCTAAAAATTCATTAAATTTATTCATTGAAAAGATGGTAATTTATCAAGTCATGGTACCTTCTTATAAATTCATGTGTAGACGAAATAAGAGGAAAAATACTAGGTGAAAAGAGTAAAAAGAGATAAATAAACTTGATCCTATTTATGTACATTGAGTCAAAAGTAACCTACAGCTGAGTCTCTAGTGAGTTTTCAGAGGCAGTAAACTATACAGGAGGAGGAGACTGCCTGTCTTTCTCCCAGGGAGCAGCTGGTGAATTTGAACTGCTTGCTGTTGGGTTGGTAGCGCAATTCCTTAACAATAAGCCACCAGAGCTCCCTAAATAAATCTATACTCCTCCTAAACTTAATGACTACCTTGGTATTTGACATTTCACATTTATGACAACAGTGAAAAATCTATCTGATTATTTTGCACATTAACCTGAGTGTCCTCCACATGTTCTACCCACGTGTGTCAGGCTTGCAGCTGAAGCAGACAGCTTTCACCCTCTCTAGGATGAACCTGTTTGCTTTCCTAGCAGCCCATGGTGTATTCAATACTCTTCTCCAGCACCACAACTCAAAGGGATCAATTCTCCTCCCATCACTCCTCGTCATTGTCCAGCTCTCTGCAAGTAATTGTGAAGACCAAGGCCTGAATCAGGTACACCTTAGTCTCTAGACTGACATCATTGCTTTTCAGTACTCTAGAGAGGTCCCTGGCAGCCGACCTTCCCAATGTAATTCATTTTTTGATTTCTTGGCTGCAGGTACCAAGAGTGTTGACTGTGGAGCTAAGCAAGATGAAGCTGTCAACAATCTCTTCACCATCTATCGTGATGCTGCCAATTGGCCCAGTGGTGAGAATCTTTGTTTTCTTGATGCTGAGCTTCAGTCCATATAGGAGGCTGCAGTCCTTGACTTCCTTAGCAAGCGCTTCAGGTCCTCCTCAGTTTCAGCAAACAGGGTTGTGTCATCTCCATAACACAGGTTGTTGATGAGTCTTCCACCAATCCTGACGCAACATTCCTCCTCATAGAGCCCAGGCTCCTTTATGATCTTTTCCACAGCCCTGCTTATAACGCTGAATATAGCAAAGAAATTGCTCTTTAGAAATACAGCACTGTGTGGCCTGTCCAGTGCCATAGGTGTTGCCCTAGAATAAACTTCTCCAAGTGTTTTGGTTGGGAGAAGGATCACCGTGTCTGGCTGTTGATATTCCAGGGCTTATTAAAGGAAAGCATGTCACACAACTCATTCCTCATGCCTGTCCCTTCCATGAGTATTAAATCAAGTGAGAGGATGAAGGCGGAAAGAGCACAGATACAAGAAGGGGGGGGGGAAAAACCCCAAACACAAAACCAATCAGCTACCAAAAGGCCCTAGTCCTCAATCCCCACCAATCAAAATCCACTTGACACTGCAGAAAACCTACCCAGGAGAGGAAAGTCACAGAAGAATGGAAAAAAAAACCCAAAACAAAACAAAACAAAAAACCACAAAACTCAAAGGAAAATGAGCTCATTGACAGAATTTTTCAAAACCAGCTTTAAGTAGAAGATAAGAACGATTTATTAGCAATTTAAAAATAACAGCCAAAAAATTCAACAGAACACATGAAAGCAAAGGTCAAGAAAATATTTCAAAGATATAACAGAAAAGATAAAGTGATGAAATGTTGAGAGGAAAATGACATTTGAATGAAAATCAATCTGGGACATGTAACAGCAGTTAACACAGGTATTTCAGGAAGGACGGGGAGGAGCAGGAAAACGGAAAGAATAATATTTTCAAAGAAATAACAGAAGACTTTCAGAACATTAAAGCAAATAAGATCTATTGAAAGTTTCTGAGACAGAATAAATTACCTGTTAAGGAACAAAAAAATCAATGTGGCATCAGAGTTTTTAGCAAGACATGGGATTCAACAAAATAAAGACTTAATCTAGAAATGTGGTGAAAAGAAATTCCTAGAGAACATTTGCACAGACAGGACAGAAAAAGTCAGTCCAAATTAAAACAGGAAGTCAAAGGAATAGGAGAAGAATGACTTCAAGAAAAAGAAACATGCATTGCAAATAACATAAGGTTCTGAGGTGGGAGAAATAGGTGTATTAATTTCACCTTCCACAGTGGGAAGTTAAATACCTTCTAAAATTGACGGGCAAGAAGCTGAGATTCCATTGTGGGTAACCTGCCCTTTTCTCTCTTCTTCATGTAAACATTAGAGATGCCCAGGGAATGATTATGAACTGCTTCCTTCTCTCTACAGCCTCACCAAGTGATCTCATCCACTGATGTGTATTTAAGAACCCCTTTAATGATAATAACTATAAACTGGATTCCAGCTCTCTCCTCTAAGTCACTTGGATGACTCATCAGTTAAACGTAGCATGCTCAAAGGAAAATGGTTTGCCTTTCTCCCTGCAATTATCTTTATCCCCATTCTGATCCATTTCCCCCATAATACACCATCCCTTCTAGAGCTCTACCCCGAAATCCACATTGTCTTTGAAGCCTCTTTCTTCCACAACCTCTCTATCCTAGGAAGTTTTCTCAAGCTTACTACTAAACACATCACAAATTTGTGCACTGTTACCACGCTAACTGCAAGGATCAACAACTCTGTCTCAGAGAAGTGCAGCCCACGTGCTCCCAAGAGACAACAACGATGAAACTGCATCTCACGTACTTTGGGCTTGTTGTCAGGCAGGGCCAGTCCTTATAAAAACACATCATGGTGGGAAAGGTCGAGAGTTATTGACAGAGAGGAAGACTCTCAGAGAAATGGACTGACAGTGACTACAATGGCTTTGACCATGGGCAGAGACTGTGACAATGGTACCAGATAGGGCAAGGGTCCCATCTGTTGTTCACACAGTGGCTATGAGTCACAGTCAACTCGATGGTCCCTAACAATTACTACTCTAAATTAAAATTACAGTCATCTCTCCCTAAACTTAAAGGAAAAAAAGCCCTAGATCCCTCTGCTTCTAATTTCTCCCTCTTGTAATCTATTTGCCACAGAAGAGCAAAGTACCTTTTGTAAAATATCTGATCCCTTTTTGGTATAAAATCCTTTAGTGTCCTATCAAAGTTTATAAAATAAAACTAAAACACTCCATTAGGTTCGGCATCAAAGGAAAAGTGACTTTATTTCATTTTACGTACTTCTCTATTACATTGTGGTTCTAATTTTAATAAATGCACACATATACTTGTGTATTTACATGGAAGATGAGTTTAAAAGCCACACAAGCAAACATTAACCATGATTACACTTGTAAAGTAGAAATAGACAGTGGAAGAAAGAGCAATTTCCTTCTAAATGATCTACTACTCCAATTATAATGTATATCTTTATCTACATATAGCAAGCATATTTTCCATTTTAATAAGACTGTAAACTAGTATCTCACCAAAACAACTTAAAATGGATTTCTAAAAGCTCATTTAACAACACTGAACTATAACATGACTTATTTATAATAGAAACAAATGTTACCTCATTTTTTGTTTGGCTTTTTCAAAAGCTTCCAAATTTTGAAGAACATGCCTCATTGGCCATTCTAGTGCATTCGCTTCCTTTAGACTTGAAGAATCAGGTTCCACTGAAATGGCATCTAAAGAGAAAAAATTGACGTAAGCACTGGCAAGCATTAGGATGCTCATTCTATAGAAGGGAGCTCGGGTAGCCTAGTGACAAGGAGTTGCACTGCCAACCCAAAGGCAGTCAGTTTGAATTCACCAGTGGCTCCAAAAAAGACAGTCAAATTCCTCCCATGCAATCTATTGCCTCTGAAAACTCTCTGGATGGTCAGCTATGCGTCAGTTCCAACTCGGTGGTATCTAACATTTCTTTTTACATGCAGACTTCTGTGTATGTATAAAGGCCACCTGGATCCGCAGCACTGCATATATGGGAAGAGTTTACTAAGGTCTTTCTGATCATTTCAACAATGAAAAATGCCATAGAAAAATACGTCAGGAATGAAAACAAAAACAAACAAAGCAGTGTTAAGTTTTATTTGTTTTACTGTATCTTTGTAACCAAATTTATGAGCTAGAAAACATAAAAATGAATGAAGCACTATAAGGTCTCATGTTAAAAAGAAGTACAATTTTTTCTATTTTAGTAAAATTAGTTCTAAAGGGAAAAAAGGCCACTCTGTGAAGAATATGATGGATGTAACATGTTTCATACTACAAACAAAAACCAGTGACACTATCCAAGAAAAAAAAAATCCACCTTTAAAAAAGAGATGAATTATCTCATTTTAAAAGTCATTAGGTGCTGGCAGGTCAATTGTGGTTGCTAGGAGTGGCATCCACTTTCTAAACAGCCTGCATCTGGAAACTCCATGAACTTGGATAAATGATGATAGTTACAGAAAGGCTTCAGGCCTTTTGTTCATAGGGTGGCTATGAGTCATGCTTGACTTGATGGCAACATCCACCACAGTGATTCTTTATGCAACAGAATGAAGCACGCTCATGCCTGTGTGAGTCTCAGAAGTAAGATAATATAATGTACACCCATGCTCACTGCTGTTACTCACAACAGCAAAGAGACAGAAGCAACCCAAGTGCCACTTAACAAATGAATGGAGAGAAAAGCTATGGTACATTCACACAATGGAGTATTACGCAGCACTCAAAAATAGTGACCTCATAAAACATTACACAACATGTGGGTGTCTGGAGGACATTACGCTGAGTGAAACATTTAGTCAATAAAGGACAACTACTATATGGCATTGCTGTGAGAAAGCAGAACAGACATGGGGACACTGGGGAAAGAATGGGAAAGGAGTGGATAGATTGTGAATATTGCATTAGAACAGATGAAGGGAAGAAAAACTGTCTGAAAGGTATAATGAATAGATATTATGTTTGGCAACAATCTGGAAAATGGGATACATTGAGGGGTAAAAATGGCAACAATGAAAAAATTAAATAATTTTTTTAAATGTAAGATAATATAAAAAAAATAAAGCACTTAAAATATCCTAGGAAAGCTGTTTTTTGGAAGTAACATTGGACTGAAAGAAAGAAAGGCTGGAGTTATCAGTTACATAATTATGCCATCATTCTTCATTTTTGCATAATGCCAAATTTCACTTAACAACCTGGTTTTCTGCAAACTAATCTGTAGGCTAAATAGGTAGTTCTAGAAGCTGGACTCTATGAAGAAGAATATGGTATCAAGATCAGAGGAAGACTCATCAGCAACCTGTGTTATACAGATGATATAGCCTTGCTGTGGGAAGTAAGGAGGACTTGAAACACTTGCCACGGAAGGTCAAAGACTACAGTCTTCAGTAGTAGATTACATCTACATTGAAATGAGAAAACAAAAACTCCAAACTCTGGACAAATAAGCAACATCATGAGAGATGGAGAAAAGATTGAAATCGTCAATGATTTTATCTTACTGAGATCCTCATTCAATACCCTTGGAACTAGCAGTCAGGAAATAAATAAAAAACCCAAATGCATTGCAATAGGAAAGTCTGCTGTCAGAAACGTCTTAAAAGCACTGAGGAGCAATAACGTCAGTTTAAAGTCTAAGGTTTGCCTACTTCAGGCCATAGTCTTTTCTAACCCTATTTATTCATATGAGAGCTGGACAATGAATGGTGATGACAACAGAATGATCGATGCCTTTGAATGATAGTGTTGAAGCAGAGGACTGGATAGCCCACGGGCTGCCAGAAGAACAAGTGCGTGAGTCTTGGAGAAAGTGCACCCAGAGCGCTCCTTGGAGGCAAGGATGGTGAAGCTTCATCTCACTTACTCTGCGCATGTTGTTAAAAGGGGCGATTCCTTGGAAAGGGACATCACGTTTGGAAAGGTGGAGGGTCACTGAAAGAAAGGAAGACCCTCTACAAGATGGACTGGCACAGTGATGGCAGCAAAGGCGTTGACCATGTCGGAGATGACGAGGATAGCCCAGGATAAGCCAGGGTTCAGATCAATCGTTCTTAAGGTCACTCTGAGTCAGACTCAACTCAATGGCATAGTATAAACAACACCAAAAACCATGATCAGTGAGGAGGTGTGCAAATATATAACATTATTTCACTTTGTAAAATACATTTTTATTTGACCCATACAATGTATGGATGTTCCATATGAAAATGCCCTAAATTTTAAAGCCAGTAAAAAAACCCAACAACTCACCATTTACCACAATGGAGGATTTTATTTTGTCTCTCTCTATCGGAGTTCTTTTAGGAATAACAGCATTCAAGTTCTCTAAATACTGCTCCCTTGTGAGTATTAACAGAGTTTTGAGCTCATCAACAGAAATGGTTTCAGGCTGCTTTGCCAATTTTCTCCTTCCTGTAAGACAACAAATCAATACAATTAACCATATGACCATTATTGTAAAATTTTTCTAGAGCACATCCACTACTGTTACAGGAAATATTCTACCAAAGTGAAATAAATGCATTTCTCAGGCAAATTAACATTTCTGTGTAAGCCTGCTTTCATCTTAATCCTACTTGCAAGTAATGGCAGAATTTCCAGTTATGCAAAGTACTAAAGAGCAATAATGTCAGTCTAGAGACTAAGGTGCACCTGACTCAAGCCATGGTTTTTTGCAATTACTTGCTATGCATCAAAAAGCTGGACACTGACTAGGGCTGGTAGAAGGAGAATTGATGTCTTTGAGCTGTGGTGCTGGAGAGTACTGAATATACCATGGACTGCTAGGAGAACAAACAGGTTCATCCTAGGGAGGTTGAGACCAGGCTGCTGCTTGGAGACAAGGATTCCGAAGCTTTGTCTGACATAATCTGGACATGTTGCAAGGAAGGACCAGTCCTTGGAGAAAGACATCATGTTCGGGAGAGCGGAGGGACAGCACAAGAGAGAAAGACTCTTGATGAGTTAGATTACTCAGTGACTGGGGTAATGGGGGTATGTGTGTCAGAAACAATAAGACTGGCGCACGATAAAGTAGGGTGTAGGGCTGTTGCACATAGGGTCACTATGAGTTACAAGCCACTCAACAGCACATAACAACAACAATAGAAAAACATAGAAAGCAACTTGCTGGGGAGCTCTGGTGGCCTAGTGACAAGAAGCTGCACTGCAATCCCAGAGGAACACGGTTCGAATCCACCAGATGCTCTGCCGGGGAAGGAGGCGCAATATCCTCCTGTACCAGTCAGATCTAATTTGACGGTACACACACACAAAATAAAAAAACAAAACAAAACAAAAACAAAAAAAAAAGAAAGCAACTTGCTAACACCAAAAAGCTCATAAACAGTAATGCCAAATTTACAAACACTTTAAAGTAGATACCATTAAGCATTCAAAAATGGCCTTATATTAGTGGTTTATGAGAAAAAATAAAGCCTGTTAAGACTTTGAGTTAAATACGGCAGTTTGGTCATTTCAATCAATTGATTTTTCCCTCAATATGAAACCACAGCAATGGGAAACAAAGAGGTAACAAAAGGAGCAACAGTGACTATTGACAGCACTGAGTGAACTTCTGGACGATCAGAAAGATGATGGTAAGTACAAGCGAGTTAGCAGAGCAGGCAAAGGCATATCTCAGGAGTCTGCAGACCAGCACAGCCTGAGCGGCATCAGAAAGGGCACAGGGAGATGCGGAGCTAAAGGAACAAGCTTGCCTGCATCGGGAGCAGTCAGAACTCCAGCTCCCCAAGCCACCTTCCAGCCTTCAGAGTCAGGCAACTCTGCTCTCTGTTTGGTGGCAATTGATGGAGAGGAATCCCAGACTCCAGAACATTATGTTGTTGGAGGGTGGTGAGGCTGAGGTTAAAACTATATAATGAAAGTCTCTGAAATGTCAGATTCCCAGGTCTGTCCCTAGGAAGCTCACAAGCCTGTCAAGACAATTGGAGTTGGTCATACGCAACTTCTAATTTAAAGCCCAACAGAAAGAATTACTAGGTAATTAAAAGAAAGCTTTGGGGAGGGGGAGACGGGGGAATCTTCATTATCCTGGCCTTATTTTCACCTATGCAAACACTCTGCCTTCAGCCGCACTTCCAGTTCCTCCAAACCACCTCACATCTCACTGAGTTAGTCAGAAGGAACTACACGTACTCTCATCGACTCTCTCCCTCCTGCCTTTTATCTGAGCTAGCTTATGTTCAGGAAGTAAGCTCTCTGAGATGCGGTTAAGTGTTCGGCCCTGTAGGTCCCCAGCTCTGAGAGTGATGAGGAACTATAATTCTGGCTATCAGTACAAGAAAGCTCGGCGGGCCCTCAGTTTAAAAAGCCGTATCTTCCAATTTATCTTTCATTTGCAGGGTTTCTCCATTTGGTCATCATAATGCTAAAACTGACCACTGATTTCACCAAAATTCATAAACTCACTGTAAGCGGTTCTTGTTATAACAGTGCCGTCGAGTAAAGATGATGTTGTCATTGTTATGTGTCAAGAGTGACACTCTGAACAACAGATCAGAGCAAGGTCCTATCCTGTGCCATTCTCGTCACTGAGCCCCCTGTTAACAGTTACCACCCATCTCGTTGAGGGGCTTCCTCTCCTAGGCTTGATCTACCACCTTTCCAAGCATGATGTTCTTCTCCAAGGACTGGCCCCTTGTAACAATATCCCCAAAGTATGCGAGATAAAGCTTCACTATCTTTGTCAGGCATTGTGAAATTAAGATAGTGTGGGAAGCTGGTGAGGTTAAAGGAAAAAAAAGAGCAGCAGCAATGGTTTTAAAGAGACTGTCTCATCCCTTTGTAATGGACTTTGGCCTTTTGTTGAAGATCAGTCGTCCAGGGGTGGATGGATTCGTTTCTGGGTTCTCAATTCCGTTCCAGTGGTCTAAATGTCATAGTCCTAGTACCAGACTTCTCAGTCTCTCTCCACTGATGTTAATGCTGGTTGTTAGTTTTCTACGTGTACACTTAATTAATGCTGAAGAAGGGATCTTCTGTTCCTATTTTGTGGAGATTTTTCTATCAAGAAAGAGTTTGGATTTTAGCAAATGCCATTTTTACACTAATTGGTTTGACCGTGTTGTGAGTTGTTTAGTTGTTTTAGTTATGTGGTGAATTAATTTGCTTTTCTAATACTGAACTTAGAAGCAGGAATGGCATCCACTTCCTAAACAACATGCCTCCGGAAACTCTATGAACTTTAAGAAATACCGACAGCTGTAGAGGGGGCTTCAGGCCTTCTGTTTATAGGGTTACTAGGAGTCATGTTCAACTTGAAGGCAATCAACAACAACAATATTGAACCATCCTTGCATACCTGATGTTGAGTTCTACTGGCTAAGACTTTGCTGAGAACTTCTATACATATATTCATAAAAAATATTAGTCTATAATTTTCTTTATGGGGAGGTGTCTTGCCTGGTTTTGGTATCAGGATTACACCTGCTTCATTGAAAGAATTTGGGACTGGAGATGCCAACCCAAATGAAGACTGCCTGGGAGTAGAAGCTACAATGAGATAAGCATCTCCTCCAGAGTCCACAGAGGAAGAAAGCTTGCTCTGAGAGCCAGCACCCTGATTCTGTTACAGCCTCTTGTACTGTTGGAAGGCCATTCACTTGTAGTGCTTATGTTATACCAAAATAGAGAACTAGACAAAGGATTTCAAAACTGCACAATTATCAAACTTTGTCCAATTAAAAAGGTGTATAATCCCTGCACAAATCAATGAGCCAACTATTCAGAAGTGCAAACTCAAAAACTCACTTCCACTGAATCAGTTCTATCTCACAGCACCCCTCTAACTCTTGTGGATGAAGAATTGTGCTGTGAACCCAAAGATTCAGTTCAAATTCAGCAGCGGCTCAACAGGAGAAGGTAAGCAATCTCCACCCATTGGTGGAGCCTCTGAAATCTTCCAGCCTTTGAAAGCTTGCTGGAGGGTTAGCTATGTGTTGGTTCCAACCTGACAGTACACATAACAACAACAAGAACAACAGTTTTCCAAGGCTGTAAACTTGAACTTAAAGAGACTGCCCAGGTTTCTGGTTTTAAACGGAGCCCAAGGTTAGCCGGGCAACAAGCTACAGATTAGGCCACAAGCGTTCCCTCTTCTGAAATCATCTTCCATTAAATAAAACCTTCTGGCTGCCAGTGAGTTGGTTCTGACTTTAGGGACACTTCACCAGGTTTCTCAGGCTGTAAATCTTTTGAGGGATGAGACTACCCATAGGTCTCACCCAGATGGTGGATTCGAACCAAAGACCTTTGGGTTAGCAGCACAACACATAAGAGACTATGGTATCACAGCTCTTTTCTTTGAATAAAATAGGTTATGAAATTAGAAACATTTTAAATGACTTTTTAAAAGTTTAATAACAGTATGTTTTTAAATAGTATTTGTTTTATATTATCTACTTAATTCCGCTATCATTTCCCCTATAATTAAGTATAATACTTTCTATTTAACTAAGTTCTTAAAATTTCAGTCTACTTTATAGATTTTCTTTTGACAGGGGGAGTGGTTTAAATACTTTATTTTAATTGTGATTTTAATGAAAGTTTACAGAAAAGTTGAATTTTCATTCATTCATTCACTGTTGCATATTTTATAGATTCTGTGCCAATTAATTGTTTCAAGTTTCAGTTTATGTTAGGTATGAATGCTTAACATTTATTTTTAAAAACTTTAAAAGCTAGTAGCCAATATATAATTGACGTTGTGTACTGTTGAGACAGAATCGACTCATGACTGGTCCTCGAGCGAGCTTTCAGAAGCAGTTAATCGCACAGAAGACTGCCCTTCCTTCTCCCCAGGAGCAGATGGTGGATTTGAACTGCCCATGGGCTAGGACCACAACTCCTTTACCACTGAGCCACCAGGTAGCCTTAATATATAATGTTGTTGTTGTTGTTGTTATTGTTGTACCATCAAGTCAGAACTGACCCATAGCTGACCCTCCAGTTTTCAGAGGCAGTTAATCACACAGGAGAATGCCTATCCTTCTCGCAAGGAGCAGCTGGTGGATTTGAACCCTGCGCCTATGGAATTGTAGCACAACTTCTTGCCACCAGGCCACTAGAGCTCTCTTTTCTAGTACACAGTTTTAAAAATGAGATATAAAACTTGCCTAGAGAAAAGTCAAGATCTATGTACAAATAAATAATATTTATAATCTGTCAAAACAAAAATCTATAGCTCTCTTTGACTCTCTTTATCATCTCTGTGCAAAAGAGGTCAGTAAACGCCACAGTTAAAAAGACAAAGTATATATGAAAACCCATTATGAGAAAAAGAAGATGTATTATCTCTCAAAAAAGTCAGCATTCTTAGAGTAGGATGAACCATACAAATTGTGACTTGTTACTTACTCAGACACTCTTTCAAAGTCAAAGCTTGAACACGGGCTAACTGTTTCTCTCTCTGTACAATCTGCTCCGCAGGAAACAGTGGAAGTGATGTGAAATCAAAAGGAGAGCCTGAGAGGTAGAAAAAGTCAGTGACTAAGTACCAGGAAAATCTGTTTTAATGAAAAAGAAGACAAACACTTACACCCCTTGCCACTGTATATTTCAAAGTAAAGCAGAATAAAGTAACAGAAAAAAAAGCACACCAACTTACTTTGTGCTTTAAACTTTGACTCGCTTCTTAAATTAGGTTATTTTAAGAAGTAGAATGGGAATTTTTTGCATCTTTATCAGCAAATTCAGTTAAAGAGAATTCTTCTACAAAACCCAACCTTAAGGTGCGTCTGATACAGGCTATGGTCTTCGCAATCACTTGTTATGCATCAGAGAGTTGGACAATGACCAAGGAGGATAGAAGGAGAATTGATGCCTTTGAGCTGTAGTGCTGGAGAAGAGTATTGAGAATACCATGGACTGCTAGGAAAACAAACAGATTTGTCCTGGAAAGGGTTAAACCGGGTGGCTCCTTGGAGGCAAGGATTCTGAGGCTCCGTCTAACAGTTTGGACATGTTGTGAGGAGAGACCCGTCCTTAGAGAGGGACATCATGCTTGGGAGGGTGGAGGGACAGCACAGGAGAGGAAGGCCCTCTATGAGGTGGATTGATTCAGTGACTAGGGTAATTGGGATGGGAGTGTCAGAGACAGTGTAATTGGCACAGGACAGAGTGGAGTTTAGGGCTGTTGTACATAGGGTCGCTCTGAGTTGCAAGCGACTCGACGGCACATAACAACAACAACAACAATGGTTCTCCCATCTCAGCCTAGGCATCAAGTACATAAATGAAGACAATTTCTTGGATGCCAAGACCAGGTGAGCCTTCAGTAACTTAAGCCACCACTGCCATGTGACTGTCATCATCTGAGAGATAACGGAACAGCTGGGCTCTGTCAGCACAGAGCTGCAAGAACAAAACCCAAGTCTGAAGCATTTATACACGGGACTACTGTCACACAGAATGAGACACCCAAACACGGAGTCTAAAGAGAAAAGAAAATGACAAGCAGGGAAACAGAAGGGGTTCGAAAAATAACTAATAAAAAAGAATAAATTAAGCAATGCTTAAAGGAGAAAATACGGAAAATGTTGTATTTGTTGGTCCACTAAATTTTACTAGGTACATTGTGTGAGGAATTCAATTTTTATTCTCTGAATTATAAAACTATGTTAAAATATGTTCAAAATATAAGGTCAATTCACTAAGAAGAATCGGGCTAGGGAAAACCAGTTAATGAATGCCTATTATTTTCCCCATTTAACATATGTAAATTAGTTACACAAACACAATCTGTTTTTTTAACATAAATTGAACACTTACTCTGTTTGGTTTCTTCTGTTTTTGTTTTCTCCCCATGAATTAAATTCAGTGCAAAAGAGCCATTGATCTGGTTGGCTGAGTGAATCAGCGTCGCCTTACATTTTCTACTGCCACCACCTTGTAACAAGAAATAGTAGCCAGAATACTCTCCTTTCACATCAACATCTGGAACTAAACGAGAACAATTAATAGTGACGGAACGTGTGAAAACGCAGGACAAAAAGTAGACCCATCCACGTGAACCACAGGATTTAGTGGTGTTTCCATTCCTTTAAACGGGCGCTGGTGGCTCAGCCGTAAGGAACTGCCCTGCCAACACAAAAGTGTGCAGTTTGAGTCCACTCGCTGCTCCACAGAACAGCGCTAGACAATCCTTCCAGGCGATTTATTGCCTCTGAAAACCTGCTCAGAGTCACTTAAGGATCACTTCTGACTCAACAGTACAACAATATTAGCCAATATAGTTGTGAATGGCAATTGTTAAGAAATTTGTAAAGCACAGGATATGAACAGACACTTCACCAAAGACATTCAGATGGCCAACAAACACATGAAGAAATGTTCAAAATCCCTAGCTCTAAGAGATATGCAAATCAAAACAACTATGAGATATCATCTAACCCAGTAAGAACAGCAAAATTTAACATAACAACAAGCAACAAATGCTGGCAATGTTGCGGAGAAACTGGAACCCTTATTCACTGTTGGTGCGAGTGTAAAATGGTGTAACCACTATGGAAGGCAGTATGGCGCTTTCTCAAAAAGTTGGAAATAGAAATACCATTTGACCCAGCAATTCCACTACTGGGAATACACCCTAAAGAAACCATAACTGCCACCCAAGCAGATAGATGCACACCCATGTTTATTGCGGCTTTGTTCACAATAGCAAAGAGTAGGAAACAACTCAAGTGCCCATCAACAAATGAATGGATAGAGAAGCTGTGGTATATTCACAAAATGGAGTATTATGCAGCACTGAAAAATCAAAGACCTCATGAAATATTATACAAAATGGGTTATCATAGAAGACATTATGCTAAGTGAAATATCTCAGTCACAAAAAAGACAAATACTGCATAATACCAGTGTTATAAAACAGGACTGACATGGGTGTTGGGAGGAAACCAAGAAAAGAGGGGATAAATAATGTGTGTGGCATTGGAGCAGACGAGGGAGAGAACTATATAAAAGAAATATATGATTAGGTATTACTGGCATGACAGGAGTCCAGAATGGGAGCTGTATGGTAAGGTGGTCAGAGGGAGGGGGAACTGTATAACAATGAAAAAAAATTTTTTTTTCCCCAAAGAACAAAGCAAACTGCGGAAGGGGGGGAAATGTGCAACAATGAATAAACAGAAATCTAAATTCTTTATAAACCTTCATTAAAATCTAAAATAAAATTTGTAAAGCAAAGAATTATTTTTTTAAAATCCTACTTTTATCATATAAGTATCTTATTTGAAATTAAAAGTTGTATGCTTTCATTTATTGACTAGTACCTTTTTGTGTGTGTGTGCATGTACTGTCAAATCAGATCTGACTGGTACAGGAGGAAATTGTCCCTCCTTCTCCAGCAGAGCGTGTGGTGGATTCGAACCACATACTTCTGGGATTGCAGTGCAGCGTCTTGCCACTAGGCCGCCAGATCTCTCTCATTCACTGCCTACTGACGTAACTTAGGAATTGTAATAGCATCAGATCCACAGTGTATCAGCTACTATTTCCAGCTTCTATCTCTTTAAAGTATAATAAACTGACCCCTGGCAAGCATCCAATGCAAAAGGTAGGAGTGGAAGCACACAGATACTCCTAAGACTAGTTTCTGCCTCTTTCATGGATTTCTTGTGTGGTTGGAAGCCATACAGTGGGCTCTGTACCATGCCGCTTCTACATAAAATAAAGGAGATAGCGCCTGGTCCTGCATCGTCCTCACGACTGTTTGCCACAGCCGAGCCCACTGCTGCAGGCACAATGTCCATCTATCTTGGCTGAGGGTCCTCCTCTTTTCCACTGACCCTCCACTTGACCAAGCTCTTCCTCTACTTTTCTCCAGGGACTGTTCTTGATATGTCCAAAGTCTCTGAGATGAAGTCTTGCTAACTTTCCTTCAAAGAAAGCATTCTGGCTACACATTTTCCAGGACAGACTTGTCTGTCCTTCTGACAGTCCATGGAATACTAAATATTCTCCAACAACTATCATTTTAAAATTCAAAAGCATCTGTTTTCTTTATTCATTGTCCAGCTTTGGCATGTACAGGGAAAAAAACCCAGAAAATAGTACAGCTGGGTTGGCGGCTGTTTAGTCCTCAAAGTAACTTCTCTGCTTTTGAACACTTGAAAGAGGTCTGATTTCAGATTTATCTAAAGCAATACAGCCCTTGATGTCTTCACAGCGGCTTTCATGGGTGTTGAAATCCTTGACAACCTCAGTATTTTCTCCATTTATCATGATGTCACTTCTGGCTTCATTGTGAAGATTTTGTTCGCTTGGAAAGGTGAGTTCATATAGAAGGCTTTAATTCCTATCAATAAATACTTCGTCATCTTTACTTTCAGAAAGTAAAGTTGTGTTATCCGTGTATTGCACGTTGTTAATTAATCTTCTATCAATCTGGACATCCTATTTTTTTTCCAGAGTCTAGCTTCTCTGAATTTTGCTCAATATAGAGACTGAATGAGTCTAGAGAATGGATACAACCCCGATACACACCTTTTCTGGTTTTAAGCCCTATAGTATCCCCTGTTCTGTTTGAATGACTGCCTCTGGGTCTATATCTGGGTTCCACGTGAACAAAATGAAGTGTTCTAGAATTCTCATTTTACCACAACTTGTTAGAATTTACATAGCTGGGTGTTTTTGCAAAGTTATCAAAATGCCGGTAAATTTCTCTCTGGTATTCCCTCCTTTCAGTCAGAACCCATCTGGTATCAGATGTTAGGAGGGGCCATTCCTTGGCAAGAGACATCATGCTTAGAAAGGCAGAAAGGCAGTGAAAGAAAGATCCTCAACGAGATGATACAGTGACCATGGCAATGGGCTCCACTGTATCAAGAGATGGTATCTCCTGTATCAGAGACGAGGGTGGTACGGGACAGGGCAAGGGGCAGGTTTGTTGTTGACAGGGTTGCTATGAGTTGTACGAGCCTCAAAGGCACCTAAAAACAACTTCCGCATCTGGCTTGTATTTCTAGCGTTCCCTGCCAATATATGGCTCTCATCACTTCTTTCATTATTTTCAGAAACATGTTACTTGCCTGTGACATCACTGCTATTGTTCAGTAAGGTCTACATTCTGATGAACCTCCTTTTATTGGAATGGATACAAATATTGGTCTCTTCCGGATGGTTAAGGAGGTAGCTGTGTATCCCAAATACCTGGATGTAGATGAGTAAGCACTTTCAGTATTGTGTCCATTTGCTGCAAGATTTCAAATGCTAGTCTGTCAGTTTCTGAAGGTCTATTTGTGGCCAATACCTCCTAAAGTGGTTGAATGTTAACTCTTTTAATTCTTTTAATATTTAATGCACCATTCAAATCATTTGTCTAGGGCCCTGAATTATCTCAATTTGAGGCCTAAATTTATTGGTTTTTTCTTCAGTTCTTCTGGCCTAAGAAACACTGAACTTTTTCTTCCTTTATTGTAGGTTTTTTAATACTTCTAGCTCTTTTTACATTTCATTATAATACTTCTGTTCTTGCTTTTCTTTTTTTTTTCATTTAGCCACTCTTTAGAACCTTCTTTTTTCAATTGATAAAGTTGGAATTTTATATTTTTACAGTTGTTATGAAGATATTTTCTTTTTTTAAAAAAAAATTTTTTTATTATTATTTTGTGTGTGTGTGCGTGTACCGTCAAATCAGATCTGACTGGTACAGGAGGAGATTGTCCCTCCTTCCCCGGCAGAGCATCTGGTGGGTTCGAACCTTGAGCCTCTGGGATTGTAGTTGCAGTTCCTTGCCACTAGGCCACCAGAGCTCCCCCAGATATTTTCTTTTTTAAAAAATTTTATTTTAATGAAAGTTTACAGAGACTCTGGAGTTCCGTTCATTCATTGTTGGACACTTTCCTCCCTACCCATGCCTCCCCGTCCTCCACAGTTCACTTTTTTCTTTGAAAAGTAAAAAAAAAATTCTTTCATTGTTATACAATCCTCCCCCCCACTCTCCACCACACAGCCTTTATTGGGGGGGTGGGGGCGGAGGGCAGGGAGAACCTTCTTTTTAGCACTAAAACTGCATTATGTCCTTGATTAGCTTTCACTCCCTCACTGCCATTGAGTCCCTCCGAGCTGGCCCCTCTGGCTGTTGTTTTGAGGCTGCGAATCCCATGGGAGGAGATGGCCTCTCTTCCCCCTCCTGAGAAGCTGGTGAAATTTAACTGCCACGAGGTGCCACCCTGCAATTAGCAGCACAAGTCTCAACTATTACGCCACTGGAGCTCCCTTGCTTTGTTGTTGCTTTGTTGCTGCTCTATGCCATTGACTGTTGAGTCATTGAGTGGGAAATGAGCCATAGCTGACCCTCCAAGAGGTTTTCAAAGGCAGTTAATTGCACAGGAGACTGCTTATCCTTCTCAGGAGCAGCTGGTGGATTTGAACCATGTGCCTTCGGGATTGCAGCACAGCTTATCACTAGGCCACCAGAACTCCCTTCCCTTGCTTTAACCTGGATTCAGTAGCAAGTACCAGAGACGCTTCTGACACCCCTTTGTCTTTTCTGTGTTTGTAATGGCCTTTTGCATTCTTCACGCATGATGTCCTTCCTTTCGTCCTCAATCATTAGTGTTCAGTACGTCTTGAGGTGGTCTCTAGACTCAGATGGGATATATTCAAGGTGGTATTCAGCTCTCATGGCTGGGTTTACATTTCTTCATCTTCAATTTAAAGTTGCATGTAAGCAACAGATGGTCCTGTGCAGTCGGTTCTGAGCCTTACCCTGACTCAGGATACAGTCTCTCTCTGAGAGATATCATCTATTTGGTTCCTGTGTATTCAGTCCGGCAAAGTCTACATGCATAGGCACCACTTATTTTTTTAAAAAAGGGCTGTTTAAAGGGCATTTCATCAAGTTTGTTGGCCACGCAAAAAAGTCTAGCCGGCACTCTCAGGAGTCACTGCCATCATCAGGTCCACACACATAATCTCACCAAGTCCTTCTTGGATTTCCATTTTTATATTTCAATCTCCAATTGTTATCAAGGCATCCTGGTTGTATATTTGATCAATTTTGGACAACAGAAGTAGCGAGGACTCTTCCATTTAAAAAAATAAATTTCTGGCTTTATAAATTTGTAAATTTACGTTAAAGTACTAATAACGGGTCTTTGTAAGCGTATAGATATTACTGTTACTGATAACAACCTGTCATTCTCCACAAAGCAGAACACATGACTGTCCTGTTCGGAGTTCCCAGCATCACTCCACTTCGGCTCACTCGCGCCGACAAGAAGTCAGCTGATCTAATAACACACGGGGAGTGGGTTCTGCCCATAGAATCCATCAGTATTACAACCTGGGGTTTAAAGTTTTCCCTCAGTTCTTTTAAATTAACAAATATCACTTTGTTCTTCCCTCCGGTTCTAACTCCAAGCCTTTTTCATATTTCCTTACAATGCTCTGTCCTAGTGTCAATTTTGAAATCTTCTACTCAGCTCTTTTGCTTCATCATTCTTTCATTCACTTTAACTATTCTACGTTCAAGAGCAAATTTCAATCTCCTCTAATCTCCATCCTTTTCTTTATTTCTAAAGACCTTCCGCTTTCTTCCTTTATAAGAATCTTGCTATTACACAACTAACTTGTTCCTTGGTCATTTGGTGTTCAATGTGTCACTTCTTAAGACTGCCTTAAATGCAGGTAGAATATGACCCAGGTTTTACATGGCTCTTATGGACTTCTTTTTTTTTCAGTTTCAACTTGAACTTTGTATGAGTAAGGTTCTGTTCCACAAGTAGGCTCCTGCATTAAGTGACTCACACAGGTGGAGGTCTGATTCAAAGTGGCCAGTGTCAGTCCATCTCAGCTCACAGAAATGTAGAAATCTAAAATACATCCATCTGGTCAGCTGACTGGAAGAGATCCATATTTATCCCCATTCTCAGAAAAGGTAATTCAACACAATATGGAAATTATCAAACAGTATCGTCAATATCACATGCCAGCGAAATCTTTGCTGAAGAGAATTAAAAAATAGCTAGAACAGTAACATCAACAGAGAACTTGCAGAAATTCAAACTGGACATAGAAAATGCCATGGTCAAGTTGCAGATGTCAGATCTTGGTTGCAAGCAGAGAATACAAGAAAGGGAGCAACTTGCATTTTATTGACCATGCAAAGGCATTTGACTGTGTAGATCATAACAAATTATAGCTAACAGTGAAGGGAATGGGAATCCCAGAACACATAATTGTGCTCATCTGAAACCTCTATACATCAACCAAGAGACAGCTGTCCTAACAGAGCAAGGGAATACTGCACAGTTTAAAAGATGTGCATCAGTGCTATATTCTTCCTCTGTACCTATTCAAAGTGTATGCTGAGCCAATCATCCGAGAAGCCAGACTTCCTGAAGAAGAATGTGGCATCAAGATCAGAGGAAGACTCATCAAAATCTGCTTTGGGCAGATGACACAACCTTGCTCACTGAAAGGGAGAATCTGAAGTACTTGCTGCAGAAGATACAGGATGACAGCCTTCAAAGTGGATGGCATCCCAAACATCAAGAAAAGAAGAGTCAGAAAAAAGATTTGTTAACAATTTGTTAACAATTCTATCTTATTTGGCTCCACAGTCAACAGCCTTGGTACTAGCAGTCAAGAAATCAAAAGATGAGTAGCACTGGGAAAATCTGCTGCAGGGACTTCTCCAGAGTACTAAAGAGCAATGTCATTTTAAAGACTAAAGTGTGCCTGATGGAAGCCAAGGGTTTGCATCTAATAACAGGACAATCAATAAGAATGGCAGAAGAATCTACAGCTTTGAATTGTGGTGCTAGAGAACAGTTTCCCCATGGGCAGCCAAAAGAACAAAAGTTCTCTCTTGGAGAAAGTGCAACCAGAAGTTTGGACAGGGGTCACCCTCAGTGAAGTTAATTAACACACTAGCTGAAACAACATATGAATGATTCTCAGCATGGCCCAGGACAGAGCACTGTTATTATGAGTAGGGTCACTATGAGTACCAGAAAAGAAAAAATATTACGGTGCATGCAAATTAGCACTAAGTCCTGCTGGAAATACATGCTTTATTTATTACTTAAGAAAGACTTTCGAGTATGTATTATACAACAGATAGACTGTTCCAAGCACTGAAGAAGAGGTAACAATTTCCTCCTGTGTATTCTCACTACTAGTTAAGGAAACAGACAAACTATTAACATAGTATAGCTAAATGTACTTCAGAGAACAAAGCTGGGAGATGAATACAGTATTAGGAAAAGAATGCTCACAATTTTAGATGACATGGCATGACTGGTCCTGAATGAGAAAATTACTTCAGAGTAAAAGCTCTGGGGTCATGGATTCTTGGGACATCTGACTCAATTTGCTCAATACTATATTTAGTGCTTATATTCTATTAATATTTCCTAGCTGTCAAGAGAGGCCAGTGGTTGGAGAAGGACATCATGCTTGGAAGTGGAGAAGGTCAGCACAAGAAAGGAAGACCCTGGATGAGATGGATTGACACGGTGACAGTGGCAGTTGAGGTCCTGTGTATCAGAAACGGTGAGATTGGCTCAGGTTCTCATCCACTGTCCCTAAGGTGGCTGGGAGTCATAATTGACTTGACGGCACATAACAACAGCAACGTCAGTTCCTCACGTCGCACCTGAGGACTCAAAGGCTTGCGAGTAACCAGCTGAGGAGAAACGATTTGCCTGGAGCAAGAGAGGAAGAAGAATGAGGAAGAGGACAAGGAAATGGATGCGCCACTAACTGCCTCCGCACGTGTGAGACTAGAAGAACTGTATGGTGATCAGCTGCCACTACTGAACATTTTGACCACAGATTTGAAAGAAAAGTACTGATCAAAGCGGCTAAAATATCAACAAAATTCCATATTCTCACTGAATTAAGACTTTTTGGAGCCACTTAAGCCAGATGAACTGAAACCACTGCCCTGCGACAATTTTTAAACTTTAGAGCAAAAATATTTCCTGATACCTACTTAAAACTAAACAATAGTTTAGCCTAACTAGTGAAAAGTTGGGTGTGTGTGTGTGTTGTTATGTATATTTGCAATAACAAAATAAGCTATATATCTATTACAGATGCATAAACAAATAGGTATAAACGCTCATACATACACAACGCTTTTTTTTTTTTTTGCACACTCTGTTTTAAATTCTTCTCTGTTAGGGATAGTTTCTAGTTCGCTGAAACTAAACAGAATATTATAGTAAGTAAGACTTACATAATGTTTTCTTAATATTACAGTGTAATATCTTCCAGGGAAGGAAGAGCCAAGTCTGAGGACACAAAGTAGTTTGCCTGGTACATAGTATCTCTTCAGTATGTTGTTGTTGTTGTTGTTGTTATGTGCCGTCGAGTCGCTTGCGAGTCATAGCGACCCTATGTACAACAGCATTGAACCCTGCTCTGCCCTGTGCCAATCGCACTGTCTCTGACACACCCATCCCGATTACCCCAGTCACCGAATCAATCCATCTCATAGAGGGCCTT
>NW_006399753.1:20592081-20605045 GCF_000299155.1 Elephantulus edwardii
ATTTCTTTTTTATATAGCATAGAATTCATATTTATAATATTTTTGCACTTTCTACCATGACTTCACATCGTATAAGCAAAACTGACTCTTTCCACTCAGCAAATCTACTTCTGATTGTTTTGTTGTTGTGTTGTATATTGCAGAATTGGAACCGATCCATAGCTGACCCTCTGGAGGATTTTCAGAGGCAGTTAACACGTTGCCACACACTTTTAAATTGACGGCCGTGCTGTGAAACACATTTTTCCCCTCTATAGCCATCATTTGCGGCAACGTGTTAAGTGCAAGGGAGGAGATGGCCCATCCTTCTACTGTGGAGCAGCTGGTATATTTGAACCGTGTGCCTTCTGTATGGTGGTGCTCATTCTCACCACTAGGCCACTCTATTTTATAAAATATACATTTATTCCATATGAAGAGTCAAGAGTAATTAAAGCTACATTTCTTTATATACTAGTAAAGCACAAACATCTATATTAACCACATCACTTCTTTGTTGTTGTTGTAGTTGTTGTTAGGTGCCACAGAGTCAAATACAACTCAGAGTGACCCTAAGGATAACGGCCTTGAACCCTGTCTATCCTGCGCCATCCTCATCATTGCTAATACACTTGAGTAAAGTATCTGTGTTAACAAAATCTTTGGTATCTCCACTTCAAAGTCGATAAACTCATTATTTAAGTTGTACCACTAAAATAACGTCAAGATTTGCTACTTACCATGGATTGTCTTGGGTTTTTTAGCAATCTGCTCCTTCCACTTCCTTGAACTGAGCTGGTTGGGAGGTGGAATAAGTATGTTGCTAACAGTACAGGGTAATACAAAGAGGGCGCCGACCTGGATCAAACAGAGCACGCGGTCAGTGAATGCATACCAGGTGCACTCTTGAAAGGCGCCACGTGCTCTTCCACTCATGCCTCACCAATTCAATGTGCCTTTGGCAATGTTCTCTTCCAATCATGACACTAAAAAGGAAAAAGAAAACCCCAAAAGTGCTAAAACCCACCCCTCAAAAGCAAAAAAAATTCCAAGCTATGAGCTTCTTCATACCACTTGAGGCATACCTCACTGGAAACCTGGGTCAGTCACAATTATTTACATTCACTTCAGATTGTGAGTATGCTTTATTTGCAAACTAGAGAGCTTGAAAGACCTTTCATCCAAAGGTTGCGATATGGTCAGCAATCATGCCAACATTTTTTAACTAGATGAATGAATGACTAGTCTGACTTCAAAATAGGAATAAAGAGAAATGTGTTAAAAATCAGAGATTTAATGCTAATAGGTCTAAGCTGCAGAGAGGACCATGAGTTATGTGCTGCAAAACTTGGAGCGGCTTCTGACTGAATTATGAGAAAACTCAACATTCATCTTAGGAGTCCCAGGGCTTGGCACACAGATGTTTATTAAATATTTGCTCAAGAAAATGAAATTATATTCAGGGAAATTCCAAATTTAATTAAGCAGCGAATAAAGCTAAATTGCAATTCTACAAGCTGTATTTTGTCTGTTATTTTAGAGGAGGAAATTACATCTATCTGCATATCCCAATAAATAACTAGCACCCATTCTCCTAAAACTTTGGAGAAGTTTAGGCAGGGAATTTGTCAAAGTTTTTAAATCTAATGTAAAGCGAGTATTTTAACTGTATTATCCAACAAATCATTTCACATGAGATATGTGAAATCCAGTTAACTTATATTTTAATGTGCTAGTTTAGTTGCTACTTTTTATGTATGCTTAATGAACAGATACAGTAACAGTAACTTTTCAAGAAAAAAATAAGCAAAGTAAAATTACAAATGCTTCAATTTTCTCTATTATGGTAGCTATAAGTTTTTATGTCAAATGTATTTCATACAAACAAGCATTCTAAAATCCAAAACCATTGTTATGGAGTCCCTTTCAATCCCAGCAGCCCTTCAGGGTAGAGTAGAACTTCTCCAAAGAGATTCCAGCTGTAAATCTTGACTGAGGAAGACTAATCTTTCCCAGTAGAGTAGCTAGTGGATTTGAACTGTGACCTTTTGTTAGTTAGGTAGTCCAATACTTAAGTCAATTCACCTTCAGGACTCCTCAATCAAGTTTTCAACTTAACCCACTGTTTGTCAAGTTGGAACCAACTCAGACCTGACCTTCAAGCAGTCTGTAAAGCAACAATCCACATGGAGAAAACGGATGATTTTTCCCTCACACGTTGTTGTTGTTAGGTGCCAACAAGTTTAGTGTGACTCATGGCGAGCCGATGAACAGCCACCCTGAAGCCTGCCCTGTCCTGTCCCATCCTCACTGTCTCCCAAACTGCTCACTCATAGCTGCTGGTATATTCAAAGCTGGTAAATTCATGGGTGTGACTGTTGGGCTAGTACTACAGCAAATCCCTATGTCCTGCTGGTGTGTAGCTTCAAGTCGGAAAGACCCACAGCTGGTCCTGCGGCAGGTCTGCGTAGGCAGTAACTCGCACAGGGGAGACGGTCCATCTTTATCTCATGGAGCAGCTGGTAGATTAAAACTGCACACCTTTGAGTTGGCCGTGCAACTCCTCACCGCTAAGCTACCAGCGCTACATACTAGCCCCTCCCACCAAGTTCCCTCAATCAACCACTAGATGAAAAAAAACCAAAAAATGGAAACAAAAAATAATCATTACGTATAAGAGGTGTGTATCTGATTTTATAAGCACTAAGCCCCTAGTTTTTTTCTACACAAGTGAGACCACCTAGCCAAAAATTCATGCCAAGACTTGAGTTAGCCACATCAGAGCTATCCTATTTTCTTTGCTTTGTGGGGAGGCAGCGCTCCATTTACGCAGAGCTTACGGCTTTATATAAACATGCTGTGATTTTCCAGCTGAAGAGGTAGCCGCCCTTTCAAAGCAGCGTATTTTCAAGCTAACCATTGGCACAAATATGAACATAAACATGCTGCAAGTCCTACAAATACAAATTCCCTAGGAAATCTATTTCTACTGCTTTCGGAACTAACCTGGATTATGAACATCTGTCCTCACCTGTACACTAATCATCAGCTCTCTCTGAGAGCTGCGGGGGGCGGGTGTGTGTGTGTGTGTGTGAGAGAGAGAGAGAGAGAGAGAGAGAGAGAGTGATCCTTTCAGGCTTTCTATCACCAGAATGTCAAGGTCAAATAGCATTTCAAACTTGACTTTCTATTTAGTTTTTCAGTAGGTTCTCCCTAAACAGCACTAACTATAGAGACTGTGACCCAGGGGAAGGCAAGACTTCTATCTGCTGTTTCCAGTATCACCGTGGCTCCCACTCCACTCAAAGGCACCTAACAAGAACAATAGAAATCTTTAAAAAATTCAAAAAGAACAATAATAACTGTGTTTGTCGTTTTGTAAACCCTCCTGTTTTAAAAAAATATCTCCTGGCCACAAGATCTGTAGGCATCATGATCTTCTAAAAACCCTCCTTTGTCTCTTCCCAATGTAATCAAATGAACTTTACTCCAAGAGGCTCTTGCGTATGTTCTGGGCTTAGTCACATCCCATTTATTCATCCCTTAGTGATTAAGTCTGCTCTTATTTTACAGTCATGGTTCAAGAAACAGTAGACACGGCCATCTAATATAATAAACTTAAAACTACTGAAAATGGAGCTCTGGTGGCCTAGTGGCAAGAAAGCTGCACTGCAATCCCAGAGGTGCACGGTTCAAATCCACCAGATGCTCTGCTGGAGAAAGAGGGACAATCTCCTGTACCGGTTAGATCTGATTTGATGGTACATGCACAAAAAATTAAAAAAAAAAACCCTACTGAAAATGCTAGATAAAAATATATCCAAAATTTCCTTTACGAAAACAATTTTTAAGAAAATTGTAATCAATATTTGATTTGATTATATAGTTATGGAAAAACTTTTCTAATTATAATAATTATTTTCTTCCTACAGGGTTACTTAATAAGTCTGTTGTTAAAATAATAAGCAGATATTATTTAAATATTGCCAGTAAATGTTTCATGCTTTAAAAATTATTTCCACAGAAATATAATCATCATAAGCAACCGAAAAGAAAAGAAAGCTTTTACTTTTCTCCGTTAACAAATTATCTTGACTTCTGATGAGTCCATGGAATAGAAACAGGTGACAAAAGAATAAAAAATGTCTTCTCATAGAAATGGATTCGCGTGTTGAGCAGATGCATTATCAATACATCTAATGTGTAATCTGAATCTGAAATAATTCCCAGTTATAGAATTACTTGTGGAAGCCTCGTCTTAAAACATCACTTCAGCATCATTAACATCATTATGGAAAGCTCAAAATACCTTAATATGAATCAGGGACCAAGCTTAGGTCATATTAAAAAAAATACACCATACAAAAGCAGATTAACAAACCACGTTTTCTTTTCTCACACACTTAAAAAGAAAAGAAAGAATCACAAAATGAAATCCAACCAAAAGAACTTCTTCTACCTTGCCACAGAGAAAAGAAATCTGTTCCAACAGCAACATGGAATTCCGTTTGGTGCTGTGTGTGGTCATTCCTCTGTACTACGGAGTTAAAGGAACAGTGCAACGGTAACGGGGCAATGATTCTATGCCAGAAAATGAGCTTTTCTTCTTTTTTCATTGATGTCAAATGTAATGTCTAAGTTGAAGAAATTATTTATTAAAAATTATAACAGAAAATTCACAATTAAACTTTTCCTTAAGGATAATTATGTTCTCGATGACTGGTTGTGTTTAAAACATACAGAAGAAAAGGTGGTACTGTAAATAGTATTACTACAAACTATAAGAATAAGAGCCTTCTTAAGCTGTCATCTCTAGATGAAAATTTAAGAACTGCATCAAGTCCCCCATTTCCAACAAAGTTTTTACACAAAATAGTCTGTTCTTAGGTGTATGTTCTAGAAGAAAAGCTGAACTTCAAAATATTGATAGATTTTTCTCAAAAGGAGTTTAAAATGTGTTGACTATTCCCAATACATGGTCAGCACTGGGGTGTGGGAGAAGAAATCACCAGGACAGGAGAGATGAGGGGGGATGCGGATGAAGAAAAAGGAGAGGTGCGACGGGAACTTGATGAGCTGGGAAGAGAAGAGTCACAGGTCAGTGGTGATTAATTACATAAAACACAACACACAGAAATGACTGTATTAGTGAGATGTGTGTAAGTGTCCAACAGAGGAAGGTGGAAGGGGGCTGAAATAAAGGAAGGGGGAAATTATCAGGAAAGCAGAGTTTAGTGGGTGGAGGAGGGGGTGAAGGAATGGGAAAGATTCAGTGGGGACTCAAGACATGGGTAATGATAGGCAAAGATCAATACTAACTAATTACATAAAACACTGTATATGAATGCATGAAACAAAGTAAATGAAAGATTGTTAGAATACAATGTATATGAATGAAATACAATGTAAATGAATTACGTATGCAAACCAATTAAAAACTTTTTTAGAAGTGAATGATGGTGAAATAAATGATAATTTAAAAAAAAAAATCCAGTTGGAGTTTATACATCTAATCCCATCAGTGGCGGGAAGATTCTGTGAACTCTTCTGGAATAAGTAAGTGACTTTCCCCAGATTACTAAACCCTCCACTTAATCAGCAATGACTGGCAGTGCTAGTACAGAAGCACCTGAGCCATCCAACGTGTCTCCCAGTCCCCCAACCCCAGAGTGCTTTCTCTGGGCCTTAGGTTTTCCTTGGAAGACAGTTGGAAAATTACTTGTCAAAAGCAAGGATTTAATATGACAAAAATATGCCAAATATTATCTACCTTGTGCCTTACATGCCTAATAGATGAAGTGAGAGAGAAGGAGGCTTGGTAGTTATTTATGTCTGAAAGTGACCCTAGGCTTATATTGCCAGGTGATAAATTAGTTCCATGGTCCCTACATTTATTAAGTATGAATACTCATGGCATTATAAAAAATAACAATTCTCCACTGCACCTTACTACTTCATCCATGCCTGCCTGAACTCTCTCCGCTTCATGAAGCGTGCTCTTCTGCAAATTCAGCTGCATGGGTTCCCTACAAAGGGACCTGCCTTTATTACTCTAGCCTCATTCCCCCCACATACAACTCAGTGTTTTCTGGATTTACATCTTTAACACACGTTGTAACTTACACTGACTCCACATTTCTAAAACTACTTCTTTCATTCAAGCTCTATAGATTTTCCCCAACATATTACTAATCTAAAATTTCTGATCCTGGTAGGATTCCTCATCATCTTTCGGGTAGAGGTCAACTCCCAAGCATGGCGTGGGAGGACCATTTCGGGACCTGACTGATCTGATTCTTAACTAGCCCTCCAATCTCTCATCACTTGGAAACCCGCTCCTCAAATATAAAACAAAAACAAAAGCCCGCTATTGGCAATACTAGACTACAAACCAGTCCTTATCTGGGTAAAGGACTCTTATGGTTTTGTAAATGATATTCATTCCACAGAAATGAATTTTCAACAATAAATAATCACATTGCTTTGGGCAAACATAATTCAATGTCATTCCTTCCACAATAATTACTGAGAGTATACTATGTGTTATGACATTTTAGTTTTCGATTTCTCTAAGGTAACACTGAATCAAGAAAAACACAGAAGGCCTAGAAATGCATTTCTGGATTTCAGAAGTAGACCGTTTATAAGTAAGTAGTAAATAGAGTAATAGTAAAAAAGCAACAGAACACACGTCCAATAATGTGTGGGGGGAGCTCTGAGTAAAGGGTAGAAAGGACAGAGTTTTAAATAATGCTGGTGGAAGGAGAGGGTTCAGATCTGGTGTGTTAGGGCCATTACATTGTTAGCACCTAACAACAACAACAACAAGAGAGTGAGAGGATAGATTGAGCCTGTAGTTAGGCCAAGAAAATTATAACTGCATTAGTAACTGAGTCACAAACATTTCTATATTCCTACCCTTAGCAGGTACTCAGTAAATAGCAAATGAACGCAAACATGCTTCTGCAGAGAGAAAGACGTGCCAGGTACAGGATTCAAGATGTGGAAAAAAGCATGACCTTTTTCCAGAGCATCTCCAACAATAAAGATCTGACAACCCACTCACACATGAACATTAAAGTGATGACTGCACTTAAACAAAAAAATTAATGTACACCTAAACATGTGTATTTACCAGGTTATACCAGAACATCCTACTGGACGCAGAGAATTCATTCTAAAATGAACAGTCAATGAAAGGATACAACTCGAATTCAATGTCCGACATGTAACAGGAGGGCACGTCTGATAACTTGACCATCTGCACAAATTCTAATGCAGGGCCGTAATAATGGAAAACCTACAGAAAAAAAAGAACATTATGTAATGGCATAAATAAAATTAAATTCATAAATTGATTATTGGAATTCTTAGGACCTTAAACAGGAATCACACATACACACAAAGAAAACATGGTTTTTATATATTATAGAAATCTAAAATTTGACTCTGTGCAACAAGTAAGAGTTTTTTTTTTTATTTCCAGTCTACCTTTTAGAGTAAAGAACCAGACATGGAAAGTTCCCAGTAACTAGGAAAAGTATTAAGAGAGAAAAAGAACATTAAGACTTGAAAGAGAGGTCTTAGCTTTTTCTGCTCTCTTCAGCAAAACAGATAGCACATATATTTCTTAACATTAATTCAAGATTCTGTCTCATCTTATATACACAAATACACGCTTGCAAAAATGATTACATATACAATTAATTACCTTTGGTAAAATATTCTTATCCTTTGGTGGTATCATCTTTTTAGCAAGAAAATAAGCATTCAAATGAGACGTGCTAAAATTCGTAGGTGTCACTCCCTTTAATGAAACCTCAGGAAAATTAATTTCAGAACGGAACTGAAAAGAAACCAAATGAACACAATTATGAGTATCGTGAGTAAAACTAGAAAGATGACTATATCTTATTATAATGTAAAGGTTGACAGTAAAAAGCCCTATTTGAATTTCTTTTGTTTTTTTAATTTCTCATCTCAAAAGTGGTTCTCGTATTTATGTACAGATGCTGCCTAAATCTTCCAAGACTTTGATTTTAATGACAAGCCCTCTTTAACATTTCAGTAGCCTACCAAAATAGGCTAAGCCTATTCTATGCAATCCCAGCACTAGATAACCTCGTTTTCAGCACACACTTGCTCAGTCGCATACCTTCCCAAAGGTCTGTAGATTCTGCAAAGAGACTCTATTATTCACATGAGATCTTTCTTGTTGTTTTGTTACGGAGTCAGAACTGATCCATAGATGACCCTTCAACAGGTTTTTAGAGGCCATAAATCTCACAGGAAGACATTGCCCATCCTTCTACGAAGCAGCTGGTGCCTTTGGGATTGCAGAACAGCTTCTTACACTAGGTCACCAGACGTCCCTAGTAGATCCTTGTTAAGTGTCGGTGAGTCAAGTACAACTCATAGTGACCCTGTTAACAGTAACCTGAACCCTGTCTTCTTCTCTACCATCTTCATTCTCTCACACACATTAAAGCCCACTGCTGAAGTTACCATATCAATCGATCTCATTAGGGGTCTTTCCTTCGCTGACCCTCCTTCTTCCCAAGCATGATGGCCCTTTCCAAAGAACAGCCTTGCCCAGCCACATGTCCAATATGAAAAAGGGAAGCTTTGCCATCTTTGCCTCCAAGGAGCACTCTGGCTACACTTTTAATCCAAGACATACCTGTTTGGTTTTTTGGCTAATTTGCCTTAAATAAATGATATTGATAAACAGATTACTTTCTAGCTGACACTGTAGGGGTACAAGTAACATAGCAGTAGCATAAAGGTTAGCATTTATGAGTAATTATGCTTCAGATAATATACTCTTCGTAAAAATCTATAAGCACTATTATTATCTTTATCATACAGATTAAGCTTACTTATTACCAAAGGTGCACAAAAATAGCTAGAAATGAGCTGTGATGTGAATGTGAACACAGGCAAAATTGCTATAGAATTTATGTCCTTAATCACAACAATGCCTATGGCTAAAAGCTATTCTCCACCAAAATAGAAAAAAAAGGTGCTTTCAAATTTGTAGTGCATTCTGTAGTGGTATGGACTTTTCATATCATAATCGTAAAAGAACTAATTAAAAAGAACCACCAGTATAGGTCTATATACACCCAGCTTCAAAAATGCACATAAAAAAAATTTCTTGAACTAATCAAACACTCCATCACTTCACTTGGTTCCTTGGTTTTGTGTATGTTAAAATCACTTGCAGAGAGACTGCGATGAGCCAAGGTGCACGTAACCAAAGGAAGCAGCCACGCAAAGTCCAGCTACCTAATTAGTTTTGTCAATGACTGAAAGGCCTGCTCTGTAACCTCTGAGGACAAAGGTACCCATTCACCTTTTGTTCCCATATCTGAATCTTGCCTCTCCATAACTCCTTCGCGTCAATTACATTTCTGAGATCCTCTAAAGGCACAATATTCGCAGAAAGGTATTCTGCAATTTTCTGGCAATTTCTACAAAACAAGAGACATTATGACAATGAAGTACAGGGTTTGATATTTTATTTAAACTGGACAGCTATAATTAACCACAAACCTAAGAGGAAAATTGGAACGCTTACATCACTAGGGTATTTTCTAGGATTATGATGCAATAATTTTAATATTGTGATAAAACACTCACTAAAGGTCAGTCTCTGAGCGAGCTGCTGTCACATGTTCATTTCATCCCACGTCCTCATGTATGTAATTATTACACACACTTACACACACACTCAACTTCAGCTTCTCAGCTGCTCTTCCAAAACGTCCCCATTCAGCTTTGTCCACAGCTCTCCAGACAGCAGCTGTTCTCACAGAACTTGATGACTGCTGGTCGCCCTCCGTCTCCTCTACTAGAGGCCCACACCCACACCCTGTCTCTCTCACTGTAAGAGCCTTTGCTGCTCTGCTTGGAGTAAGTCAGTGCTCAATAAGCATGTATCAAAAAGACCTAATCTTATTTGAATACTTAAGAACAGACCACTGATACTTACTAAAGTGTTTCAAACCACAATAAATTAGAATAAAGAAATAAACACCTCACAAATGTTAAGTCAGAACAGACTCATAGCTGACAGTGGGGTTTCGGTGGTTGTAAACCACACAAAAGGAGACTGGCTATCTTTCTCCAGAGGAGCAGTGGTTTCAAACTGTCCACCTTTGGTGGGCCATGTAGCTACCTACCCAGTGGGCCTACAAAGTGCATATTTTTTTCAACACTGACACATAAAAACAAAAGAAGCCACAAGCCTAGCACCACAAATTTTGCTGCACTCCCCCTGGATCCTCCAAGCCTATTTTAAATAGCTGTGTATTTGGAGAGTTGGATGTCTTCACAGCTATCACAAAACAGCAACTACAACATTTAGTAAAAATCTAAACACCTCTGAAGTAGGACATCTGAGAGATGAAAAATCTTGATAAAAGAGAGAAGTCTCTTGAATCACCGTATGATAGCCCACTTTATCTTGCCACGTTAAAATAATCTCCACGTGCTGACAGTATCTCTACAACGTGGTGGCACAGACAATGCACAAGAGACAACACAGGCTATCATCAAAAAGGAACAAGGAAACTTGCATTTCACACTGATTTCCTGCTATGGTCATTTTTGCTGAATGCCATTCCTTCAAATGCTTCAAAGCTCCTACGGCAGGTAAGCAGTCCTTCAGCTTCGGCGGGTCCCTGTCAGAGGGCAACAGCAGTATATCGATCATTGCTCTACCTGGAAAGAGAAGAATACAGATTTGATTGATTTTTTTTTTAATTTTTTATTTTATTTTATTAAGTTTTGTGTGCGTGTACCGTCAAATCAGATCTGACTGGTACAGGAGGAGATTGCCCCTCCTTCCCCGGCAGAGCATCTGGTGGATTCAAACCGTGCACCTCTGGGATTGTAGTTGCAGCTTCTTGCCACTAGGCCACCAGAGCTCCCCCTGATTGATTTTTTTTAAAGGTGTTAAATCTGCAAGTTTCCAAGCACAGCCCCGAATAATTGAATTGTATGTTTCTTTACAAAATAAGAGTCTAACTTTAATTTCTAAAACTCTTCAAAATAGTGACATTAGCTCAAAGTCTTTTAAGATTTGACGTCAAGCCAGGTTATCATAACTTGCTAGAACATGCCAGAAAAACAGGAGCGACATCATAATTACTTGCCAATTCTGTAGCAGGCGCTAATTATACACGCTGCTCTTGAGATCATTAATGCTATTGTTACACTAAATGAGGAAGGTAACAAACCTGAGTGGGTTCATCGTCATTTTCTCTAGTTTCTTTTTTGTCATCCAAAAAGAGAACAGTTTAGTACAAAATTATAATGTACAAATAAATGACTTCTCTTTTAAAAAGATAATCAAACACTCAGAAAACTCAATTACATTGACAATATCATTAGATTTTTAAGAAAGAGTAACTTTATAAAATTACACTTTCACTAGAGGACAAGAAAAAAACAAAATGAAATATAAACCCAGGTAAAATTTTTATAAAGTTCTATAGTAGTAAGTACTATTGATAGTTAAAGTTCTATTTGCCAGAACAGCTACTAACTATTCTTTTCATGCTTCTTTAAGCTTGACACATGCAGTAAGATGTTGATCAAGAAGTAACTGTTATTTTTCAGGTGAGACCTTTCATTTTAAAGTAGGATCCTTGAATAAAGGACTAGATTGCTGGGAGCTCTAAGCTGTTCTAAGGTTATCACAAACGCTTCACTCGTCAATGCATTTTCAGCTCCTTGTCCAGGGGACAGCACTTGACTCAACTCAATCTTGCTGCCATGGAGCTGGTTCTGGCTCCAAGTGGCCCTCCACTGGCTTCCAAAGTTGTAAATCACGAAAGGAGATTGCCCATCTTTCTCCCTCAAGGCTTCCGGTGGATTCAAAACCTCAGAGACATACAGTTTTTGAGTTAGTAGAACACCACATTATGAGCTATCCCATCTAAACCTTTAATATTTAAGAAATAAGTAGCTGATCTATAACAAACTCTAAGTGATTAAAATATTCAAATAAGAACGTTCTTCAAAAGTTATCATAGATGCCAAATTGTTCCAAGCTTTAGATGCCAGCTACTTGATTAGTACAAAGAAAAGTTAGCTAAAGACAATCATTTTAAAAATAATATAAAATAATAAAAGCATAGGCTTTCCATTATGGGAGGTGGAAGGCCTAGGAATGAAAATTCTGAGTAAAGAGCTGCTTTTACTGCTCAACTGTTCATTTGTTAATGTGTATATGGAGCTCTTGTGGAAGAGTGGTGAGAAATTGTGCTGCTGTCCCAAAGGCACGTGGTTCAAATCCAGCCGATGGTCCACAGGAAAAGGCTGGGCAATTTCTTCCCGTGCGAATTACTGCCTCTGAAAATCCGCTTGCTGGAGGGTCCGTTATGAGTGGGTTCCAACTGGATGGCACACAAAAACAACAACACAGCGACTTCAGAAGCCCTGCTGGTATACAATGTTTAAGTGTGTGACTATTAACCAATTAGTCAACGGTTCAAACTCACCAATTGTTCCACAGAAGAAAGAGGCAGTAATATCTTTACATGAAGATTTACAGCCTCGAAAACCAGGGGGCAGCTCTACTCTGTCTTACAGGGTCTCTGTGACTTGGAATCACCTTGATAGCAACAGGTTGGATTTTATAATGATTTAACAATAAGAGATTATTCTCCAAATCACTAACAAACTATCTTTACTGGGAGTTTTTATGAAAACTAGCATTCTATAGAATATACTCTGGGGGTAAAAAAGATGGATAGTGGGAAATCTCTTCTAAATCAGAAAACAGACAAAATCAGTCCTGAATATTTTAAGCTCTGGTGGCCTAGTAAAGAGTTGCCCTGACAACCCAAATGCAGGCAGTTCAAATTCACCGGGTGTTCCATGGGTAAAAGAGAGGCAATCTCCTCCTGTGTAATTTTTTTTTTTAATTTTTTAATTTTTTTATTATTTTGTGTGCGTGTACCGTCAAATCAGATCT
>NW_006399753.1:20605145-20606231 GCF_000299155.1 Elephantulus edwardii
TTGACCCCACATCTTCAATATTAATCAAAGAAATAAAAGGGAAGGTTGGCTGGGAAAATGAATAACAAACAAGTGACATAGAATAAAACCAGGTAGTGTTTTTAGAAAACAGCCCCAAGTGTAGTTTGGGAAACATGGGACAGGTAGAAAATTAATGGACATAATTCAGGACCCTGTAAGGAAATAATTATGCTTTAGGATGAGGATCTGAAAGCTGGTATGAACTGGGATAGTGAGTCTATTTGCTTGGGAGCCTGGAAAGGGAGATGGTATTTTCCAGTTCCATGATTACTTACAACTCTCACACTACCTAGAACTGGCTACTCTTATTATAAAAGGGACACTGCCAGTGAAGATATAGGTGAGGTAGGAATTTTTCCCACAAAAAGAGATGTGAGTAGAACACAATTAATCAGCTGCCCAATATGATTTTGTGTCTATGTCTAAGAATTAAAAAAAAAAAAATACTATAGTGTCAACAAAATCAGTCCTTAATGAAATAGTCTAATTAGTAATCAACAATCTAGTTTCTAAGACTGTCATGTGATAAATGTTTTATCATTCAGAGGTTATCAATGTTAATTCCCAAATTTCAAGTGGTCGTAATAGCAAAAACATTAGATCAGGCTACAGAAGATTTTTCTTAACCTTCACAGAAAAAAAAAAAAAAAAAAAAAAAAAAAAAAAAAACACACAAAAAAAACTAAAAGTATATTCTAATACATTAAAGTTCCTTCAAATTAGAAACTCCAACAGACTGGTTACTTAAAGTTAGGAAAATTTACAAGAAGAAAATACACTGAGCAAGCCCTCCAGTAACTAACTAGGAGATGTGGGTAACTAAGCCTTCTTCTCCCGCTCACTCACTGCTATGGAGTCACACTGGACTCCTAGTGACCCTCTAGCAGGTTTCCAAAGGCTCTGAATGCCCAGCAGGAGACTGCCCAGCTTGCCTCTTGGAGCCACTAATGGATTTGAACTGCCGGAGAAACACCACCTCTGAGTTACCAGCACAACATCCCCCGCCGTGCAAACCAGAGTTTCCCTTAACTCATATTAATCAGACTTAAATTTATGTGTGTAATT